>NC_090436.1:720741755-721047496 GCF_031143425.1 Pleurodeles waltl | reverse complement strand
ATTTATTTTTCTCACATTCCAATATTGAGTTGAAAGAGACCTTTATTAACTAGTTTAATACCTCAGAGCTTCAGTTCATCACCTCTGTGCCACAGTCTTGGTCATATGTCTGACTGATCACTGCTCATTATCAGTCCCTGCTATTTGCAGCCTGGTGATAATAATGTAAAACAGACACAGCCTTCCCTTAACTTTAAAAGGATACTGTGATCCTGTGCTTATTTAAAAATTAACTATGAGCTACTCTGAAGGTGTCTGTGAGATACTGTTAGCTCACGATCAACTGGTTGAGCACATCTGGTTTAGAAAAACTCTCCCCTTTTTGTTTTGCCTTTTGGTCTTTTTCACTCTTTATCATTCTTGGTATTGGTGATGACCAGAGCTAGAGTGTCATGGCTTTATTATAATTCACATACACAGTCACTTCTCTCTTGAATTTCAATCCCTGCATCCTAGTTCAGTATTGTTTATCAGCATCTATGGTAGTTTTTTCTTGTCCAGAAGTGTACAGATTAATTGGCCTCCCTGAATCTGCAGTGGCATGCCTCTGCTGTGGCTGTGTATCTCTCTAGTGCAAATTAGAAAAACTAGGAGATTATGGCCCTCATTACGACCCTGGCTGTTGGTGATAAAGTGCCGGTAATACCGCCAACAGGCTGGCAGTAAGTAGCGTCAAATTATGTCCATGGCATTGATATAGCTGAATGACAGCCAATGTACCACACCGACTGCCAAGACGGACACTATAGCCACCACGGCGGTAGCCGTCTGCAGCCAGGTGGAATACAAAGTTCCGCACTCCATATTATGACATGGCAAACCGCCACCTTTTCTGGGGAGGTACCAACCCCATTAAAAGCCTGGCGGAAACAGAGCACAAAAGTCAAAGGACTCACCATTGGAGACAAAGGGAAGAACCACACTGCCATGGAACCAGAACTGCAAGTCTTTCCGATGATCTTCTACGTCATGCTCCACGATGAACACCAACACCGGCGATGATGATGGTGAGTACAGCCGACTAACACACAAGGGGGGGATGGAAAACAACTGTGCCACACACACGCACAACACACACCTCACACCCACACACCATACACACAACCAGCTGCACAAGAAAACAATTTGTCCCCGATAATTGGCTTAATAAATCAAGGACAACAGGAATTGACGAAAGTGATTGTAATAAGATCAACATAAAAAATAAGAAGTCGATGTGGCAATGCAACAGATATGTACAAATGAAAACTATAGAGGCGGTGCACCACTTGATTGACAATTGTTTAAATAGGTTATAAAAAGTCAAATTCTCCTATGGTAGAGATGAAACAAATCTTCTGTTAATTTCTTTCCAATTCCCCCCAAAAATGTTTTTGTACATAGTCATGACAGCCAATGCGTTTCGCCCTTCAACATAGAACTTCTTCAAGGCTATGAAATATCCAGGCTTTCATAATTGGTAATATTCTGTTGGCAAATAATTATAATGTGCCTAAGAGGAATTCAGAGTGTGAGCAAAATGAAAGTCCATGGCCGTTATACTGGTAAAGAACCCGTCATGCTAGAGGAGGTCCGTCAGCACCACGCCGGCCCCAGATTGTAAGTAACACCATCAGGATGCCCTGAAGAAGCCCTATGTTGAAGGGCGAAATGTGTTCATCTCTACCATTGGAGAATTAGACTTTTTATACTCTATTTAAACAATTTTCAATCAAGTGGTGCACCGCCTCTATAGTTTTCATTATTGGGGTTCCCATAGGGATTGATGTGTTGCCTATGAGCCTGCTGCACTCCCTTTGTAGTATAGAGATATGTACGAATGTACAAAAAAGGGACACTGCCCAGTCCACAGTTCACAGGGGCCACAGGGCAAAGTCCAAGGCCCCAATCCATCCCTGCACCAATACGGAGAGAACATTGCAGGGGCATCAGTTGGCAAATAGGCAGGCACCTCGGTGGGAGGTGGGGCACCTCAGTTGGGTGCAGAAACAAGACCTCTGGTTCTGGAGGGAGCACCATGCCCTGTGCTTGGTCCTAGGGAGGGCAAGGCCACAGTTTCTCGAGTGGGGGTCTTTCCCATTGGTTCTGGAGGGGGCAACATGCCCCGTGCTTGGCCCTGGGGAGTGCAAGGCCACAGTCTCTTGAGTGGGTGTCTTTCCCACTGGTTCTGGAGGTTTTGGGGAGTGCAAGACCACAGTCTCTCAGGTGGGTGAATACCTCACTGGTTCTGGTGGGGGCAGGCTGCACAGCAGCCCATGGAGGCTGGATCACATGGTGTCTGCTGGAGGTGACGGCTGCACTATGGTGGTGGTTGTGGGAGGCTCCTGCTCAGCCCCTGCACCCTCTGATGGCTGCACTGTGGGGGTGGTCATGGGATGCTCCTGCTCAGCCCCTGCACCCTCTGATGGCTGCACTGTGATGGTGGTCGTGGGAGGATCCTGCTTAGCCACTGCACCCTCCGATGGCTGCACTGTGGTGGTGGTTGGGGGAGGCTCCTGCTCAGCTCCTGCATCCTCTGATAGCTGCACAACCACGGCTGGTGGTGTGGTCTCTGTGGCAGTTGCAGGTGCAGGCTTCTTCCCCTTCTTGCTGGCTGGTGCAGGCTCCTTCCTTTTCTTGCTGGCTGGTGCAGGCTCCTTCCCCTTTATTATTTGTGGCCTGGAATCCTTTCCACCGCGATTAGGTGCTGCTGAAACTGGGCCCGTGGACTGTTGGCTGAGGTACTTGGCTGGGTCCTTGATACCCTGGCCATATGTGAAGGACGGGGGGGGAGGGGTAGAGAAGAGGTCAATCTGGGAAAGAAAAAGCTTTTTAGGGACATTGGGGTGGGAAGAGGGAGAAGTAATGGGAGTGGATGATGAGGGAGTGGTTGTTGGAGGTGTTTGTCTGCTGGATTTGGGTGCAGGTGCATGGGTTGTATGGTGGATGACTGTTGGGTATCTGAGTGCTTGCGTTTGTGTACTTTAGGAGGGGGGACAGACACGGTGGGAGAGGACACAGGGGACGTGTGCATGGATGTTGTTGAGGTGTCTGCCAGTGAGGAATGTGTCCTGCTTGGTGTGGTGATGATGCAGGTAGTGGATGATGATGTAGTGCATGCAGGTGTGAGTGTGGATGTAACTGGGTGGGAGGTAGAGGAGGAGGAGGAGGGGGAGACAGTAGAAATAGTTAATGTTGTTGTGTCTGCAACTGAATGGGGTTTGTGTGAATGCCTGTGGGATGATGTGTGGTGTTGTGTTTGCCTGTGACACTATTGGGTGTTGTCTTGTGGGCATGCTCGCCTGGCGGTGTGTTTTGTGATGGGTTGGGGTTGAGGAGGATGGGACTGGGAAGTGGAAGTTGGAGGGGGAGGGTTGAAACAGGGACAATGGCTGCCGTCAGAGAGGAGGCCAGAGCCTGGATCGATCTGTGTTGGGCTGCCAATCCACTGTGAATGCCCTCCAGGAATGCATTAGATTGCTACATCTGGGCTGCCAGCCCCTTTATGGTGTTCACAATGGTTGATTGCACTACAGAGATGGATCTCAGGAGGTCAATAGCCTCCACACTCAGGACAGCAAGGCTCACTGTGCCAGGGCCTGAGGCGTCTGGGGCAAAGGAGATGCCCACCCTCCTGGGTGAGCAGGCACCGGCAACTCACTGAGGGGCTGCTGGGAGGGCAGTGGTGGTACGGGGTGGCAGCTGTAGCTGGGGTGGTCACAGACGTATCCGCCACCACCAGGGAGCTCCCATCAGAGGAGGTATCCAAGTCTGTATTTTCCCCTCCAGTCTCCGCCATGGTGCTACCCTCTCCCTCCATCCCACTGGTGTCCTCAGCATTGGTGGACTCTGCCTCCTGGGTCCTGTGGAATGCATCTCCCTCTGTCACGGTGCCTCTGTTCCTCTGCCAGATAATGCTAATGCACATAAGGACAGGATGACAAAACATGAAAGGGGGGAGTGAGACAAAGGATATACTGGGTCAATGACTGCACCAACACCACAGTTGGTGTACACAGCACCCTAACACATAGGGAACAGACCTACTCACTGTGCATTGCACTACCAGTGATATTGCTCGCCACAAAGGCATGAGGAGGAGCACACACCGACAACTGCAGCACACCTGAGACCCACCCAGCCCTGACCAGTAGTGGATGCTAAGAAGCTAGGTAGGCAGTATTTCCCCTTCAGACCCTTAGTCACAAGAGGACCTACACTGCTATGACTGGCCTGGCCTAGGGGCACCCTATCACCACACAGATACCACACCTCCAGCCATTTCCTTCAATTATGGCCACTGTACTCATCCCCTTGTGGCTGCTGTGATGCCCTCAACGTGCACCCAGCCAGGAGGACATCCCTCCCCGCTTACACAATGCCTTCACACACACCTCCATGCATTCATGCCACATACATCGTGCCCACAGTGTACTCACCTGTTGGTCTGGAGGCCCATACAGCAGTCCATACTGAGGTAGGACCCCATCCACCAGTCTCTCCAATTCCTCTGAAGTGAAGGCTGGGGCCCTTTCCCCGGTCACACAGGCCATGGTAGGTTCCACACACAGGTCACAGCAGCACATGCAGTGTAGGTCCTCTCCTATGGAAGGTCAGGAAACAAGTGAGGAATCAGACAGAAAATGGCACTCACATCCGTGGCGGTGCATACCGTCACCACCGGCGTAGATCACCATTGGCCACTGTACCCCAGAGGGCCCAATTTTAACCAATGAGGAATTGCACAGCAGTCCCCGACTGCCCCCCACCATGGTGCACATCGTCAGCAGTATTACCTCACTTCCACCTGTCCCTCCACACAGGACAGGCAGATGCCATTTCAGGGGGGAGGCAGGCCTATTGAATAATGCTGCGTCACAGGATAAATAGGCACATACTTGACAAATTACACTGTCCCTTGACATGTTTACAGATTGAGGGCTACTGTTGTGGCTCCATTGTTCAGTTTGTGACAGTCTCCTCACTCTTTTGTCCCTTAGATACCTACTGCTGTGGATGAATAGGAGATATAGACATACCCCCGTGTACAGACCCCTGATGGACTTGGCTACACTGGAAGCAAGGCACATTATCCTCACCTATAGACTGGACAGGGCCACAATCACAGAGCTGTGTGCCCAATTGGAGCCTGACCTGATATCTGCTATCTGTCATCCCCCTGGGATCCCCCCTCTTGTGCAAGTGCTACCAGTGCTCCATTTCCTGGCAACTGGTTGTTTCCAAGTGAGAGTGGGCTTGGCAGCAGGAATGGCACAGACAATGTTCTCAATAGTGCTGACAAGAGTGTTGTCTGTCCTGATAAAACACATATGCAGCTACACTTCATTCCCCCAGGTTGAGGATTTGGCCACAGTGAAGGACAGTTTTTATGCAATGGGACATAACCCCCAATATAATTGGGATGATTGACGGAACACATTTTGCATTTGTCCCCCCGCCAGAATGAACAGGTGTTCAGGAATCGTAAGAGTTTCCACTCTATGAATGTGCAGATGGTGTGCTTGGCGGACCAGTATATCTCCCACGTCAATGCTCAGTATCCTGGGTCAGTGCATGATGTCTTTGTCATGAGGAATAGCAGCATCCCAAATGTGATGGGCCAACTACAGAGGCACAGGCTGTGGCTAATAGGTGAGCCCTGGTTCCCACCCAGTATATGTTGGTGTATGCCTATGGTGTTGCCCATATAGGATATTGTGTGGCTAAAGGTTGTCCCTCAATATTTGCAGCGGACTCTAGTTATCCAAACCTATCATGTCTGCTGACTCCTGTGAGGAATGCCAGGACAAGGGCAGAAGAACATTATAATGAGGCACATGGGTGAACCAGAAGGATCATTAAAAGGACCTTTAGCCTCCTGAAGGCCAGGTCCCGATGCCTCCATCTGACAGGTGGATTCCTGTGCAACTCACCCAAGAAGGTCTGCCAGATAGTGGTGACATGCCTCATGTTGCACAACCTGGCCCTCAGACGCCATGCCCCTTTTCTGCAGGAGGAGGAGACTGGAGATGCCCCTGTGGCAGCAGTGGACCCTGTGGACAGTGAGGATGAGGAGGTGGAGGATGAGGATGTGGACAACAGAACATCTGTAATCTGTCAGTACGTCTAATGACACACAGGTGAGACAGTGCAACTTTACATTTCAATGACTTTGGTTGTATTCTGTGTGGCATTGGCATGCTGGTATTTCCCACTTCTATGCCCACTTACTGTTACCTCTGGCTATTCATTTTGCAGATGTTGGTGATTTGACAAATACTCCTGGTGGGATCGCAACAGCCAGCTACAGGTCATTGATTTTATACTCATTCTACTTACAGTTCATTTGCACTGCTTGTACCTGTTCTAATCTATACATATTTGAAATACATGACATACTCGAAATCAATTTACATCAAAGGGTGTTTATTATAGTGCTACTATATAGAGGGGGAAGTACAATGGGATGGGGGTGATGATGGAGGAAAGTCCAAGGTTTTGTTCTAGTCTGTTCGTAGCACAGGTGCATTGTCCAAGGGGACATAGGAAGGGGAGCAATGGCAGTTCAAGGTGGAAAGGGTGTCTGAGTGGGACACAAGGGGAACAATCAGGAGAGTCTCATTTTCTGGCAGAGGTTTTGGCAAGTGTCTTTGGCTTCAGTCTGGATCGCAGGGGACATTTGTGAGGTGGTTCACCTTAAGCAGAGGGAGGGGTGCTGGTCCCCTGTGAGTCTTGTGGTGGGGCCTCCTAGCCACTAGTCACAGCAGAAGGTGAAGGCTGTTCAGATGACTGGGTAGTGGCAGGGGCCCGCTGGTGTGACACTGCCTCCCTCATAATGTTGGCCATGTCTGCCAGCACCCCTGCTATGGAGATTAGGGTGTTATTAATGACCTGCAAGTCATACCTGATCCCCTGATACTGTTCCTCCTGCAAACAACCGGTTCTCCTGCACGTTGTCTAGGATTTGGGCCATCGTGTCCTGGGAATGTTGTTAGGCTCCCAGGATCTCTGAGAGCACCTCCTGGATAGTCGGTTCCCTGGTCCTGCCCACCTCCTGGTGCACAGCAGTCCTCCCAGTGTCCCTGTTGGCCTGTGCCTCTGTCCCCTGAACGGTGTGCCCACTGCCACTGACCCCAGGTCCGTGAATTGTTGAAAGTTGACTTACCAGAGTCCAGTCCTCCTCCAACTCCAGCCAGGCCCTCAGGATGCAGTATTGCCAAGACTTTCTCCCCCCATGCTGTGAGTTGTGGGGGAGGAGGTGGGGTCCACTGCAGCTTGTGTCTTGCTGCTATGGTACGTACCTTCCCCCGTAGGTAGTTCCACAGCTTCCTGATGTTGTCCCTTGTTCTGGGGTGCTGTCCCACAGCATTGAACCTGTCCACGATTCTGCGCCATAGCTCCATCTTCCTGGCTATTGATATCTGCTGCACCTGTGCTCCAAATAGATGTGGCTCTACCCTAACAATTTCCTCCACCATGACCCTTAACTCCTTCTCAGTGAAAACAGGGGTGTCTTTGTGGTGCCATGGGTGTTATGTGATGTGTGTTGTCGAAGGTGTGTGTGAGTCTGTGATGTGTTTGGTAATGTGTTGGGGTGTGTGAAGTAGGGCGTGTGACGGATGTATGGGTGTATGTGGTGTGTGTATGTAGTGGTGTCAGTCTCTTGCCAATGATTTGTAATCGTAATGGGTTGTCGGTAATGTAGGTGTGTGTTTTATAATGGTGTGGGTGTGGTGTGTGTATGGGTGTCAGGTGTGTGTTGTTTGAATTGTTCAATGTGGTATTGTTTTGTCTGTGGGTGTCCATTGTGAGCGTGGCGGTATGTACTGCCAATGGTTTATCGCCGTGTCTGCCATGGTGATTTGTGGTTCATAATGTGGTGGGCGTTGTTCTGTTGGCGTAACGGTGTGGGTTTTGATACTGCTACTTTATCACTGACCTTTGGGCTGGTGGTTTTGTGTCTGTGGCTGTATTCTGTCGGATTGTTGTGTGTGTGTCATAATATGGTCAACTGATATCTGTCGCCACAGCGGTTAGTTGGTGGCCGTCAGAGTGGCGGTAAGTGGGATTTACTGCCATGGTCATAATGAGGGCCTATATCTATTCTGGTGGGTGTTATAAGCCCACTTCCATCCCCACTACAGGAACGCTGCTTCATCAGTGCCTTTGCACCTTCACCAACATCTGTACAATTCACAGATGCAGGCCTCATTTGATGAACACTGTCTCAACTACTTTCTTCTTTTCCAGCAGTCAGTGCTTGTTTCCCATATGAACAACATTCAAGTTAGCCTCTTCAGCACCCCAACAACTCCTCAATGACCCCGCTCCCTCCTTCCAGCTCCCAGTGTATTCAGGCAGTTTTCTTGTTATGTAAGTCTAGGATCTCATTTATTATGACACTGCCAGGCCATTTTTCATTCCAGCTCTTGGACTGGAAGGAATTATCGTATAGCTCCTTCAGTTGCCCACTGTAATCATCCTTATGACAATACAGACTTTTATTGCTAATATTGGTAATGAACCATTCTGGACTATTTAAGATGAAAGGCTTGGTGTTTGGGAAAGCTGCATTTGCAACCTTTAGAGCAGTTAAGGTTGATTACAATGCAGGCTACCATCATATAACCCAAAGACAGGATAAAAGGTAAAAATTTCAGGCAGGCAGCAATCACAGTAAGCATTAGAAAAAAATCCAGTCTCCATACCTAGAGTCAAATTTGAGATTAAATCAACTCTGTTTTTTTACTCTAGTCCTGGAGGCAGTAAACTACCTAAGGTGAATTTCAGAATTCTCACTGATAAAACACTGGGGTTATATTTGGTATTATAGTAAAGTAGTTTATTTTTGGATTAAGAATGATTCAAGAGTTTCCTTGTTACCCATGAACCAATGGCAGAGAGACACATTTCTACAGCTAAACTGAAAGATATTGGATTATGAGTTGAGAGGAGTAAGAGCCCCACTAAGTTAGTAAACATAATCCTTGTCAGACAAAATCACAGAAGTCACTAAATAGGCCTATGTTCAACACTCTGGTAGCTTGGCACAATAGCAGTCACCCTTAACTTAGAGACTGTGTAAAGTATTTATGCAGCTCTCAAACAATAATAAAGTTAACACAACATAAGAAAAGTACCAATTGCAGTTATCTGGTCACACTGGACCTGATCCAAGTGAAACGTTCAGGCCGACCATAATGGACCATGGATTCAGACAACAGGTGTGTCCCGGTGGAAAGCTTACCTTCCAACTTTGTCCACTTTTCATTTGAGAAGCACTTGTCTATGGGGTCATCAGGGATCATGCTGCAAGCTGGATCCAGAGAGGGGCTCATCGACAGAGAAGTTTAAGGCCTCGTCAGAACTTCACGTTGGCAGTGTAGTCGCTGTTGGCATGTAGAGCTGGTCGGCTGTCAGAGATCCACTTTGGCAGGAAATGCGGGATGATCATTGCTAATGCGAAGAACCTGTGAAGGTGAAGTCTGTAGCAGGGCAGGTCTTGTCAGCATTCTGATACAACTCCTACTTTGGCCTTGGTGAAGTCCCTTTGTGGTTGCAAGGTGACTGGAGATGTAGATGGCACAGAACCTCTGGTTCTTCACCTAGAGACCTAGAGTCTAGTTCTTGCAATTTAGAGGTTGGAGATGTACACTCTAACACCAGTCATGAGTCCAGGACACAGGGACGACAGCTGTTTAGGATTAGGACATACTCTCTCAAAGGCCAGCAGAAAGGGACAGGCAGGTTCAGTTGGTGCTGGCCAGCTGCATAGTTGCAAGAAAAGGCCTCTTGAAGCTTGATGTGTCTTTGTAGCTCAGTCATGTCAGCCAATTGACTCTTGAAATCACTTCTGGGGTCTTGGTTCCAAGGCAAGAGTTGTCAGTCTTCCTTCAGGCTTCAGACATCAGGACAGTCCTGCTCTTCAGTCTCAAAAGGTCCAAGAGTGATCTGATGAGAGGTTCTGAGTAGGCCACTTTTATACCCAATGGTAGCCTGTCTGTGAGGGTCACAACCCTTTATCTAATCCTAAACTATATCTGGTGAGTTTCTTCCTTGGATTTGGCTCCAATCTGTCTAAGGTGACAAAGGACAGGTGGGGCCAGGCATGAGCTGCATGTGTCAGTGACAAGGCAGCCATCTTCAGAAGTCATGAAGATGCTGGGTACATCCCTAAAGCTACACTTTGAAGTCCATAAAGGGCTGGGTACAACCTCCCTATGCTTACCCCTCTGGTAGCATGGCACAACAGCAGTCAGGCTTAACTTAGTCTATGTAAAGTGTATATGCAACATTCAAACAGTAACAAATTTAAACACACCATGAGGAAATTCCCAAACCAAGTTAAAAAAATGGAGAAAAATGTTATAAATAAATTATAAAAAATGACAAAAATCCGACAAAACTGAATGTTTGAATATTAAAAAAATTCTGAAAAAGTAGTGCAAAGAAGAGCAATGCATCAGTTGCAGTTATCTCGTCACACTTGTCCTGGTCCAAGTCAAAAGTTCAGGCCAACCGTAGTGGTCCATGGTGCAATGATATTTGTGTTTTGACCCCATATTTCACGTTACACTTAGCCTAGCAGCACACGGTCACATTAGTGACCACCAGCTTCATTTTGCCTATTGACTTTATTTTAGCACTAGCCACATTTAAAGCGGCAAGTAATTTTCCATGCTCATGTTATACAATGTGCTCATGTTTCTATTTTGTGTGTTTGCATGTTCTTTTCCCACCAATGGCTTTGGCTGATAAGAATGTACTAGGACGGCAGGGAACGGTTTTGTTTTGATTCAGGGCACCTTGGGATTTTGGCTAAGTCCTGACGTGTTCTTTTCAAACCTGACCTAAAGTAATCAGCATTTTTTGAAAAGTAAACTTATGTAGTGAGAGGGAGTTTCTAGAATTCTCCTCTCTTGTTTGTTCAAAGTATCAGAGCCTGAGACCAGATGGACGGGGAGTGATTTAGATCTCAGACATGCTCAGGATGCTGAGTTGTGTCATCATTCCTGTGAGGATAATTGATCTCTCTCTCCACGATTGATTCTGGGATCTGGCGATCTGATGCTGATAGGAGGGAGATGAAGCAGATGTGCCCGTGCCTCATGGTGATGCATATTTTTTAATTCTTTATTTGCTTTGCATTGTAATATAGATACATATATTTGCTGTGTATTTTGCAGTGGAGAATCATTTGCACATGTTTTCATTTCATTGCTGTGACCATTTTTAAACATGTGTCTTCAGCATGCTAATCTCATTTAAGAACCTTGCGAAGTGAATTAATAAATGTCTTCTTCAGACTAAGAAGTGTATTCCAAAGATGTTTGTCAGTGCATGAATTTTTGAGCTCGGTCAATAGTAAAGCAAAACATTTTGCGTAGTCGGACAGTCTAAAGGGAGGTTAGAGGTTGAAAGTGTATGATTTAAAAGTGAAAATATATTTTTATTCAGAGAATTAAAGGAAGCACCGCAAACCATTTCTGAAAATGCATGTGAAATTAAAATGCCTTATGATGTATTGGCAAATGTATTTTCCTGTTTATCAGGACTTTCTACATTTTGGGATGGGTATATGTATAAAACAGAATTCACAAATGTTTTTACTGTTCTTACATGTTTTAAAAAGGTGCTTTTTTAACAGAATGACGTCCCTTTTGTTCTTGACAGGAGGGTTTGGATACTTTTGTCTGCTTACAGAAAAATGCAGTTAGAATATGAAATAGAAATTAGAGAAACAACGTGAAGACACAATAAATATTGTAACTATGCCGTCTTGTCAGAATACGTTAATACAAGATAAAACTGACATATACCAACCTGTCGCAGGGAAAGCAGATTTTTCACATTCCAGTAATTAGGAGGTTAAAAAAGGTGGGGGACAATGTGAGCTACATGAGCAGAACGTAGTTTGTGCTCAGCCAAAATTTAGACCAAAAATACAGAGTAGCCCACAGAAATTGACAGGAGTTTAAATGCATTCTTTAAAAGATTACACCCAGCAAGAAGTTAAGGATGTTAAAGATATATTCACTGAGCTTTTGCAGAGTAAAATGTGGCCAGGACATAGAGAGAGGCTACTACAGGTAAAAGAAAAGATTTTAGAGTTTGCTACTCCTCACACTAAGCATGAGATACAGCGATTCATGGGATTGTTTGATTTTTGGAGACAGCATGGCCCTCATCTGAGTAAAATCTTAACCCTTTGGTATAAAGTGACAATTAAAAACATGAGTTTGAATGGGGTGAAGAGCAGCAGTGTGCTCTTGAATTGGCAAAAGTAGCAATTCGAAAACAACAAGTGATGGACGGAATGCTGAACAATGTCAAACATTCACCCCCAGTACAGAGATCTGGGCCTAAATCCATTGTTTTTTTGCTGCCCATGTCATTCCAGTTTGGACCCCGCCATATGCAAATCAGTCTTGACCCTGTTCCCCATGGGAACAGACCAGCCCGAACTGCCAGGCCAGGTCTTCCCTGGACAGGAAACAAGCATCCTGGGACCGGTTTTGGGGTTTCACCCCTCATCAGCCAGGCTAGCTTGAATCCAGTGGCATGGGAAGCACGGGACCCACGTCTGGGCATACCCTTCCCACTTAGGGTAACAAATGCAAAAACAACAAGTGATGGACGGAATGCTGAACAATGTCAAACATTCACCCCCAGTACAGAGATCTGGGCCTAAATCTATCGTTTTTTTGCTGCCCATGCCATTCCAGTTTGGACCCAGCCATATGCAAATCAGTCTTGACCCTGTTCCCCATGGGAACAGTCCAGCCCGAACTGCCAGGCCAGGTCTTCCCTGGACAGGAAACAAGCATCCTTGGACCGATTTCGGGGTTTCACCCCTCATCAGCCAGTATAGCTTGAATCCAGTGGCATGGGAAGCACGGGACCCACGTCTGGGCATACCCTTCCCACTTAGGGTAACAAATGCAAAAACAACAAGTGATGGACGGAATGCTGAACAATGTCAAACATTCACCCCCAGTACAGAGATCTGGGCCTAAATCCATCGTTTTTTTTCTGCCCATGCCATTCCAGTTTGGACCCAGCCATATGCAAATCAGTCTTGACCCTGTTCCTCATGGGAACAGTCCAGCCCGAACTGCCAGGCCAGGTCTTCCCTGGACAGGAAACAAGCATCCTGGGACCGGTTTCGGGGTTTCACCCCTCATCAGCCAGGCTAGCTTGAATCCAGTGGCATGGGAAGCACGGGACCCACGTCTGGGAATACCCTTCCCACTTAGGGTAACAAATGCAAAAACAACAAGTGATGGACGGAATGCTGAACAATGTCAAACATTCACCCCCAGTACAGAGATCTGGGCCTAAATCCATCGTTTTTTTGCTGCCCATGCCATTCCAGTTTGGACCCAGCCATATGCAAATCAGTCTTGACCCTGTTCCTCATGGGAACAGTCCAGCCCGAACTGCCAGGCCAGGTCTTCCCTAGACAGGAAACAAGCATCCTGGGACCGGTTTCGGGGTTTCACCCCTCATCAGCCAGGCTAGCTTGAATCCAGTGGCATGGGAAGCACGGGACCCACGTCTGGGCATACCCTTTCCACTTAGGGTAACAAATCCAAAAACAACAAGTGATGGACGGAATGCTGAACAATGTCAAACATTCACCCCCAGTACAGAGATCTGGGCCTAAATCCATCGTTTTTTTGCTGCCCATGCCATTCCAGTTTGGACCCAGCCATATGCAAATCAGTGCCCGAACTGCCAGGCCAGGTCTTCCCTGGACAGGAAACAAGCATCCTGGGACCGGTTTCGGGGTTTCACCCCTCATCAGCCAGGCTAGCTTGAATCCAGTGGCATGGGAAGCATGGGACCCACGTCTGGGCATACCCTTCCCACTTAGGGTAACAAATGCAAAAACAACAAGTGATGGACGGAATGCTGAACAATTTCAAACATTCACCCCCAGTACAGAGATCTGGGCCTAAATCCATCATTTTTTTGCTGCCCATGCCATTCAAGTTTGGACCCAGCCATATGCAAATCAGTCTTGACTCTGTTCCCCATGGGAACAGTCCAGCCCGAACTGCCAGGCCAGGTCTTCCCTGGACAGGAAACAAGCATCCTGGGACCGGTTTCGGGGTTTCACCCCTCATCAGCCAGGCTAGTTTGAATCCAGTGGCATGGGAAGCACTGGACCCACATCTGGGCATACCCTTCCCACTTAGGGTAACAAATGCAAAAACAACAAGTGATGGACGGAATGCTGAACAATGTCAAACATTCACCCCCAGTACAGAGATCTGGGCCTAAATCCATCGTTTTTTTGCTGCCCATGCCATTCCAGTTTGGACCCAGCCATATGCAAATCAGTCTTGACCCTGTTCCCCATGGGATTCGCTCCTGACAGTCACACAAAGGGAGCTGAGGTGTGCCCTGCATATCCTGATAAACCATAACTAGGCTGATGGGTCTGCTTGAGCTAGAGTTGTGAGAGGAGCTGACACTTGCACCTAAATAGGGCTGTGCATGTCCTCATGCAAAGCAGTCTTCAAACCCCCTGAATTGTGTCTAGGGCCAGGGCAGGGAAAGGAAGGGTTAGGTACACTACTAAGACTTCTCTTTTAAGTATTCCTACTTCAAACAGAGAAATGGGTGTAAATACTTGATCTCTGAAACCACATAGTTAGAATCCTTCTGGACTGAGAATATTTTGCCAGGAAAAAGAGTTGGGTGCTGTCCTGACCTGCTGCTTACTGCTTCTGTCCTTGGAGTGAAAGGACTGGACCTGGCTTTCTACATCCTGCTTTCAAAGGTTCTCCAAGGGCTTGGACTGAGCTTGCCTCCTTTTAAGAAGTCTCAGGGACATCAAAGACTTCACCAGCGAGCTCTTGGGCGGGCTTGCTGAGAGTCCTGACTTGCCACGTGGTTCAAAATACAGTCCCTAGGCCATTGGAAGGGAGTTCTGGTGCAACAAGGAAGAAACTAGTGCAGCAACTTCCAGAATAACTTCGGAAACAGCATCACACTCTGACCTCATGCCGATGCCTGCATTGGAGCCATGATCCTCGCTGAGTACAATGACCATGACCTACCATGCAGTCCCAACACTGCTGTAACACTTTCGAAGTCCTGCCACAATGTGAGTCCAGAGTGCCGGATCACCGACATCCATGGCACCCACTCTCCCACAGCACCTGTGGCCCGTGGTGTGATTGCAACACCGCAAAGTTGATGCCTTGTGTCCTGACCTGCTGGATTCATTAACCCCGTCTTGTCGTAAGAAAACCGACTCCTCGCCGCCAACTCTGTATCACCTCCCCTGCAACCGTAAGGAACCGACACCTCACCTCCCCAGTGGCAGTAAGGAACCAATGTTGCACAGACTCCAGCAACACCTCACTCCATGACTCTGTGCAACATCTTTGTTTCCTCATTGTTTTCCAAAGTACTGTAACCGGGGTCTATACGACTCAGTGACTCACCACGCTTCCTCACAGGTGGCCCAGGACTGTTGGCAGTGACTCTGTCAAGCTATTTCTGATAGCCCCAGTTGGAGCTATTGTGTTTCTAAGTGCTATAAAATATTTAGGCCCTCAATATGACATTGGCTGTAAATTCCACTTACCGCCACGCTGACTGCCGCCAAAATACCGCCACCGCCGCGGACATCCGTTCACCGTAATATGACACACACACACCAATCCGTCACTATTCGGCCACATACACAATTCCGCCACACCAAAGGTGTTCAGTGATAAAGTGGCGGTATCAAAACCCACACTGTTATGACAACAGAACTATGTCCATCACATTATGACCCCCGCATTACCACGGCAGACATTCTATGGCAGTAAACCATTGGTGGTACATACTGCAGTGCTCAAAATACACACACACATACAAAACAACACCACATTGGACAATTCAAACAACATACACCTGACACCCATGCACACACCACAGCCACACACCCACACCACTATAAAACACACACACACACATTACCCACAACCCCTTAGGACTACAAACAATTGGCACAAGACAGACACCATGACCACAGACAAGACCAGAGCCACACACCAGCATCACCTATACACCACCCATGCACCCCACATCACACACCCCAACACATCACCCTACACACCGTCACTCACACAACTCACACAACACCCATGGCACCACAGAGAGACCCCCGATTCTCAGAGGAGGAGCAAAGGGTCATGGTGGAGGAAATTATCAGGGTAGAGCCACAGCTATTTGGAACACAGGTGCAGCAGATATCCATTGCAAGGAAGATGGAGCTATGGCAGAAGATCGTGGACAGGGTCAATGCCGTGGGACAGCACCAAAGAACCACGGATGACATCAGGAAGAGGTGGAATGACCTACGGGAAGGTGCATTCCATTGCAGCAAGACACCAACTCGCTGTACTGAGGACTGGCGGTGGACCCCCACCTCCTCCCCCACAACTAACAACATGGGAGGAGCAAGTCTTGGCAATCATGCATCCTGAGGGCCTGGCCGGAGTAGCAGGAGGACTGGACTCTCATAAGTCAACTCTCTATTACTATCACCCCCCTACCTGCATGCCATCACATATCCTCTCCCTCAACCTCACTCCCATCACTCCACCACCTCCCACACACCCCACTATCACATATACCTCATCCCAATACCAATCCCAGCATGCCATACCAATGCATGGACATCACTCACAGACCTGCATGAACACCTATCACCAAAGCATACACACTAGAGAGAATCAGCTAGCCCACCACATACCAACTTGCACAAGTTAAAGCTGCCAGGGCAAATACAAACAAAGAGGGCAACCCACTGATGCACAATATGTCAGACACAGAAACAATAATACTGCATTTACATCCCCACAGGTACCCCAGCCAATGTCAGCGGAGAAGAGGTGCCAGCACTATCCAGTCCCCTAACAGAAGAGGCCCACAGTGATGACAGCAACTCTGGTCACCTAGATCTGGATGACCAACCTGGCCCATCAGGGACCTCTGGACAGTCGGTTACCCAGGCACGTTCAGACACCACCACAGAGCCTCCCCCCTCAGGAAACACCACCTCAGCACCCACCCAGCGTACCCATACCTCTGTCCCCAGGACACATCAATCAGCAGTGTGTCCACCACTACAGGGACCCCAGGGCACACCTCATACCCAAGACAATCAGGGACATGGGGTCAGTGGCAGTGGACACACGGTTCAGGGGCAGAGGCACAGGACAACAGGAAAAATGGGAGGAGTGCTGTGCACCAGTGGGAGGACAGGCCCAGGGAACCGACTCTCCAGGAGGTACTCACTGAGATCCTGGGAGCATACCAACATTCCCAGGATATGCTGGACCAGATCCTGGCCAACATGCAAGAGAACAGGCGGATTCAGGAGGGACAGTACCAGAGGATCAGGAAGGACTTGCAGGTCATCAACACCACCCTGGTATCCATATCAGCGGTGCTGGCAGACATGGCCAACATTATGAGGGAGGCAGCCTCACAACAGCAGGCCCCTGCCAGTAGCCAGACATCTGAATTGCCTTCCACCTCCGCTGCCGCTAGTGGACAGGAGGCCCCGCCACTGGACCAACAGGCCACCACCACCCTTCCCCCTGCAGAAGGTGAACCATCCTGCAAACATTCCCTGCGATCCAGGAAGAAGCCAGAGACTATTGCCAAGACCCCTGCCAGGAAATGACACTCTCCTGATTGTTACCCTTGTGTCCCACTCTGTCACCCTGTCCACCTTGAACTGCCGCAGCTCCCCTTCCTATGTCCCCTTGGACAATGCACGTGTGCTACAAATAAGCTGGAACAATACCCTGGACTTCCTTTATCATCACCCAGTCCCAATGCACTTGCCCCTCTACTTCTTAGCACATAAATAAACGCCCTTTGAAAAAATACAAGTATGGAGTATGTCAAACTAAGTTAAGTATGTATTTGTTTAACCCGGTTCAAACATTGCAATTCAAATGTACAGTAATGTTCAAATAGGAAAGACCTGTAGTTTGCTGCAGTGATCACACTAGGAGCGATAGTGGGGCACCAACATCTGCAAAATGAGTTGCCAAAGGGTACAGTAAGTGGGCATAGAAGTGGGAAATAACAGCATACTAGTGGCAAATATATACAAATAATTGACAAAGAAATGTGAAGTAACACTGTCTTACCTGTGTGTCTTTGGAAGTATTGTCGAACCACTGCAGTTCTGTTGTCCTCATGCTCATCCTCTACCTCCTCATCCTCACTGTCCACAGGGTCCACTACTGCCACACGTCCATCTCCAACCTCCTCCTCCTGCAGAAAAGGCAGATGGTGTCTTAGGGCCAGGTTGTGCAAAATGCAGCATGCCACGATTATCTGGCAGACCTCTTTTGGTGAGTAGCACAGGGATCCTCCTGTTAGATGGAGGCACCGAAATCTGGCCTTCGGGAAGCGAAAGGTACATTTGATAATCCTTCTTGTTCGCCCATGTGCCTCATTGTAACATTCTTCTGCCCTTGTCCTGGGATTCCTCACAGGGGTCAGTAGCCATGATAGGTTGGGCTAACCAGACTCACCTGCAAATATTGAGGGACAACATTTAGCCACACACTATCCCATATGGGCCACACCATACCCATACGCCAACATCTACTGGTTGGGAACCAGGGCTCACCTATTGACCACACCCTGTGACTCTGTAGTTGGCCCATCACATTGAGGATGCTGCTATTCCTCAGTATAAAGGCATCATGCACCGACCCAGGATACTTAGCATTGACATGGGAGATGTACTGGTCCGCCAAGCACACCATTTGGACATTCATTGAGTGAAAACTCTTTCAAGTTCTGAACACCTGTTCATTCTGCCAGGGGAGGGGGACAAATGCAATATGTGTACCATCAATTGCCCCTCTGATGTTGGGGATATGTCCCATCAGCTTTCACTGTGGCCAAATCCTTAACCTAACCTGGGGGAAAACAATGTAGCTGCACATGTGTTTTATCAGGGCAGACTCTGGTCAGCACTATTGAGAACATTGGCTGTGAAATTCCTGCTGCCAAGCACACTGCTTGAAAGAACCAGTTGCCAAAAAATGGAGCACAGATAGGACTTGCACAAGAGGGGGGATCCCAGTGAGGTGATGGATTGCAGAAATTAGGTCAGGCTCCAATTGGGCACACAGCTTTGTGATTGTGTCCCTGTCAAGTCTACAGGTGAGGATAATGTGCCTGTCCTCCATTGTTGTCAAGTCCACCAGGGGTCTGTACACGGGGGGATGTCTCCATCTCCTATTCCTCTGTAGCGGTAGCAATCTATGGGGCAAAAGAGTGAGGAGCCGGTCACAAACTGTATATTGTAGCCACAACAGTACAATGCATGATGTTAATTTTTAATGTATAAGTGGCATTTGTCCTGTATTTTCAATATTAAACTGTGACACAGTTATTATCCAGGGCCTTCCCCACCCCCCTGAAATGGCGTCCGCCAGTCCTGTGTGGAGGAACAGGTGGAAGTGAGGTAATTCCGCTGATGTTGTGCGCAATTGCGGTAGGCGGTGGGGAACCGCCGTCCAACTCCTCATTGGTTATTATTGGGCCCTATGGGGTACAGTGGCCATTGGTGATGTACGCCGGCGGTGACAGTAGGCACCGCCACAGACCTAACTGCCATTTTATATCTGATCACTCACTTGCTACCTGATCTTGAACAGGAGAGGACCTACAGTGCATGTGCTGCTGTGACCTGTCTGGAACCTACCATGGCTAGTGTGACCGGGGAAAGTGCCCCTGCCTTCACCTCAGTGGAGTTGGAGCGACTGTTGGATGGGGTCCTACCCCAGTACGGACTGCTCTATGGGCCTCCAGACCAACAGGTGAGTACCCTGTGAGCACGAAGCATGGGGCATGAATGCATGGAGTGGTGTGTGTGATGGCCTCGTGTAGGGGGAGTTGGTGGATGTCCCCTAGGAAGCGTTCAGCCTCTGTGCTGGGCCCTGTGTGTGCAAATGGCGATGTGAACGGGTATGGTGGGCCATAAGTGTAACAGGCGGGATGTTATGACTGATACCTTTTCCTGTGTGTATTTCTCTGCAGGTCAGCACCCATCAAAAGAAGGGTATATGGCATGCCATCGCCAAGGAGGTGCGGATCGTGGGGGTCTACGGCAGGCGGAGCACCCACTGTCGGAAACGGTGAGAGGACCTGAAATGCTGGGCACAAAAGACGGTGGGGGCCCAGCGGGGGATGCCTCCCAATGAGGAGGGGGTGCCCGTCGAACCTTGACGCCCCTGAAGGCCCGCATACCGGTGGTGGCCTATCCAGAGCTGGAGGGGCGCTTGAGGGCATCAAATCAGCCACAAGAGGGTGAGTACAGTTCCCATCATTACAACTTATGCATGGGAGGAGGGACCCAGGTGGGGGATGTGTATCAGTGCGTGTCCCTCGCCAGGCGTGACATTGCAGAGTAGGTCCCATGTTGGGCAGGGTTCTGAAGTGATAATCCTGCTACCTAGCCTGTACGCATCCACTACTGGTCAGGGTTGTTTGGGTCCCAGGTGTGCTGCAGTTGGCGGTATGTGCCCCTCCCCATGCCCTGATGGCTAGCATTATTACTGGTAGTGCATTGCATAGTACGTAGGGCTGTTCCCTGTGTGTGACGGTGGTGTGTACGCCAACGGTGGTGTTGGTGCAGCCACTGACCCAGTGTATCCTTTGTCTCTTCTCCCCCTTTTTCTTTTGTCATCCTGTCCTTATGTGCATTAGCATCATCTGGCGGAGGAGAAGAGGCACCGGCAACGGAGGGAACTGCATCCCACAGGACCCAGGAGGCAGAGTCCACCGATGGTGAGGGCACCAGTGGACGGAGGTTGAGGGGAGCACCACGGCGGAGACTGGAGGGGACAGTTCGGACACAGATACTGTAGGAGGCTGGCCTGGCTTGTAGAGGGTACCAGAGGTACTTACACCTTGTGCCAGGTCCAGTTATCCCTTATTAGTGTAGAAGAGGTGTTTCTAGCAGCTAAGGCTGATAGAAGGTAGCTATGGCAAAGCAGCTTAGGCTGAACTAGGAGACATGTAAAGCTCCTACTATACCACTGGTGTCATATGCACAATATCATAAGAAAACACAATACACAGATATACTAAAAATAAAGGTACTTTATTTTTATGACAATATGCCAGAAATATCTCAGTGAGTACCCTCAGTATGAGGATAAGTTATATACACAAGATATATGTACACAAACCAAAATTATGCAGATTATAGCTAAAGGAAGTAATGCAAGCAATGTAAAGTTACAGTAGATTGCAATAGGAGCACATAGGTATAGGGGCAACACAAACCATATACTCCAAAAGTGGAATGTGAACCACGAATGGACCCCAAACCTATGTGAGCTTGTAGAGGGTCGCTGTGACTGTAAGAAAACAGTGAGGGTTAGAAAAATAGCCCACCCCAAGACCCTGAAAGGTAGGTGTAAAGTGCACCTACTACCCCCAGAGAGCACAGAAGCGTTTGCAGAGATTTTGCAGGAAGAACAAACACCAGCAATGCAACAACAGTGGATTTCTGGACCTGAGTACCTGTAAGACAAGGGGACCAAGTCCAAGAGTCGCGACAGTGTCGAGAGTGGGCCGGAGCCCAAGAAATGTCAGCTGAGGGTGCAAGGAAGCTGCCACCTGTTGGAAGAAGCTTTAGAGGACTAGGAACTTCCCCTTTGTGGGATGGATGTCCCACATTGTGAAGAAGCTTGCAGAGGTGTTCCCACGCAGAAAGACCGCAAACAAGCCTTGCTAGCTGCAAGGGTTGCGGTTAGGGTTTTTGGATGCTGCTGTGGCCCAGGAGGGACCAGGATGTTGCCACTTGGATGAGGAGACAGAGGGGGTGCCCAGCAAGTCAGGGAGCCCTCACAAAAGCAGGCAGCACCCACAGAAGTACCTGAACAGGCACTTAGAAGAAAAGTGAACCAGAGTCCACCCGAAGTCACAAAAGGGAGTCCCACGACGCCGGAGGACAACTTAGAAGGTTGTGCACTGCAGATTAAAGTGTCGGGGACCCAAGCTTGGCTGTGCACAAAGGAAATCCTGGAAGAGTGCACAGGAGCCGGAGTAGCTGCAAATCACGCGGTACCCAGCAATGCATTCTAGCGTGGGGAGGCAAGGACTTACCTCCACCAAACTTGGACTGAAGAGTCACTGGACTGTGGGAGTCACTTGGACAGAGTTGCTGAGTTCCAGGGATCACGCTTGTCGTGCTGAGAGGGGACCCAGATGACCGATGATGCAGTCTTTTGTTGCCTGCGGTTGAAGGGGGAAGATTCCGTCAACCCACAGGAGATTTCTTCAGAGCTCCTGGTGCAGAGAGGAGGCAGGCTGCCCTCAGAGCATGCTCCACCTGGAAACAGTCGAGAAAGCTGGCAGGATGAAGCGATACAAGGTTGCTTGTAGTCGCCTTGCTACTTTGTTGCGGTTTTGCAGGCGTCCTGAGCAGTCAGCGGTCGATCCTTTGGCAGAAGGTGAAGAGGGAGATGCAGAGGAACTCTGGTGAGCTCTTGCATTCATTATCTGGTAAGATCCCCAAAGCAGAGACCCTAAATAGCCAGAAAAGGAGGTTTGGCTACCTAGGAAGGAGGATTGGCTACCAAGAGAGGTAAGAGCCTATCAGAAGGAGCCTCTGACATCACCTGCTGGCACTGGCCACTCAGAGCAGTCCAGTGTGCCACAAACACCTCTGTTTCCAAGATGGCAGAGGTCTGAGACACACTGGAGGAGCTCTGGGCACCTCCCCTGGGAGGTGCAGGTCAGGGGAGTGGTCACTCCCCTTTCCTTTGTCCAGTGTCGCGCCAGAGCAGGGCTGGGGAATCCCTGAACCGGTGTAGACTGGCTTATGCAGAGATGGGCACCATCTGTGCCCATCAAAGCATTTCCAGAGGCTGGGGGAGGCTACTCCTCCCCAGCCTTCACACCTATTTCCAAAGGGAGAGGGTGTTACACCCTCTCTCAGAGGAAGTCCTTTGTTCTGCCTTCCTGGGCCAGGGCTGCCTGGACTGCAGGAGGGCAGAACCCTATCTGAGGGGTTGGCAGCAGCAGCAGCCGGGTACAAAGGCAGTTTGGCAGTACCCGGGTTCTGTGCTAGAGACCCGGGGGATCATGGAATTGTCACCCCAATGCCATGGAATTGTCCCCCTAATGCCAGAATGGCATTGGGGTGACAATTCCATGATCTTAGACATGTTACATGGCCATGTTCGGAGTTACCATTGTGACGCTGTACATGGGTAGTGACCTATGTACAGGGCACGCATGTAATGGTGTCCCCGCACTCACAAAGTCCGGGGAATTTGCCCTGAATGATGTGGGGGCACCTTGGCTAGTGCCAGGGTGCCCACACACTAAGTAACTTTGCACCCAACGTTCACCAGGTGAAGGTTAGACATATAGGTGACTTATAAGTTACTTAAGTGTAGTGGTAAATGGCTGTGAAATAACGTGGATGTTATTTTACCCAGGCTGCACTGGCAGGCCTGTGTAAGAATTGTCAGAGCTCCCTATGGGTGGCAAAAGAAATGCTGCAGCCCATAGGGATCTCCTGGAACCCCAATACCCTGGGTACCTCAGTACCATATACTAGGGAATTATATGGGTTTACCAGTATGCCAATGTAAATTGGTGAAATTGGTCACTAGCCTGTTAGTGACAAATTTGGAAAGCAGAGAGAGCATAACCACTGAGGTTCTGGTTAGCAGAGCCTCAGTGAGACAGTTAGGCATCACACAGGGAACACATACTTATGCGCACTGGGGCCCTGCCTGGCAGGGTCCCAGTGACACATATACTAAAACAACATACAGACAGTGAAATATGAGGGTAACATGCCAGGCAAGATGGTACTTTCCTACAGATACCTCCTCCGATGGAAGCTCCCTGGTGGTGGCGGACAGTTCAGTGACCACTCCAGATACAGATACAGCCTCCACCCCCGTACCAGCACCGCCCTCCCAGCAGCCCCTCAACGAGTTGCCGTGCCTGCTCACCCAGGAGGATGGGCATCTCCTTTGCCCCAGGCACATCAGGCCCTCCCGGAGTTAGCCCTGTTGCCCTGAGTGAGGAGGCTATTGACCTCCTGCGATCCATCTCTGTAGGGCAGTCAGCCATTGTGAATGCCATTCGCGGCAAGCACTCAGACACCCAACAGCCATTCACCTCACAACAGCATCCAGCCCATGCACCTGCACCCAAACACAGCAGACAGATACCTCCCACAACCACTCCCTCTTCCTCCACTCCCAAACCTTCTTCCTCTTCCCGCCCCAATGTCCCTAAGAAGCTTTTCCTCTCCACCATTGACCTCTTCCCTACCCCTCCCACCCCTGTCCTTCACATCTGGCTGGGATTGCAAAAACCCAGGCAAGCACCTCAGCCACCCAGTCCACGGGCCCAGTAGTCTCCACAACCACTTTTGATGGGAAAGGATCCAGGGCACCAGGCAGCATCAAGAAAAGGGTGCCTGCCCCAAGTGCTGCCGGAAGGGCAAGGAGCCATCCCCAGCTGCTGCCAGGAAAGGCAAGGAGCCAGCCCAAGCTTCTGCCAGGAAGGGCAGGAGCCATCCCCAGCTGCTGCCAGGAAGGACGTGGAGCCATCCCCAGCTGCTGCCCGGAAGGGCAAGGAGCCATCCCCAGCTGCTGCCAGGAAGAGCAAGGGGCCTGCACCAGCAGGCAGGAAGGACAAGGGGCCTGGTGCAGGGACTCAGTCGGAGCCCCCACCACCAACCATGGTTGTGCAGCTATCCGAGGCTGCAGGGGATGGGCTGGAGCCTCCCCCCACCACCACCAGCAGAACCACCACCACCAGCAGTGGGCAGCCGCTCGAGGCTGTAGGGGATGGGCTGGAGCCTCCCCCCACCATCAGCAGCAGCACCACCACCAGCAGTGGGCAGCCATCCACGGCTGCCTGGGATGGGCTGGATCCTCCCCCCACTACCTCCAGCACCATCAGCAGCACCACCACTGAGCAGCCATCACCGCCAGCGGATGGTCTGTGGTCCTGCCTCCATGGGCTGCTGTGCGGCCTGCTCCCTGCAAATCCTGTGGGGATGACACCCAGCTTAGAGACTGTGACCTTGCACTCCCCAGGATCAGAAGCACAGGTATGACACCCACTCACCCCATCCTCCACAGGATCAGAAGTACAAGGCACTATGCCCCCTCCAGAACTAGTGGGCAAATCACCCACTTGAGAGACTGTGGCCTTGCACTTTCCAGGACCAAGCACAGGGCATGTTGCCCCCTCCAGAACCAGTGGGCAAGTCACCCACTTGAGAGACTGTGGCCTTGCACTCCCCAGGACCAAGCACAGGGCATGTTGCCCCCTCCAGAGCATGTGGGCAAGTCACACACTTGAGAGAGTGTGGCCTTGCACTCCCCAGGACCAAGCACAGGGCATTCTGCCCCCTCCAGGACCAGTGGTGTTGTTCCATCTGCCGGCTGAGGTGCCCCCCGTTCCCCATCCCCCTGAGGTGCCTGCCTATTTTCCAACTGATGCCCCTGCAGTGTTCTCTCCGTGTTGCTGCAGATGACAAGTGGGGGCTTGGACTTTGGCCTGTGGCCCACACACATTGAGGACTGGGCAGTGTTCCTTGAACTGTACATATGTATATACCGTTAGATTTAATTTTCGTATTTCTACTGTATTTATTTTATTACACTCCCTTTCATCAATTCCTGTTGTCCTTGCATTATTCCTGAGTGGTACGGGGTCAATATGTTTTATTACTGCATCTGATTGTGTGTATGGTGTTGGGGGTGTGTGTCACTCTCTTTTTTCCTCCCCCCTCCCCTAGGCAACTGTACTCACCGTGGTCCTCTTCGCCATCGTTGGTGTTGGTGGTGGAGCAGGATGTAGAAAATCATTGGGAAGATCTGAAGTTCAAGCTCCATGGCGACGTGGTTGTTCCCTGTGTCTCCAAAGGTGAGTCCTTTCCCTTCTGTGTTCTGTTTCCACCAGGCTTTTGATGTCGTTGGTACCGCCCCGGAAAAGGTGGCAGATTCGTGTCTCTTAATACGGGGGCAGAACATTGACTTCCGCCTGGCTGTAGGTGGCCACCACTGTGGTGGCCGTTGTTTCTGCCCTTGCAGTCGGTGTGGTAAAGTAGCTGTCTCTCTGAGTTCGCACCGACATGGTCATAATTTGCTGGTAGTTACCGCCAGCCTGTTGGCGGCCTTACCGCCACTATATCACCGACCACCAGGGTTGTAATGAGGGCCCTAATCCTTGAAAATGCATATCTTTATTTGTGTATGATGGATTTTTGTCGTTTTGGTCTTGTTTTAACCCCTTCGCTGCCAGGCCTTTTCCCCCTCCTGTGCCAGGCCTTTTTTTGCCTATTTGGGGCAGTTCGCGCTTAGGCCCTCATAACTTTTTGTCCACATAAGCTAACCAAGCCAAATTTGCGTCCTTTTTTTCCAACATCCTAGGGATTCTAAAGGTACCCAGACTTTGTGGGTTCCCCTGAAGGAGGCCAAGAAATTGGCCAAAATACAGTGAAAATTTCGTTTTTTTAAAAAAAAATTGAAAAAGGGGCTGCAGAAGAAGGCTTGTGGTTTTTCCCCTGAAAATGGCATCAACAAAGGGTCTGCGGTGCTAAACTCAGCAGCTTCCCAGCTTTCAGGAACAGGCAGACTTGAATCCGAAAACCCAATTTTTCAACACAATTTTGGCATTTTACTGGGGCATACCCCATTTGTGCAATTTTTTGTGCTTTCAGCCTCCTTCCAGTCAGTGACAGGAATGGTCATGAAACCAATGCTGGATCCCAGAAACCTAAACATTTCTGAAAAGTAGACAAAATTCTGAATTCAGCAAGGGGTCATTTGTGTAGATCCTACAAGGGTTTCCTACAGAAAATAACAGCTGAAAAAGAAAAATATTGAAATTGAGGTGAAAAAAACATCAATTTTTCTCTACTTTTTACTCTGTAACTTTTCCCTGCAATGTCAGATTATCGAAAGCAATATACCGTTACGTCTGCTGGACTCCTCTGGTTGCGGGGATATATAGGGTTTGTAGGTTCATCAAGAACCCGAGGAACCCAGAGCCAATAAATGAGCTGCACCCTGCAGTGCGTTTTCATTCTATACCGGGTATACAGTAATTCATTTGCTGAAATATAAGGAGTAAAAAATAGCTATCAAGAAAACCTTTGCATTTCCAAAAAGGGCACAAGATAAGGTGTTGAGGAGCAGTGGTTATTTGCACATCTCTGAATTCCGGGGTGACCATAGTAGCACGTGAATTACATGGAATTTCTCAAATAGATGTCTTTTTTACACACACCCCTATATTTGGAAGGAATAAATGTAGAGAAAGACAAGGGGCAATAACACTTGTTTTGCTATTCTATGTTCCCCCAAGTCTCCCGATAAAAATGATACCTCACTTGTGTGGGTAGGCCTAGCGCCCGCGACAGGATATGCCCCAAAACACAACGTGGACACATCACAGAAAACAGAGCTGTTTTTAGCAAAGTGACTACCTGTAGATTTTGGCCTCTAGCTCAGCCGCCACCTAGGGAAACCTACCAAACCTGTGAATTTCTGAAAACTAGAGACCTAGGGGAATCCAAGGAGGGGTGACTTGTGTGGCTCGGACCAGGTTCTGTTACCCAGAATCCTTTGCAAACCTCAAAATTTGGCTAAAAAAACACATGTTCCTCACATTTCTGTGGCAGAAAGTTCTGGAATCTGAGAGGAGCCACAAATTTCCTTCCACCCAGCGTTCCCCCACGTCTCCCGATACAAATGATACCTCACTTGTGTGGGTAGGCCTAGCGCCCGCGACAGGATATGCCCCAAAACACAACGTGGACATATCACAGAAAACAGAGCTGTTTTTAGCAAAGTGACTACCTGTAGATTTTGGCCTCTAGCTCAGCCGCCACCTAGGGAAACCTACCAAACCTGTCCATTTCTGAAAACTAGAGACCTAGGGGAATCCAAGGAGGGGTAACTTGTGTGGCTCGGACCAGGTTCTGTTACCCAGAATCCTTTGCAAACCTCAAAATTTGGCTAAAAAAACACATGTTCCTCACATTTCTGTGGCAGAAAGTTCTGGAATCTGAGAGGAGCCACAAATTTCCTTCCACCCAGCGTTCCCCCACGTCTCTCGATAAAAATGATACCTCACTTGTGTGGGTAGGCCTAGCGCCCGCGACAGGATATGCCCCAAAACACAACGTGGACATATCACAGAAAACAGAGCTGTTTTTAGCAAAGTGACTACCTGTAGATTTTGGCCTCTAGCTCAGCCGACACCTAGGGAAACCTACCAAACCTGTGCATTTCTGAAAACTAGAGACCTAGGGGAATCCAAGGAGGGGTGACTTGTGTGGCTCGGACCAGGTTCTGTTACCCAGAATCCTTTGCAAACCTCAAAATTTGGCTAAAAAAACACATGTTCCTCACATTTCTGTGACAGAAAGTTCTGGAATCTGAGAGGAGCCACAAATTTCCTTCCACCCAGCGTTCCCCCACGTCTCTCGATAAAAATGATACCTCACTTGTGTGGGTAGGCCTAGCGCCCGCGATAGGATATGCCCCAAAACACAACGTGGACATATCACAGAAAACAGAGCTGTTTTTAGCAAAGTGACTACCTGTAGATTTCGGCCTCTAGCTCAGCCGACACCTAGGGAAACCTACCAAACCTGTGCATTTCTGAAAACTAGAGACCTAGGGGAATCCAAGGAGGGGTGACTTGTGTGGCTCAGACCAGGTTCTGTTACCCAGAATCCTTTGCAAACCTCACAATTTGGCTAAAAAAACACATGTTCCTCACATTTCTGTGGCAGAAAGTTCTGGAATCTGAGAGGAGCCACAAATTTCCTTCCACCCAGCGTTCCCCCACGTCTCCCGATAAAAATGATACCTCACTTGTGTGGGTAGGCCTAGCGCCCGCGACAGGATATGCCCCAAAACACAACGTGGACATATCACAGAAAACAGAGCTGTTTTTAGCAAAGTGACTACCTGTAGATTTTGGCCTCTAGCTCAGCCGCCACCTAGGGAAACCTACCAAACCTGTGCATTTCTGAAAACTAGAGACCTAGGGGAATCTAAGGAGGGGTGACTTGCGGGGCTCGGACCAGGTTCTGTTACCCAGAATCCTTTGCAAACCTCAAAATTTGGCTAAAAAAACACATGTTCCTCACATTTCTGTGGCAGAAAGTTCTGGAATCTGAGAGGAGCCACAAATTTCCTTCCACCCAGCGTTCCCCCACGTCTCCCGATAAAAATGATACCTCACTTGCGTGGGTAGGCCTAGCGCCCGCGACAGGAAACGCCCCAAAGCGCAACGTGGACACAACCAAAATTTTGGAAGAAAACAGTGCCTACCTGTGGATTTTGGCCTGTAGCTCAGCGGGCACCTAGGGAAACCTACCAAACCTGTGCATTTCTGAAAACTAGAGACCTAGGGGAATCCAAGGAGGGGTGACTTGCGAGGCTCGGACCAGGTTCTGTTACCCAGAATCCTTTGCAAACCTCAAAATTTGGCCAAAAAAACACTTTTTCCTCTCATTTCTGTGGCAGAAAGTTCTGGAATCTGAGAGGAGCCACAAATTTCCTTCCACCCAGCATTCCCCCAAGTCTCCCGATAAAAATGATACCTCACTTGTGTGGGTGGGCCAGGTGCCTGCAACAGAATAAGGCCCAAAACCTGAAGAGATAGAAGGGATAGGTATTTTTGCAATATATCATTTTGATGTGTGCACATACGTCCGTGATGTGCCAAACACTAAAATAGTGAAAAGAAACACTTAGGTTATGTGAAGAAGACCCCTCACCCACCAACCAAGTTGGTGGCATGCTTCATCATCGGGGTCCCACCCGAGGCACCTAGCGTGTCACAGGTGTGCTGCGACGCCTGATTACAGCGGAGCAGGTTTTGTCATTTTTTACAACACATACTGGTTGGATTTGGCACGAGGGTGAGTGATGGTTCAGTGGATCAAATTTTATTAACAAGAGATTTCACAAAAATGAAATGCACTGCTAATAACTGAAAGGCAAAAAAGTGAACCAATGACTCACAGCTCGTGAGCTGTAAAGCCGCGACAAGGCACCAACCGCTTTACAGTCCATTCACACACCTTTCATACATGACACGCACAAGACCATTCACACCGCCAGCCACGGGCCCAGCACATTACAACACTCACATCGACAGACCGCGCCACTCAAGGGCCCATCACTTACATACGCCACATGCCTGATACAAGAATCACACCAGCTGATGGGAGTGTGGACTGCCGTTTGGCTGGCACCGCCAGCCAAGCGCCACCCCACGCACACCGCCAGCCAAGCGCCACCCCACGCACACCGCAATCACTTTTTTTTATTTATAAACAACAAATAAACTACTAATTATAAAATAGGCACAAAACTACAAACACAAAACCTCAAACTAAATACACGACAGATGCCAACCGTGAAACATATGAAAATATAAAACAGACAGCTTACGCTCACGGTATTTCCCAAAAGTTTTTCCTTGTGTGGTAACTTCTAAAACAGCTGGGCACACACAGCCCAGGCTTTGAAGGGCATTCGGGGCAGTACATCCGGCTCTCCCTCCGGATTGATCTCCGGGCACATACTCTATATTTCTTTGTGGGCATGTCTTTTTTGGGAGTGGGAGGAATGTGATCTGGAAAGTGCCGATCTTTCAATCTAGCCACATCCTCCACCACTTCTACTCTAGGAACTCTTGCCGGTTCCACCACAATAAGGCTTTCTATCACCGACTCCTGAAATTTAACAAAAGTCATCCTTGACTCAGGTGAACAATCCTTGTATACAATAAAGGCATTAAAAGTTGCCAAATTAAATAAATGTAGGGCCAACTTTTTATACCACACATACGACTTACGAAGAGCAGTGTAAGGTTCCAACCTCTGATCTACTCTATCAACACCACCCATGTGCCTATTGTAGTCCAAAATGCACGCAGGTTTGCGCACTTCCGCAACCTGACCCCAAACAGCCACAGGGGAAGTACTCTCATCATGGATGGTCGATAGCATGTACACATCCCTCCTGTCTGAAAATTTCATAGCTAACAGCTCATTATTCCGCAAGGCACTGCACTGTCCCCTCTCAAGTTTTTTACAGACAAGCTCCCTTGGATAGCCTTTGCGGTTAGAACGGATTGTGCCACAAGCAACAGTGTCCACCCTAAACAACTCCTTGAACAACTGCACTCCAGTGTAGAAATTATCTACGTACAAATGGTGACCTTTGTTAAACAGCCGTCTAGCAAGTTCCCACACAATTTTTTCGCTAACTCCAAAAGTGGACGGACAACCAGGAGGGTCAATACTGGAATCCCTACCAGTGTAGACCCGGAAATTATAAACATATCCTGTACTGCTTTCTGACAGCAGATACAATTTAATCCCATACCGTGCCCTCTTACTAGGGATGTACTGCTTAAAAACTAAACCCCCCTTGAAAAGGACCAAAGACTCGTCCACACTTATCTCTTTGCCTGGAACATAGACCTCTGAAAACCGATCCACAAAATGATCAAGGACAGGCCTAATCTTAAAAAGGCGGTCACAATTAGGGTGATCTCGTGGCAAGGCTAAAGCATTGTCTACAAAATGCAGCATACGAAGAAGAAGCAAATACCGATTACGTGTCATAGTTGCAGGAAATATAGCAGTTGCCATCAAGGGACTAGTAGACCAATAAGAAGCCAGTGACGGCTTCCTGATCAACCCCATCAAAAAAGACAAACCTAAAAACCTTTTTATCTCTTCCAGATATGTGGGAACCCAATGAGTAGCTCTAGACTGAGGCTTAAGTCTGGCAGCGTTGTCCCGCAAATATTGCTCTGCATACACATTTGTCTGCTCCACAATCTCTTCCAAAAATACATCGTCCATAAACAAGTGAAAGAAATGGACAGGCAGAAAGTTTTCCGTATTAACTCTACACCCTGGGAGACTAGTAAATGCAGGTAACTGTGGCTGCTCCATGTTTGGGGCAATCCAGGTGTCAGGTCTTCTAATGGGAAACCCTTCAGCCCCAGGCTGCTGCACTCTTGGCACATCAATGTCCTCCTCTAACTCAGGCCCTTCATCTGCACTGAGAGTAGCTTCCTCATCAGTAGAATACTCTTGGACAGAAAACTCACTTCCAGAATCTCCTGCTTCCTCCTCTGCCTCAGATGCAGAGTCAGTGTCGTAATCATGGTCTGAAGACGACTCAAAGAGCATGCGAACAACCTGCTGAGCGGTCACTTTGCGGCTAGCCATGATCCTAACAACAAATGGATTGCCAACAACAACTAGCACTAAAATAAGTAATAAACAAAGTGTAGCTTTATCACAAAGAGTTATGTACTACAAAAAACTATACCACTCAGTTGCCTGAAATAGCTACTCACCAAGCAACTACTCTGCACAGACACAGCAATCACCAATGATATCCCACTAAAAAGAAAAAAGAAAAAAGCAAATTAGACATATGACAAAAGAAACATCACTGTGCTCAAATCTAAGGACAATGTCAAACACACAATACTGCATTTAGTACACCACCTACAAACATGTCATTCATGCATGTCAACAATACTCCTTTGGAGTAAATTGCTTTCACTTACCTAAAACATGCAGCTATGCAAACCACTGGACAACTACTGCCAAAACCGCTAAGATCCACAGCAAAGGAAGCAAAAGCGTTGAACTAGAAGAAAAAGAAGAAATAAATTGTTATAATCACAAATACAAATACTTTGCCTGTTGACAAACACCCCACCACCAAGAACTTAGAAGTTGTCCCTGGTACCTAAGTGGATCCTGCCCCCCCTCGGGGGTAGATGGGCGTAAAAAAATTAGCCGAAATGGGCAACACCTCTGTGCCCCCTTTTAGGGAGCAACCCTTCCCAAAGGGGGCACCCCCAGCACAAAACAAAAAAATCCCTGCCGTATTGGTGGTTTCTGCCCTCCTTGGGGGCAGATGGGCCTACAAAATTACACACACACCACACAATCCCTGGCGCCTAGTGTGCTTCCACCCCCCCGGGGCCAGATCGTCCAAAAAATGACTGGTCTGCCATCGGGGGGCCGAAACAGAAAAAAAAAACTCCCCAGGGGAGAGACCCTTGCCCAAGGGGTTGCCCCCAAAATAAACAAAAAAAACAAAATCCCTGGTGTCTAGTGGATTTTGCCCCCCCGCCCACCCCGGCGGCAGATCAGCCCAAAAATTGGCAATCTGCCCCCGGGGGGGTAGGGGGGGGGGAAAATACTAAAAAATGTGTCCCCCAGTGGGACGCCCCTTGCACAAAGGGTCGCCCCCCAAAAAAAACTTTACAATAAAAATAAATCCCTGGTGTCTAGTGGTTTTCAACCCCCCTCGGGGGCAGATCTGCCAAAAAATCAGCGGATCTGCCCCCCGGGGGGGGGGGCTAAATACAAATAAAAATTCCCCGGGGGGGCCACCCTGGCCCAAGGGGTCGCCCCCAAAATATACACAAAATATAAAATCCCTGGTGTCTAGTGGTTTTCGCCCCCCCGGGGGCAGATCCGCCGAAAATTCGGCGGATCTGCCCCGGGGGGGGGGGGGCGAAATACAAAAAAAAATTGCCCCCGGGGTGGGGCGACCCTTGCCCAAGGGGTCGCCCCCAAAATAATGGCAAAATAACACTATCCCTGGTGTCTAGTGGTTTTCGCCCCCCCCGGGGGCAGATCCGCCGAAAAAACGGCAGATCTGCCCCCAGGGGGGGGCGAAATACTAAAAATAATTGCCCCCGGGGGGGCGACCCTTGCCCAAGGGGTCACCCCCAAAATATTGAAAAAAGTAAATCCCTGGTGGCTAGTGGAGATTCCTGCTCCACGATCGCGGGCTCTGCCCGCGATCGTGGAGCAGGAATCTAATGAAAACAGGCACCGGGGGAAAGGAAAAACCCTTTCCTTTCCCCCTGTGTCTGTTTCCACCACCCCCGACCCCCAAAAACGAAGAGGACTCACCTTTTGGGTCCTCCTCGGTAGACGCGCTGGAAGCAAATGGCTTCCAGCGCGCCTGGCAACACTAGATGACGTCAGCGCGCTGTGCGCGCGCTGACGTCATTGGATTGCCGTGGGGGGGGGGGCGGGGTGGAAGGGGAAGGTCTTCCCCTTCCATCCCCGCCTGGGGGGGGGGGGGATGCACGGGGAGCGCGCTAGCGCGCCCCCAAGTTCCCCTGTGCCTAGGACGAGATGATCTCGTCCAAGGCACAGGGGAACTGTAGCCTTGGACGAGATCATCTCGTCCAAGGCACCCAAGAGGTTAATCAGAGAAATATTGATATTGGCTATCTTTCTAAACTGGTGTAGAGTACGTTTGTGGTGTTTTCACTGTGTTCCTGTTTGTGTACAAATACTTTACACATTGCATCTGAGATAAGTCTAACTGCTTGAGCCAAGATACCTAAGGGTTGAGCAGGGGTTATCTTAGATGTTGACCTTCTTACCCTGATTAGAGTGAGGGTCCCTACTTGGACAGGGTGCAAGTCACTGCCAACTAGAGACCTCATTTACAATAGTTGTAAAGAAGAACACAAGATATTTTTCTGAGCACAACTAACATATCTTAAACTGAAGGGTGGTAACGAATACATGAGAGCATCATGGAATTGATATTGGTGTGTTCTCTATTGAATAGTGGATCCAAAAATCTGAAGTATCAGTAGCAAGATTGTAGGTTCTGATGGTGGCCTTACTAAGAGCCTTTTTATAAGTGGACCTTTGTAACACTCAGCAACAACTCCCTCAAAAATTAACTTGCAACTCTGATGATACAGAGTTATTGCCTATTTGCAAGCTAGCGTTTCCATTAACAAATTAGAATTTCCAAGTAATTCCAAACGTTTTCTTCTAGATATTCCTCACCCTTCATGTACAAAACCCATGCTATACTCATGCACACACCTTACCACTATGACTAAGGTTTGTATGTGGTGCAAGGCAGCTGAAATAAGCACCGTTGCTAGGGAAAGATGAGGAGAGTGCCATTTGTATGTGAATATGGTTCCCTCCTGCTCTCTTCTTGTCACGCAGTGCATAGCAGCATTTTTGGCTGCTGCACTGTGCTGCGTGACACCTTCCAGAATCTGGGCCCAAGTGCCTTGACACTTTTGGGCATTTGCTGCGCTGTTATGAATCCTACTCGTTTTATTTCATGAGGACCAGTTGTTAAAATGAAAAATTCCAATCAAGATTATCAGGTTCAAGGGAGAGGTAGACATCTAATTGATAAAACTGTGGCCGTATAGATAAGAATCAGTGAATAGTGCTGAGTTGGCACTTCAAGTATTGACTCTGTTGAGTACCCAATATTTGTTCTTGAGGATGAGGACTTAATTACATGATTGTGAATAATTGAATATGGATGTGGATCCTGAAGGTCGAGAGGGAATACTTCTACTCGCTAAAAGACGTAGCTAACCACTATGCACCAGTGCAAAAACAAAATATAACTAAACGAGCTAAGCTGGCTCAATTTTTTAATAAGGAAATGCAAGAAGCCAAACTTAAAACTGTGCTAGATCCAGCACCAGTGGTGTAAAAATATACGGATGAGTAGAAAAATAAATATAAAAAGTGACAAAATGAATTTAAAATCAAACTACAGCTAGTGATAACCAAATACTATAGTGAACGGATCTTAAAAGCCGCCAACAAACAGGAGGAAACCTACCTTATCGTAGATGAGTTTCTCTTCTAAGAAGCTATTTGGCAAGGCGGAAGCATCCAAGGATCTCTGTGATCAGGCAATCTATTTTTCCTAGAAAAAATCAAGCTCACCAGGAACAGTAGTCCTACTTCCTGCTCGGAGCTCAATTATATAATTGTTACTTGTTTCCCGAATATAGAAGAGCCCAGATTATTTTGCACTACTAAATTAAGTCAAATCTGCCTTACCCAAGTACCCTTGCTCTCCAGCTATAAAGACAAGGCAATTTTCACTATGTTGCCAACGATACTGAACAAATCACTTATGGTCTGGTACCGCCGGCTTCAAAAACACACAGAAGTGATTTACCTGCTAAAGAAGCAGGGGGACGACGCAACAGTCGTTTACTGCCCAATTTCACATTTCCCCCTTCCAGCCAAATAGATGGAGGCCTGTGTTGCTCAGGTGATTAAGAAATACCTTTAATCAACTGACTTTCTCCATCCAGCCCAAGCAGGGTCCAGACCATTCCATAGCACGGAATCTGCGATAAACTGACCACACTATTTTGATTAACCGTATAACCGAGGTTGGGGTGTTGGGCACTGCCACAGAATGGATCAGGCCCTTTCCAAGCGATTGCACACAATCAGTGACATTTTGCCTCCAAAGTAGTTAGCCAGGATTGTCCTTAAGAGTGCTTCGTTGTATCCTTTCAAATGAATAATGTCTCCGACTTTCATTCAATATTTCAGAGTACTTTGAGGTTTGTGGTAGAATGAATGCCAATTAATCAGTTAAAGCTGAATGCTAATAAGACAGAAATTGTTTTGCTGAGAAACAACAACTTGCGGCCAGGCGATCTCGACCACGCCCCTTCTCTCTCACCATTTGCTAAGAGTCTTGGGATAGTGATAGATAGTAATCTGTCGCTTAAACCCCAGATAGGAATAGTAATTTCTAAATGCTCCTTTTTGATAAAAAACAAACCCTGAGGAAAATTGCCCCCTTGCTATCTTTTAATGCAGGAAATCTATTGTCACAGCAGTCAATAACTCAATACTTGACTACTCAAACTCTGTATAGGAAGGTCTGGCACGCACTGCTCTGTATAAAATACAAATTATGGAGAATGAATCCACACAACTGCATTTCCTATTGCCTTGCCACACACTTATTTACTGCGAGAGCTACATTGGCTTCCATTACAGCCGCAAATTTGTTTTAAAGTCTGCTGTACTGTGTTTTAATGCCTAAATACGACTGGCCCAAGTTCACTGGCAGAAAAACTTGGCTTTTTTTTATCAGGCATAGGGCATTAAGTAATTCTTTTGCTTCAGTCTAACCCATCTATCCTAGTGCCAAGAAACCTTTGGTGAACGTGCACTCTATAAGTTCTAATAACATAAGAGGAGACCAAGTGCAAATGAAGATACAGAAAAGTGTCATGTAGATTTCAGTGTCCAGGTCAGCAGCTGTTGCTCGAGCATGACAGTGGAACCTCTCTGGGCAGCGTCTGTCTTTGTTAAGTAGCATTCTCTCTGGTCCAAGGAGGACCTGGCCTGGCAGGGGAGAAGGGTCAAGACTGATTTGCAAATGGGTGGATCCAAACTGAGGTGGCATGCTGTTCGAAATATGATGGACTGAGGTGAGGCCTTCAAGAAATTACCAGTGGCTGAGGTTCATTCAGACATTCCATCCATCATTTGTGTATGCTTCTATGTAAAAATTAGGCATTAGGTGGCCCATCCATTCATTGAAATTAAGCCAACTGAATGCACACACCCTATTAAAAACAGTTATAATGAACGAAACAAGATGATGAGCATCTTGTATCATATATTTACAAATTCATTCGGACAGCTATTTCCTTTAGGATATCCCCAGCACAAAGGAGTTGGGAGTCAGAGCTGTAACACTGTCGAATTGCTGGATATCTTTTATGGTTGTAAATGGAAGTACGAAAATGATATTAATGAAACGATTTAACATAAAGAGAGCCATGGGTGGTTCATGAGGCACCTAGATATCTATAAAGTTTTAGTTTAATGATCTCTTTTGAAGGATGTTAGGTTTGTTTCCTGAGTTTTTAACTTAGTGAATTCCATACTTGTTTCAATTGTGTTTGTAGTTGAGTTTGTATCATAAATATATATATATATATATATATATATATATATATATATATATATACATTCCCTTCACGGACCTCCCACATGGCGGCACCACAAACTCTAACCCGACAGGATATCTTATTTCAAAAATGTAATCTTTTATTGAAGTGAATACTGGATTAAAAAATGACTATAAGAAGTGCAAAATAGGTTACCGTTATACGGCCAGCGCGTTTCGGCTTCACGCCTTCCACTGGGCTTGATATATATTTTATTGAGTTCTATACATAGATATGCATCATAACAAACCCATCCCACCTTCAAGAGGTATGCTGTCGCATTCCTGCACATTATGGTGCAATCTCCATTAAAAGGTTCAGAGCTGGACAGTTTATTCCAGCATAATGGTGCATGGTACATTTCAACCTATTGTCTTTTCCTCCCCATCTCTGACCCGTTTGTTCTCCAGTAGCCTGCTACTTTCAACCTTCCATCTATCCCTTTTAGGTCAGCTTGTGTACAGTTGTCCAAGGGACACATATCTTGTCAAATTTATGTGAACATCCCTTGCTTTATATTCTAGCTTCTCAGCTCTCATATACCAGTCCATGTTTTCTTCCCATTCTCACAGGGATGGTAAAAATTTTCTCCACTATTTAATCAGATCTTATCATACTACCATCAGGGACACATTACATAAAAGTAGAGAGCAGCGGTCAAGGGTTTGGTCTCACCATATACCTAAGGCGATCAATTGAGAGGAGAGGATCACTCAGCGATCCTACGCCATTGAAATGTTACCACCCACTTTGCCCCAGTAATTCTTAAACTGTCAGTCACTCCCAAATCGTATGGAGCAAAGAGCCCCTCTCACCGCAGCCCCTCAAACAATCATCATTTTCAGTCCTCCCTATCCAGAATAGCTGGGTTCCAGTATAGTGCACCTTGTGGAAGAGCTTTAGTTAAATTGTTCAGGAACTTTTTCCTGATCGCTACTTCTCCTGGATATCGACATGCCATTCCACAGTTGTCATCTTGAAATCTACCCAGGTCTCTGTATCACTTCCCTCTCAGTGAGTCCAGAGGTTAGAGGCTATTATGGAGAAGGGTGGATCAAATCTGGGATATTGCATGGTTCATCAGGGGGGCTTCCAACACTTAATACTCCAATTTGGTTTCTTCTGCCAGCTCTGTATGGATGGTCCTCTGTCCCCACAGGAGGTGTTTCAATTGCCGATATTACAGGAACTGACTCCCTGTTGATGTGTATTCTTCCTGATGTTCTGAGAAGGGGATCACACCTTCATCTCGCCAGACAGCCCCTAACTTGGAAATGCCTAACAATTTTCACCTCTTGTGGCCCTCTATTCTACGAAGGTTGCTTAGGTTGTCCGACTCTCATAATGGGGTTTCTAATGTCAGCGTGCGCTGACATCCTAAGGCTCAGGTCACTTGTTTCCTATCTTCAAGACGATTTCCATTGCTGGGGAGATGGGTGCCAGCCCCTTCTGCCCATACAATCACAAGACATAGTATTCAGCTTCTAATGCTGGCCTCTGTTGCATCAGTGATGGCTTCTATTGGATCAAGAAGGCCAGGTCATTAATCACCAACAGATGCATGGAGGGGGCCTGGCCTGAATGTTAAAGATGGTGGTTGCACATTTTAGGCTTCACTTGCAATCCTGCCTGTTATCCATCCTCATCTGGTGGCATACCATTTGCAGAGCGACTCTGACGGGGTGAATGCAGTGGGGACACAGCTTAGCAGTTTACAGCCACTGATCAGCCGTGATCACTGCGTGCCAGTCATCTGTCCCATGGTGCAGCCCGTGAGGTGTCTGTGAAGCCAAGAAACAGGAGGCCGAGGTAAGAGCCCTTCGGCCAGCAGCAGTGACAATACCAAAAGTGAGACGCTTCCCTAGGGGACTGGCGCACTGTCTTGGAAAGCTAGGTTGAGGTGGGTCCCAAGACTCAACTGGCCCGGTGCACCAGGCAGCCAATAGTGGTGCAGGATGGCAGAGATGACTTTGGGCCACAGCCCGTGAGGAGTCAGCAGGGCCACGGAGCTGGAAGGAAGTCAGAGATGGGAACCAGGCACCAGCTGCAACATCAGTGAGAAAGCACTTCCCTACCTTGAGGTACCAGCACACCACCCAAGGGAGCCAAGCTAAAATGTGCTCCAGGGTACTGCAGGCCCAGAGTGGCAAGCAAAGTGGAGTGGTGGGGATTCATCTGGTGGTAAAAATTGGTGCCAGGTGGCTCTGTTGAGGGGGGCAGACTGTCCATTATCCCCTCCTTGGCCCCAAGGAGCATCAAAGAGTGGGGAACGGGATCACTTGTCTTGGAGTTTAAGGAGGGTGGCCCTTATTTAAAGGCCTGTGTGTTGTGGTAACTGGGGCCCCTGTCGCTCCACTGACACTGCTGGAAGTCAACAAGGGGCCTATTGTGGTGTTTACCAATGACCTGTGACCAAAGGGAGGCAACTGTTTGTGACACAACTACCCAGAGACTCTCCACAAATGACAGTGCTTGCAGGCTGTGATTGAAAATGGCAGTGGGGAACGGGGATTAATGGCTACATGAGCAAGCAGCCCACATCTTCGGTTCCACTCACCCACTAATGGACAAAACAGGAGTGCATCACCCAGGTGGGGGCTGTACCCCCTTGGGGGCCAACACTGATGACACAATCTGAGACAGCCTGACAGTGTGGCGCACCTGGCAATTTAGAGGTCCTATACTGACCTAAGTCCTGCTGCCTGGACAATCCCCCCAAGGTACACAATACCCACACAAACAGACCCTGATATTCAATTCACATAGAAGCCTAGAGAACTGTGGATATGGGGAAAGACAAACAAGTGCCACCCACAGACCGGACCCGCATAGATAAGTTTACGAAGCCCACATGTGGCACCAACGACTACCAGTTGGACCACCCTGGTTAACCAGAGGAGCCCCCTCCAGATTTAGTGGCCACAATACTTCAAGCAATTCATGACTTCAGAATCTCCTTGGAGGGGAAAACTGGGGAACTCAGTGTTGACCTCTCCCTCGTCCATCAAGACTGGCAGAACACGGGGACAGAGTTACAAAGGCAGAGGGCCACACATCTGAAACTGAGGACACAGTATGCACACTGAAGGAAAATATCTTGCTACTTCAAAAAACAGTCTGGACACTTGAACTTTGAGTAGTGGATAATTAAGGTTGTTCATGATGAAACAATGTCTGCCTGGTGGGGTTTCCAGAGGGTGTAAAGGGCTTAACTGCATGGAGTTCATCTACCAGTGGTTGAGTTCCAGGGTACTGTAAGATGCTCAGTCATCCTGCTTCCTGGTGGTAAGGGCAAACAGGTCCTCAGCAAACTCAAACTGATAATAGCATGCTTCCTCAACTTCACAGATAGAAATGCATCCTCTAGGAGGTACATAAGAAAGGGGCCCTCTCATACCAATCCTCAAAGATCATGCTGTTTCCGGACTACGCAATACAGGTAAAACATCAGCACCATTCCTTTCTTACTGAAACAATGTAACATGCAAGCCCAATACATGCTTCTCTTCCAAGCATGCCATAAAATAATTTTCACTGGCAAGACTATTTTCAATAATAACCCAGAAAGTACACCACAATGGATCGAGGAATGCCCTTGTTGGAGGCGATGGAATGCAGAGAAGGAGGACCAGCCTGCGCCCGGTGGACGGCATGGACTCTGATTGCAGCTCCCATACAGCAGCCAGGAATAGGGGACAACACCGCTCAACAGAGAAGGTGATTGGTGATCCTGAGTGCCGCAGGTTGTCACCTGAATCTTCAGATCTGTTAGCGACAGGGTAGGTTGGTCCCTGAGATGCTGATGCCCCATAGCCATTTTGTCTAGTCACAACAAATAATCCTATAGCTAACTGCTAACCTGCCACTTTTCTTCTACACAGGCAACATGGGGAGTGCCTGCCCGGACAGACAGACTCTTTCAGTATTAGTTGCTAATGGGTCGTCTTCAAAGGGAATGTCTATGGGATTTAGGGAGGAAGGATGGGTTCCAAATTCAAAAGCCCAGTTGGCAGTTGTCCCTATCATTCCCCGTGACAGATAAATCATGCTCCTGAAGTATTGGAAGGGGGGTTGTACATATACTTTTCAACACACATTTATCACTTAAAACTTAAAAACAGTTCTGAGAGTCTACTCAACCCAGAATGACATCTTTTTGACACCAAGTTGGTGATGGATTGTACTCATGGTTATCGCAATGACGATCCCAAGACCTCCTTTCTGTGATCTCAATGGGGTGAGTGATCTAGCCTGTGAGTGGTTGAAATTATGACTAGGGCCTCAACCTGAATAGTGCACCTGAACAACTTCCTAGACAACCTGGCACTGATGGAAGCCTGGTGACTCTACCAACCCACAGGTCAACATTTACTATTCATGTTCACAGAAAGTGTTTTCACAGCTGGACTACTTCATCGTTCCTGCCTCCGAGACCACATGGATAATAAATATGAGAATATTAGCTAGAGGTCTGTATGACTCCCCGGTCGACAAATGGCTATTCCACAACAGACAGGTGTGGGGTGAAGCCTCAACTCGTGGCTTCTTAAGGACCCAATGGCAAGAGACTATTTTGGGGGCAACAAAACAATGCATACGTCTCAACAAAGGTAACAAAGCCTAAAAAGAGAAACTGTGGGAAGCACTAAAGGCCACACTGAGGTGGTCATCATCAGCTATCAGTCTGGGAGACGACGGTGTGACCAAAAAGAGATCACTGACTGGGATGACCAATTACTGGCAATAGAATGGCAATACAAGGACAAATCAGAGTGATTCCTTCTGAGAAATATAACAAACACCCAATTCTTAATTCAAATGAAACTCCTTGATAAATCACAGCAGATGTGGTTGTCAATATAGAGTTGCATCTATCACTGGGGAGAGAAAGCTAGCTCCACACTCCACAATCTATGCTCACCTGCATTGACACAACCTTCTGTGTGGTGCATGATGGACGAAGGGGGCAAGAGCATCCTTGATACTCCCTTAATAGCAGCCAAATTTGAGGTCTACTACTCCAAGCTCTACTCTACACTGCACAGGCCTTCTGATTCAGACAGCGCAGCGTTCATTAATGACTTAGCACCCTGACACTCACTCCCAAGGCGAGAAACCAACTTGAGGAGGCCTTAACCCTGGAGGAACGTGGGGCAGCTCTGGCCCAACTTCAGTCAGGCAAAACCCCAGTTCCGAACAGGTTCCTTGTTGAATTCCTGAAGGCATTGTAGGAAAGTACCATCTTGACTGGCGTGTTACCCCCCTTTTTTACTTGTATGTATGTTTGTTTTTGCCTGTGTCACTGGGATCCTGCTAGCCAGGACCCCAGTGCTCATAAGTTGTGCCCTGTATGTGTTCCCTCTGTGCTGCCTAACTGTATCACTGAGGCTCTGCTAACCAGAACCTCAGTGTTTATGCTCTCTCTGCTTTTAAAATTGTCACTGCAGGCTAGTGACTAATTTTATCAATTCTGATTGGCACACTGGAACACCCTTATAATCCCCTAGTATATGGTACCTAGGAACCCAGGGTATTGGGGTTCCAGGAGATGCCTATGGACTGCAGCATTTCTTTTGCCACCCATAGGGAGCTCAGACAATTCTTACACAGGACTGCCACTGCTACCTGAGTGAAATAACGTCCACATTATTTCACTGCCATTTTACAGTGCACTTAAGTAACTTATAAGTCACCTATATGCCTAACCCTTAATTAGTGAAGGTTAGGTGCAAAGTTACTAAGTGTGAGGGCACCCTGGCACTAGCCAAGGTGCCCCCACATTGTTCAGGGCAATTTACCCGGACTTTGTGAGTGCAGGGACACCATTACACTCGTGAACTACATATAGGTCAATACCTATGTGTAGCTTCACAATAGTAACTCCGAACATGGCCATGTAACATGTCTAAGATCATGGAATTGTCCCACCAAGCCAAATCTGGTATTGAGGTGCCAATCCCATGCATCCCCGGGGCTCCAGCATGGACCCTGGGTACTGCCAAAGTAGCTCTCTGGGGTTTTCTCTGCAGCTACCGCTGCTGCCAACCCTAAGACAGATTTCTGCCCTCCTGGGGTCTGGGCAGCCAAGTCCCAGAAAGGGAGAACAAAGGATTTCCTCTGAGAGAGGGTGTTACACCCTCTTTCTTTGGAAATAGGTGTTAAGGGCTGGGGAGGAGTAGCCTCCCCCAGCCTCTGGAAATGCTTTGAAGGGCACAGATGGTGCCCTCCTTGCATAAGCCAGTATACACCGGTTCAGGGAGCTCCCAGCCACTGCTCTGGTGCGAAATTGGACAACGAAAAGGGGAGTGACCACTCCCCTGTCCATCACCACCTCAGGGTTGATGTCCAGAGCTCCTCCAGTATGTCCCAGGCCTCTGCCATCTTGAATGCAGAGGTGTGAGGGCACAATGGAGACCTCTGAGTGGCCAGTGCCAGCATGGGATGTCAGAGACCCCTCCTGATAGGCTCTTACTTGGTTAGGTAGCCAATTCTCCGCTGAGGGCTATTTAGGGTCTCTCCTGTGGGTTTCTCTTGAGATAACGAATGCAAGAGCTCACCAGAGTTCCTCTGCACTTCTCTCTTCAACTTCTGCCAAGGATCGACCACTGACTTCTCCAGGACACCAGCAAAACCACAACAAAGTAGCAAGAAGACTACCAGCAGCATTGTAGTGCCTAATCCTGCCGGCTTTCTTGACTGTTTCCTGGTGGTGCATGCTCTGAGGGCTGTCTGCCTTCACTCTGCACTGGAAGCCAAGAAGAAATCTCCTGTGGGTTGATGGAATCTTCCCCCTGCTAACGCAGGCACCAAACTTCTGCATCACCGGTCCTCTGGGTCCCCTCTCATCTTGACAAGCGTGATCCCTGGAACAAAGGAGCTGGATTCAAGTGACCCCGACAGTCCAGTGGTCGTTCTGTCCAAAGTTGGTGGAGGTAAGTTCTTGCCTCCCCATGCCAGATAGTAATCCTGTGTACTGCGTGATCTGCAGCGGCTAGGGCTTCTGTGCACTTTTGCAAGACTTCCTTTGAGCACAGCACAGCCCAAGTCCCCAGCACTCCGTCCTGCACTGCCCAACTCGCTGGTTTGACCTCCAGCTTCGTGGGACCCTCTTTTGTTGTGTTGAGATGACTGCCATGCTCAGATTTCCTGAATGCCTGGTCAGGTGCTTCTGCAGGTGCTGCCTGCTTCTGCATGGGTTCTCTGTGTTGCTGAGCACCCCCTCTGTCTCCTCCTCCAAGGGGCAATCTCCTGGTCCTTCCTGGGCCCTAGCAGCACCCATAATCTTTAACCGCAACTCTTGCAGCTAGCAAGGCTTGTTTGCGGTCTTTCTGCTTGGAAACAACTCTGCATCCTCCAGCACGCTTTGGGACATCTTCTGACAAAAGGAGAATTTCCTGGCACCTTCTGTTATTGCAGAATCTTTGGCTTCTTCCACCCAAAGATAGCCCTTCTGCACCTTCATCTGGGGTTTAGCGGGCTCCTGCCCCCCCGGACACTTGCGTGACTCTTGAACTTGGTCCCCTTCCTTTGCAGGTCCTCAGGTCCAGAAATCTGTCTTCAGTGCTTTGCAGTCAGTTGTTGCCTTTGCAGAATCCCCTATCTCGACTTTACTGTCTTTCTGGAGTACTAGGGTAACTTTACTCCTACTTTTCACAGTATTGGGGTGGGGTATCTTGGACACCCTTAGTGTTTTCTTACACTCCCAGCGACACTCTACACACTACACTAGGCCTGGCGTCCATTCGTGGTTCGCATTCCACTTTTGGAGTATATGGTTTGTGTTGCCCCTAGGCCTATTGTCTCCTATTGCATTCTATGTGGTCTACAGTGTTTGCACTACTTTTCTACGTGTTTTACTAACCTGATTTTGGTTTGTGTGTATATTTTGTGTATTTTACTTACCTCCTAAGTGAGTGTATCCTCTGAGATACTTTTGGCATATTGTCACTAAAATAAAGTACCTTTATTTTTAGTAACTCTGAGTATTGTGTTTTCTTATGATAAAGTGCTATATGATATAAGTCGTATAGTAGGAGCTTTGCATGTCTCCTGGTTCAGCCTAAGCTGCTCTGCTATAGCTACCTCTTTCAGCCTAAGCTGCTAGAACACTACTAATCTACTAATAAGGGATAATTGGACCTGGCACAAGGTGTAAGTACCATCAGGTACCCACTATAAGCCAGGCCAGCCTCCTACAGGCATACTGGACACTATTGGGTCCAATGCTTGCAGACACATTCAAATAAGCACTCACAATAAGCCAACTACCGCCTGACATGCTCTTGGTAGACATAGTAGTGATCCACATGCTAGGTCAACCCCGGCCTGCTGCTCTTCTTTTTGCCCTATCTCCTTCTTAATTATTGAGGTTAAGATCTAGATGAAGGGCCCTTGCAAATAAATTACAAAAGACGGAGACCTCTTTAGTTCACTGAGATCAATCTGGGTTTATGCTGAGGCAGGCCACGGAATACAGCATTTGATGCCTTCACAACGCACTGGCCTTGGCAGACTTAATAACTGGGGATAAGGCATTCCTCCTGGCTGACTTCAGTAAAGCCGTTGACTCAGTAAAGTGGTCCTACCTCTTTGCCCTTCTTGCCAAAATGAATTTCAGACGCAAATTGAGCAGGTCTGTCAGACTCTTCTAAACTCGTCCTTGTCTTTCTGTCAGATCTACCTACCTCAGAACCATGGGCTCTTCAGATCTTGCATATCTTCAGGAAGTATGCTGGCCTGCACATCAACATCACTAAATCTAGTTTAGATCCTTTGAGGGGACAGACATATCCTTTGGGATGCCCATCATCCGGTAGTGGCAAAATGTCTGTGGTGTTTACCAGAGGTGTGTCTTGGACTGGACTGGGGGATTGCACACAACTGACCCTTGGAGTCCTTGCTTTGGAATCATTTTTTTCCCGAGCCAAGGCTCAGAACAGGGTTCAAACTATGCTAGCCCAAAGTGCAGAAGGGTCAGTTGCTTCAACATCACAGGCTCTCTTTTTGTGCTTCCAGTAGGTGCAAATTGGTCTTCTTCTCATCTTTTTTTTCCAATTCCAGCAGGTATTGAGGGTCAACGTGTCAGTGGGGCCATATTTATCCCAGGAAAGTGCCCTGAGGGGACCATGCACTCACTGTCCCCTCCTAATTTGTGAACAAGTTTCTGCGATGTGTTGCATCTGACCTTCCCAGAATGCCACATTCTTTCCCCCTTCGAGATACCACAACCCTTCCTCGGTCATGAGAAGCAAGGTAGCCCACCCTAGAGGTGTGGGTCCCTGAGGGCTACACGCCCACGGTAAAACTGGGTTGGAGGTCAGGATCCCCTCTCTGGCCCTGTTCGAAGCTGTCTAAGGGAACAAAAGGCATCCTGCTCAGGGTTTGAAGCATACCTCCAGACTACCCCTGAGTGGTCACACTGGCAGAGGAAGTGACACCCTACTGCTGCAGCACTGCCTTTGTTCCTGAGCCCGGGAGTTATTCACACGTCTCCCTAGGTGGTCACAAACTTTTCTGTGTGTATATGACTTTGTGAGGCTAGTAGGCAAGCAAAGCACTTAGGGGCATATTTATACTCCGTTTGCGCCGGATTTGCGTTGTTTTTTTTTACGCAAATTCGACGCAAAACTAACTCCATATTTATACTCTGGCGTTAGACGCGTCTAGCGCCAAAGTCCATGGAGTTTGCGTCACTTTTTAGCGTGGACACCTACTTTGCGTTAATGATATGCAAGGTAGGCGTTCCCGTCTAAAAAATTTACTCTGAGGCATGTGCGCCGTATTTACACTTGAGGACGCCTAAGGATGGAGGGACCCATCCCAGGGAACATAAGGTAAGTTCAAGTAAGTAATTTTTTTCAATGGGGGCCTGATTTGTGCCCCCCTACATGCCACTATGCCCAATGACCATGCCCAGGGGACAGAAGTCCCCTGGGCATGGCCATTGGGCAAGGGGGCATGACTCCTGTCTTTGCTAAGACAGGAGTCATTTCAATGGGGGTTGGGAGTTTAAAAAAATGGCGCAAATCGGGTTGAGGCGAAAATTTAGCCTCAGCCTGACTTGCCCCATTTTTTGGCGCCCAAGCTCCATATTCCCCTACGCCGGCGCTGCCTGGTGTACGTCATTTTTTTTCACGCACACCAGGCAGCTCCGCCGGCTAACGCCGGCTAACGTCATTGAATAAATACGGCGCCCGCATGGCGCTTCAGAATGGCGTTAGCCGGCGTTAGATTTTTGGACGCACAACTGCGTTGGCGCAGTTGTGCGTCGAAAAGTATAAATATGGCCCTTAGTGGCAACTTTCTAAAATGTGCCCACCTTTAATAGTGATATTAATTTTGACCTGCATATCGGGTCACATTTAACCCCTTCGCTGCCAGGGCTTTTCCCCTCCTGTGCCGAGCCTTTTTTTAGCTATTTGGGTCAGTTCGCGCTTAGGCCCTCATAACGTTTTCTCCACTTTAGCTACCCATGCCAAATTTGCATCCTTTTTTTCCAGCATCCTAGGGACTATAGAGGTACCCAGGCTTTGTGGGTTCCCCTGAAGGAGACCAAGAAATTAGCCAAAATACAGTGAAAATTTTGTTTAAAAAAAAATGGGAAAAAGGGCTGCAAAAGAAGGCTTGTGGTTTTTTCCCTGAAAATGGCATGAACAAAGGGTTTGTGATGGTAAAATCACCATCATCCCAGCTTTCGGAAACAGGCAGACTGGAATTAGAAAACCACATTTTTCAACACAATTTTGACATTTTACTGGGACATACCCCATTTTTACTATTGTTTGAGCTCTCAGCCTCCTTCCAATTAGTGACAACAGTTGGGGGGAAACCAATGCTGGATCCCAGAAAGCTAAACATTTCTGAAAGGTAGACAAAAGTCTGAATTCAGCAAGGGGTCATTTGTGTAGATCCTACAAGTGTTTCCTACAGAAAATAACAGCTGAAATAAAAGAATATTGAAATTGAGGTGAAAAAAACAGCCATTTTTCTCCACGTTTTACTCTGTAACTTTTTCCTGTGATGTCAGATTTTTTAAAGCAATATACCGTTACGTCAGCTGGACTCTTCTGTTTGCGGGGATATATAGGGCTTGTAGGTTCATCAAGAACCCTAGGTACGCAGATCTAATAAATGAGCTGCACCTTGCAATGGGTTTTCATTCTATACCGGGTATACAGCAATTCATTTGCTGAAATATAAAAAGTGACAAATAGCTATCAAGAAAACCTTTGTATTTACAAAATGGCCACAGGATAGGGTGCTGAGAACCAGTGATTATTTGCACATCTCTGATTTCTGGGGTGCCCATACTAGCATGTGAATTACAGGGCATTTCTCAAATAGATGTCTTTTTTCCACACTGTCTTATGTTTGGTAGGAAAAAATGTAGAGAAAGACAAGGGGCAATAACGCTTGTTTTGCTATTCTGTGTTCCCCCAAGTCTCCCGATAAAAATGGTACCTCACTTGCGTGGGTAGGCCTAGCGCCCGCAACAGGAAAGGCCCCAAAACACAAAGTGGACACATCACATTTTCACAAAAAAAACAGAGGTGTTTTTTGCAAAGTGCCTAGCTGTGGAGTTTGGCCTCTAGCTCAGCCGGCACCTAGGGAAACCTAGCAAACCTGCACAGTTTTAAAAACTAGACACCTAGGGGAATCCAAGATGGGATGACTTGTGGGGCTCTGACCCAGTTCTGTTACCCAGACTCCTTTGCAAACCTCAAGATTTGGCCAAAAAAACACTTTTTCCTCTCATTTTGGTGACATAAAGTTCTGGAATCAGAGAAGAACCACAAATTTCCTTCTACCCAGCATTCCCCCAAGTTTCCAGATAAAAATAGGATAGGGTAGGCCTAGTGCCCCCGAAAGGAAATGACCCAAAACTCTATCTGGACACATCAAAATTATCAAATACAAAACTACCTGTTTTTGCGGGGGTACCTGCGTTTTTGGTCCTAGGCTTAGCAGACATCTAGGAAAACCTACGAAACAGAGACATTTCTGAAAACTAGACCCGTGGGAGTCCAGGGAGATCATACCACCCAATGTTCCCCTCAGTCTCCCGGTAAAAATGATACCTCATTTGTGTAGGTGGGCCAAGTGCTTGTGACAGGGAAGAGCCAAAAACATGTCCAAAGTGAGGGGGAACCAAAGCAGGTCCAAAAGGGCAGTTTGAAAAAAAACATTTATAGGCTGACAAGTGCAGGAGAATTTTTATCGGTATAGATGAGACAATGCTGGGTGGTAGGAATTTTGTGGAATCCTGCAGATTCCAGAAGGTTCCATCACAAAAACGTGGGAAAAATGTGTGATTTCCAGCAAAGTTGGAGGTTTGCAGGGTATTGTGGGTAAGAAAATGGTGCGGGTGCATGTGAAGCACACCACTCTAGAATCACCCAGATGTTTAGTTTTTAGATGTGTGTAGGTCTTGTGGATTTTTCTACATTGCAGCGTCCCAAAGTCAATTAAGTGCAGCCCTCACCATTCCAAGTGGGACGATTCTGAGAGTTAGCCAAGCTCTCATGGCCCAAATGTAAAACCAAAACCCAAATTAATCAAATGTCTTCTTGCTTGCTGTGTGATAAGATGTTTTAGAATGCGGGGGAGAGCTGAAAGACTGTTACCCCCTTCAGTTGGGGTGGGGGCATACCAGGCCCATACTGGTTGGTAGCCACCACCCCACTGTTTTTTTTTTTTAATTCCCTGACATCTAGTAGACTTTCTGCCCCTGGGGTGGGGATCAGGGGTAATTGCCCCATCTGCCCACTGGTGGGCAGAACAGCTTTAGCCCCATTTATTAGGGGGGGTATGGCCATTCCCCCACCGTCTTATTTTGGAAGAAAAAAACTTCACTGGTCTCTGGTGGGCTTTCTGTCCCCCCCTTGGGGGTAGATGATCCTTCTAAAAATAGGCCAATCTGCCCTCAAGGGGGGCAGATATGGCCAACAGTAATGTGTCCCCATGGGGAGCGACCCTTACCCAAAGGACTGCTCACCTAAAGACAACACACACACTAATCCCTGGTGCCTAAGTGGTTTCTGCCCCCCCTGGGGGGTCAGATCGGCCTAATAGAAATATGCCGATCTTCCCCCAATGGGAGCAGAAATGGCCCAAAATAAATTTGCACCCCCCCAGGGAAGTGATCCTTGCCTAAGGGGTCTCTCCCCACCTCTAAAAAAAAAAAAATTATCCCTGCCGCCTAGAGCCCCTTGCGTGAAATTGGCGCAAGAAAATAAATCCCCGGTGCCAAGTGGTTTGGCCTAACAAAAATCGGCCGAAATTGTCTAAATATAAAGAAAAAAAAAGCATTTCTCTTCCGATCGCGCTGGAAGCTCAGTGGCCTCTGATGAGGTCAGCGTGTGAATGCGTGCTGACGTCATCAGACGTCACTGGGGAAGCTGGGATGGTCGGGGGGGTCGTGGGTGGAAGGGGAAGGGCTTCACCTTCCATCGCAGCTTTGGGGGGGTGGGAGGGAAGGCTCAGTGCCGATGACGTAATGGTCACGTCCTCGGCACAGGATTACTGTGCCGGTGGACGTCCACTACACAGAAGAGGTTAATGCCATCATTAATTTCTTACCTTCCATGACCCAGTTTGATAATCCCAGTCAAAAGTTAGCCGGGTTGGGATGCCACCAGGTAACTCTGTATTAGACAATAGTGCTACCAACTTTACCCACAGCAAAACAAACATATATTACATTATATGTCTTACTTGACAAAATAATGCTCCCTGACATAGGACTCGGTAGGCCTTCCTTAGGGGAGTCTTACATATAATGTTGAGGGATAGATTGGCTTTGTCATTGGTTTAACTGGCAAAGTTGAACTGGAAGGCGGCACAAACAGTGCTTCAGCCCGAGTGGACAGTCTGTCTTACGTGCCCTGTGTACCATATGCTAGGGACCTCTAAGTATGTCATGCCTTGCCAGTCGGGTGAATCCAATTTGACATGCAATTTGTGTAGGGTTAAAACACTGGCGCTGATGTCTGGTTAGCAGGCCCCAGTGCACTCTTGGAGTTGAAAAAACAGCAAAATCAGTCCAAAAGTGGGGTGAACATGCAAAAAGAGGCAATTTCTGACACGTAGGTTGGCAATCTACAAAATGGTTGTGCTTTCACGACTACTATACCAGCTAAAAAAACTACCTGTATCCCATTCCCAAAAACATCTTCACATGCCTGGGTGACAACTTGCTGCAATTCTTCTTCTGGAATTGACAACCACCCAGAGTTGCACCTACTAAGTGCCACAAGTCTACCTTCAACAAGGCCCTGGATACAACAGACCTCATCTCATATTATAGAGCCACACATCTGGTTGTATTTAATGAATGGTGGTATCGACATAGAGACGAGACCAGGCCTACAATTCCAAGCAGTAAGCCACGCAAGGGACTTTGATTTCACATTTTCTATATGGATGTCCATTCTCTCAAAACTCTGTCTGGTGACAGGGGTAGTCTACCAAATCTGGAATGGCACCCTGCATCTACAGGATTGAGGTGGGAGGCTTTTAAGGGAAACCCCGCTATGGACTGGACAGTAGTTTTCATAGGAATACCTCTAGAGAGATTCTGGGAGTGGGAGATCATTGGAATCGCCACCCTGGGAGACATCATAGTAGTACTAACCATTAAGTCCTCAAGACTGCAAGCGGAGTTTGAGTTACATGGGGCCCGATTCTGCATCTACCTATAAATCAGGCATGCACTCCCTTCCTATCCAATCTGAACGACCTTCTTGTGTTTATCCCCCAGAGCCTAAGGTACTACTTAGCCCCCCATATTAAAAAAAAATCTGCAACATACAAATTACTGGTCATTCACACCCCAGACTCTTTCCCTGACCTACGAGAAGCCTGGAAGAGAGCCATGAACATTTGAATGACAAAGACAGGCATGAAGCTCAAAGCTTCCAGCGAGATGTGGCTATAGCCACCCAATTTTACCTTATACAATTTAAATACTTATGCAGGGTTGTCGTAGACTCCCATTATGGTAACGAGACTGCTGGATTTTTGGTGGCTATTTAGAGAAAATGAGGCATACCCCATAACCCTAGAACCTGGGTAGGTAAATAAGCAGTTAAACAATGGTCCTTCAGAGGGAAGTGAAACCCTTGTCTTCCTGGCAAACAATTTTTAAACAATCTTCAAACGTGCAAATTTGTCAACAATACTTATTTTATTATATCTTTACTTAAAACACAGTCATTCTTGATTTTGGATTCAATCCTTACGGTGCTCCTATAATGATGACGCAGTGAAAGTGAATGTAGTGAAAAACGTTTGTGCAAATGTGCTCGGTACAATATATACAGGATGTGGTTAAAACATAAATTATTTGCGATCTTCTATAAGCAGACTCATATTACTCCAGAGGTCCAGAAGTCACTTTTTAGGTGATCATTACGAACATGGCAGAAAACACCGTCGCCCGCCACAGCGACGGTGAACAGAAGACCGCCATTGGCGGTGAACAGAAACCCGCCATATAATGATGCCAAAAACAGAACCTGCCAAAAATTCTGCCACCACCAGCCACCGCCAGGGCCCTTGATGGGGAAAGGCTGCAAACCCCACACCACCATCGCCAAGCACACAAATTCCCAGCCCTCCAAATAAAGATGCACAAATCACCGCAGTGGATAGTGGATGTCGAACAACCACTGGCGGTACGGACCGCAACGGCCAGCAATGGGACCCAACAGCAAGAAATGCACACAATGGCAAGTTTGAAACACACATCCACAACACTATAATACACTCTAATACACACCCCACAATCATTTGCATAGCCAATAGGACAACTGATACTGACAAGACAACACGCAGACACAGAACGCAACATCACACAAGTCACACACCCAACCACACAACAGCACCCTCACCAATATCCACACAACACACCACCCACAACACACACCATGGTACCCCCTAAGCACCAACGCTTCACAGATAGGGAGCTAATAACAATGGTGGACGAAATACTCAAGGTCGATCCACAAATCTTCGGGGCACAGGTCCAGAACACACCCATCACCAGGAAGATGGAGTTATGGCAGACGATTGTCAACAAGGTCAACGCAGTGGGAAACTATCCACACATGTGGGATGACATCCACAAGAGATGGAATGACCTGCACGGGAAGGTGAGGTTGATGGCATTGAGGCACAACATTGCGGTCCAGAAGACTGGGGAAGGACCCCCCCTACACCCCTGACTACATCGACTGGGAGGAAAAGGTACTGGCCATCCTGCACCCTGAGGGACTCATTGGACTCACTGGAGGAATGGACTTGGGTAAGTAATCTACAATTACCCCATTTCCACCACACCTGTAATGCATGCACCACCCCACCCCTCCAACTCCCACCAGGACCACTACCCCACCCAGGCCACAAACACTACATCCAGTCACCCTGCATGCCCACAAACCCAGTAACAGGCCCACATCCCTCCCCTTGTGCACAGCCACCTACCCCTGCAAGGAAACATAATGGCACTACACCACCCACAGTGCACCTCCACATCCCATGCAAAATGCAATGGCAACCCCACAATAGGTCCATGTATGGCAAAAACTGCATAAAATAGGGCAGAGCTGTGCATTCTGATTCGATTTAGTACATGTAACATACATGTCCATTCCCTCCCACAGGCACCACCACCCATGCCACCCGGACGGAAAGGCCAAGGAGTGCCAGCACCCCACATGGAGACAGAGGCCCCACTCGGGAGACTGGAGAGGGATATATGGACAGTGAGGAATACCCTGGCCGGGGACATGGTCCTGGACTGTTACCCTCCAACAGCCCCACCCAGGATACCACTGACATCACTGCCACCCAGCCACCAACATCAGCTCTGGCCAAACGACCCCACACCAGTGTCTCCAGGCCTCAGACTGGCAGACCACAAGTACAAAGTACAGAGGCCAGAGTCTCCACCTACTAACAGGCAGGATGACGATGGCCCCAGTACAAGTGGTACCACCAGACCTGTGCAGGGGACACAGGCACAGGGGGCTAGGCCCAGTGGGAGGGTATCAGTGGCCCAGGGGGGAGGCCAAAGCAATGGATGCTGCAGCCCAGGAGGTGATCTCTGAGGTCCTGGGAGCATACCACCATACCCAAGACAGTATGGGCCAGATCCTGGCCACCCTGGAACAGAGTCAAAGGTTGCAGATAGCCCAACATCAAGAGACCATGGGGCAGTGGAAACAACTGAATGTCACCATGGCCACTATAGCAGGGAAGCTGCAGCACCACCGCCTAGCCCAGCCTGTGACCCCCACAAACCAGGAAGCCCCTACCACTGCCCAGGACAAAGACCAGCCATCAACATCAGCAGCAGCAACTGGACTGGTGGCACTGGCAAAGGACACACAGGAGACAGGCACACCCCTACCCATGCAGCCCAACACCAGACACTCAAACGGTCCCTCAGACCTAGATATGGCACAGGAACACCTGCCAAGGCCAAGGCCCCCACTAAGATGTGACTCTGACATGGACTGTCTCCCAAGTATTCCACTGTGCCACCATCCTCACCCGCCAATAGCAACATAACAACTTGCAAGGGACAGATGGACCTATGCCCACTGTCACCATTCACTCAGCCCATATACATGTTATGGACATCCACCATTAGCCCACTCCCCATCTCTGTAAAGCGCACCAATGCATTAAGAGCACCAAATAAAACACATGTACACCAATTCGTATGTCCCCTGTCATAATGATGAATCAATTGTAAATGTGAATGCATTTGCCAGTCAACTCCATAATCAGACCTTTATTGCAGGAATGACACCACACACACAACATTGTGTGGAGTAAACAGAAATGTACACCATGTTTGTCTCCATGAAAGGCACATGTCACCTTAATATTCAGGTAACAGTGTCAATGACTACAGATCCCACATCCCAATAGTGAATAAGTCAGACAGACATTATGCATTTCAGAAAACATCTCAGTGAACAGTACCCCATAGTCACTAGAAGTAAAGTTGGATTAGCTGGTTCCTGAAGTGGACATCTTCCCCCTCTTCATCTTCACCATCACTCTCATCCCCTCTCAGAGGAAGCAGGTCTGGATATACAGCACCCTCCTCTTCCAGTAGGGGGATAGCTTTCCTCACAGCCACCTAATGCACCATGCAGCAGGCCATCACTATTCTACACACCTTCTCAGGTCCATAGCACAGAGAACCCCCAGTGGGATGGAGGCAATGGAATCTGGCCTTCAGGCAACCTATAGTGCGCTCTATCACCCCCCTAGTACGTTCATGGACCTCATTGTAATTCCGCTCTGCATCTGTCCTAGGATTTCTCACAGGTGTCAGGAGCCATTGCATGTTGGGATAGCCAGAATCACCTGCAAAAGTATTTGAAACAGGACTGTAACAAACTGCCATTACTTTTTAGACAGCCTGGCTGTCAGCTATGTACAGAACCAGTGTCATACACACTCACCTGTGAGCCATTCTTTGTCCCTTTGTAGTTGATCCATTATGCATGGTACACTGCTGTTTCTCAGAACAAATGAATCATGGACTGATCCTGGAAATATGGCATTCACGTGTGATACGTACTGGTCTGCAGTACACACCTATTATATGTTCATTGAGTGGAAGTTCTTCCTGTTTCTGTACACCTGTTCATTTAGTCTTGGGGGGATGAGAGCTATGTGGGTGGCATCGATGGCACCAATCACATGGGGAATGTTTGCAAAGGCATAAAAGTCAGACTTGATGGCAGGAAGTTCAGCCCTTTGGGGAAACTTTACATATGTCTGCAGGTGTATTACAAATGCATCCCGGAATTTGGACAGGATGAGGCTAAACATTGGCTGTGAGAACCCTTCACCCATGTCCACTGTCACCTGAAATGAGCCTGTGGCCAAGAAGTGGAGTACAGTACTGATTCCGATTAGCCGTTCTCGGTACTGGATCCAGTAATGCACGTAGTTCAGGGATTGTAGCACGATTTAGTCTGTATTTGACAATGATGTGAAATTCCACCATGGCCTCCAAATCAACAAGAGGTCTGTACACAGATGGGGCCCTGCCTCGCCACATGGGTCTGTACCGAGAGGGAGAGAGAACACGTGTGAGGGACACACATACATATGCACAACATGTTGTGGATGAATAACTGCTGTACAATATATAGGTTACACACACAAGCGATGTATGATGTACAACTGTAGGGACATATATGAAGTGATACGTCTGGACTGTTGTGGGGAACAAACACTCATGTGGGCATGCGACTAAGGGCTGGGGTCCATAGGGCCTGCATGGGGCCCATGACCAGGAAATATTGGCGTTCTGCTAGCAAAATGGCAGCCTCCTGCCATCCAGATATGTAGCAGTGGAAATGACCTTATTCCGCTGGCGGATCATGTTATGGCATAAGGCAGTGTTCACCACCGTGCAACAATTCATTGGTTAACATGGTTGTCAATAGGGAACCTGGGTCCATCATGATCGCTGCCGGCGGTGACAGTGGAAATCACCGTGGAGCGTACGCCATGTTGTCACCGCAGGTGCACTTGACTCCCGGATCCCGTGAACTGAAGTACTCCACTGAGTGTGCTGCTGTGTCCTGACTCAGGTTACTTAAATGGCACGTGTCACAGGGGAAAGGGTCCCGGCCTTCACCACGGAGGAGCTGGTGAAGCTGGTTGACGGGGTCCTACCCCTGTATGCCAAGTTATATGGGTGACCAGAGGAGCAGGTGAGTAGGCGGATGATGTGCATGGATGTGTGTGATGGTGGTGAATGCCTGTATGCATGTGTTGTCAGTATGTACCTGCACAGACGTAGATTGTGTGGCAAGTACCGACCGTGCGTGAGGTGGTGAAATGATCTTGTGAAGTGTCTGTCCCATAGGGGACATATAGGGCCTCATTACGACCCTGGCGGCTGGCGGTCAGCTGGCGGTAACACCGCCAACAGGCTGGCGGTGTTCTGCCAGCTATTATGACCATGGCGCAATAGCCACGGCCATACTGCCGGCCCCTCCAACATACCCCCAGGCGCATAATCCCCAACCGCCAGCCTGTCCATGGCAGTAAACACTGCCATTCAAAGGCTGACGGTAAGGGGGACTGGAGGTGCCCCTGGGGGCCCCTATACTGCCCATACACTTGACATGGGCAGTGCAGGGCCCCCCAGACACTGCTCCATCACGCCTTTCACTGCCCAAATTTTGGGCAGTGAAATGCGTGACAGGTGCTACTGCACCCATTTCACATCAACATTGCCGCCGGCTCTATTACGAGACGGCTGCAATGTTGATGTGACTTTTCCGCAGGGCCAGTGGATGGTAACAGTGCTGGGCCAGTGGACGGAAACACTGTTACCATCCGCTGGCCCAGCAGAAAAGTCATAATAAGGAGTCAGATATACCACCAGCCCTGGCGGTATACTGGCGCCCGCAGCTTTAGCGGTCTTTTTGAATGACTGCCGAAGTTGTAATGAGGGCCATAGTCAGCAGTATCACATGGCCATTTTCTGAACTCTGCTTTTGTATTCAGTGTGTCCCATACAGGTCAGCGGTCATCAGAAGAGGGCACTCTGGCAGGCCATCGCAAGGGAGGTGCGGACCCTGGGGGTCTACAACCAGCAGAGCACCCACTGAAGGAAGCAGTGGAGGACCTGCGGCGCAGGGCCAAGAAGAACTGCGAGGCCCAGCTAGGGAAGTCCTCACAACGAGGAAGGGGTGCCCGTCGGGCCCTGACCCCCCTCCTTTTCTCACCGTTCTCCTCTTTGTCTTTTCCCCTGCCGATGCGTCACCTGCGGCCCCTCCCGCCTCCCCCCTCCTTTTCTCACCATTCTCCTCTTTGTCTTTTCCCCTGCCGCTGTGTCCCCTGTGGCCCCTCCCACCTCCCCCCTCCTTTTCTCACCGTTCTCCTCTTTGTCTTTTCACCGTTCTCCTCTTTGTCTTTTCCCCTGCCGTTGCGTCCCCTGCGTCCCCTCCCGCCTCCCCCTCCTTTTCTCACCGTTCTCCTCTTTGTCATCACACGAAGAAACCGAAAAAACCATGAACTCCATCCACTCTGGTTCCCCCTCCGACCCCTGTCCACACCGCATCTACAACAAAGCTAGCCCTACCATCGCCCCCATACTCCACAACATAATCAACTCCTCTTTCAACTCCGCCACCTACCCAGACCCCTGGAAGCATGCGGAAATCACCGCTCTCATAAAAAAAAAATAAGCCGACCCGGAGATCCTCTCCAACTACCGCCCCATCTCCCTCCTCCCTTTCCCCGCCAAGGTTGCAGAGAAATTAGTCAACACCCGCCTATCCCACTTCCTCGAAGCAACCAACACACTTGACCCCTCACAATCTGGGTTCCGCAAGAACCACAGCACAGAAACCGCTCTCATTGCATGCATTGATGACAACAGGACCAAAGTTGACAAAGGCGAGACCGTCGCACTCATCCTCCTAGACCTCTCCGCAGCTTTCGACACCATCTGCCACCACACACTCTGCACACGCCTCCACAACATAGGAATCCGCCACAAAGCCTTAGACTGGCTCACCTCATTCCTCACCCACCGAACCCAGAGAGTCCACCTTCCACCCTTCCACTCCACCACTACCAAGATCACCTGCGGAGTCCCCCAAGGGTCCTCCCTCAGCCCCACACTCTTCAACATCTACATGATCCCCCTAGCCAACATTCTCCGAGCACACGGAATCACTATCCTCTCCTATGCAGATGACATCCAACTCATCCTCTCCCTCACCTGCAACCCCACCAATGCCAAAACCAACCTACACGCCGCTCTCCTAGACACCGCCAACTGGATGACCACTAACCACCTCAAGCTCAACTCAAACAAAACCAAAATCATTGTATTCGGCCCCAACAAAACCACATGGGACGACTCATGGTGGCCCACCGCCCTATGTCCCGCACCCACCCCCGCAACCCACGCACGCAACCTCAGCATCATCCTTGACCCCTCCCTCTCCATGACACAGCAAATCAATGCTCTAACCTCCTCCTGCTTCCACACACTCCGCACTCTAAAAAAATCCTTCAAATGGATCCCCCCAGAAACCAGAAAGACAGTCACCCACGCACTCATCAGCAGCAGACTGGACTACGGCAACGCCCTCTACACCGGCACCACACTCAAACTCAAACGCAAACTCCAAAGAATCCAGAACACAGCAGCGCGCCTCGTCCTTGGCCTCCCCCACCACGAACGAATCTCACCACACCTCAAATCCCTTCACTGGCTCCCCATAGACAAGAGAATCACATTCAAGATCCTCATCCATGCACACAAATCCCTCCATAACACCGGCCCAACCTACCTCAATGAAAGGGTAAACTTCCACACTCCCACACGCAACCTCCGATCAGCTGACCTCGTCCTAGCCACAGTCCCCCGCATCCAGCACACCACCACAGGAGGCAGGTCCTTCTCCTACCTCGCCCCCAAAACCTGGAACTCCCTCCCAACCGACCTTCGCAAAACCACAGACCTACTGGTGTTCAGAAAGAACCTCAAGACTTGGCTGTTCGACCAGTGACCCTCCCTGGCCCCCTCCCTCCCAGTCTCCCCCCACCCCCTCTCCAGCGCCTTGAGACCCTCATGGGTGAGTAACACGCTCTACAAATTTCTTTGATTGATTGTACTTTGGGCAGGTTGTATTGGCCTTGTGTCGGGTAAGTACCTCTTGTTCTGGTGTGTATGGCTTGTGATGTGTGAGGGGTTGGGGGTGGGTGTGTAACTGTGCCCTTTCTACCCTTGTTTGTTTGCTTATAAGTGTAATTCACAGTCTAGTAGAGATACACTTGCCAAGTTTGCTGTCACTGAACTGGCAATTTAAAATTGCAACTTATGGTTCTGAAAATGCCACTTTTAGAAAGTCATAATTTTCTTATTTTAGCCATGTGGTACCTCCTGCCTGTCACTGAATACATTTCTAAGGTGGGTGACAGCTGGGCTTGTAGATTCCCTCTAGACAGCCACTCACAAAGGAAGCTTAGGTGTGACTGATGGGCCATATATAGCCCGAAGCGTCATCCTGGGCATGATAGGAAGGAGGAGCAGACACTTATACCTGAATCAGCAGTGTCCTGTCCCCACACAAAGGGTTGCATACCCCCCTGTAGTGAGTCTGGGGCCAGGGCAGGAAGGGAAGACTTATGTGCACTTCAAAGACCTTTCTTTAAAGTCTTTCCTACTTCAAAAGCATAGCTGACACCACCACCACAGTACACTTCTGGACCTGTGGATTCTCTGCCAGGAAGAAGAACTGGGGTGCTGCTACAAGGACTGCCACTCTGCTAGACTCTGCTGGACTCTTACTTTGCTGTGCTGACCTGCTGCCTGTTGCCCTCTTGCCTGGGAGTGAGAAGGACTGGGCCTGCATCTCTACAACCCAGAACCAAGAGTGAATTCAAGGGCCAGCTCACTGGTCTGCTGTTTTCCGGAGACTCAGGGACACAAAAGACTTCAACTCACACTGCTACTGTACATGGACTTTGCTTGCTGCAAGTATTGCCCTTTCACGTGGTGCTAACTGAGTCCTGGTGGAAGTGGGCATAAAGTTTGACCAGAACCCATGCATCCTCATCGGAACCAGAACATCTTCCCCTTTGTGTGAGTCAGAACCAGCACATCCTTGTCCTTACATTCAACAGACCCGGTGCATCACCTGTAGAATTGTTTCATCACCTTCTGCAGCAGCAGTCATGCTTCGCATTGGGAACTAGCACATCACACTCAGAACAAATGCATTGCCAAAGCTGTGTGGAGAAAATCAATGCATCATATCCACCACATGGCTTGACATAACATATTGCTTTGCCTGCACCTCACATCTTTATAGACAACGCATCCTGGATCTAGGTACTTTAGTTTAGAGGGCTGAAGTGGGTCGGTGTGTCTGGCCCATGCTTTATTGCAGTCATCTTGAACTTTTGACTTTGCCCCGGTCCAGTGCGACCAGATACCGCTCTGTGCCAACCTGCAAGAAGGTGAGCACAGGTTAACATAGGGTGTGTTTGTGACTTACCCTGACTAGGGCTGTGGTTTCTGCTTGGACAAAGTGTATACCTCAGCCAACCAGAATCCCATTTTTTAACACTATCCATGTCATTGCGTTGCAGGCAGGAAGGTACTTGTCTTTTAGCTCAGGCATAGGAAACAGTAGCCAAGGCCTTTGAAATGCACACACATAATTTGTTTTTATCATTTAACAAGTATAGCAATGTTGTAGCATATGTGCTTCTCCTGAAAAACGTACTGTAGAAAGAGTTTCACATTATTAGGTTATTTATTGATTTAGTAAAGCCATGTGTAGAAATGGGGTCTTTGGTTGGTAGTCAGATTATCCCCTGTCTAAGCAAGGACCCTCACTCTAGTCAGTGTAAGTCATACACAATCCAAATTATCCTGTGCCCACCCTCATGTAGATTGGCATTGAGCAGACAGGCTTAACTTAGAATGCAATGTGTAAAGTACTTGTGCAAGAAATAATGCAATAACACAGTAGAACAGCACAAAAATACACTACACAGTGTTTAGAAAAATATATAATATGTATCTGGTTAAACGCAGGTCACAACAATCAAGATTTGATAAGTATATGTTAAAATATCACATTAGCGAATGATAAAAGGAGTCTTTAGTCTTTAAAAAGCAACAAGTCTGTCTTGCAAGTACAAAGTACCTGGTTTGTGTTCAAATTCTCTGTAAGGGACCGCAGAGGAGGAGATGTGTAGTAAATAGGGAGGTGTGCGTCTATTGTTCCGGCGCACACAAACAATGCGTAGTTCAGTTTTCACGCAGGGCATTGATTTCCGGCACGTATACTGAGATCCTCTTTGGGTTGCAGGGTTTTAGAGACGCTACGGGGACGATGCGTCGAAATCCTGGGCATGCAGGACGAAGTCACAGGGTCTGCTTCAATCCGGTGGGCAATGCGTGGAAATTTCTGCCGCCCATCAGGTGCTGCATCGATTCCTCTCAGGAAGTAGGGCTACGTCATTCCAGCTCTGCTTTGCACCGATCTAGTTAGCGGTGCGTCAAATTTCCGGTCGCAACCCTGGAGCTGCATGGATCTTCTCCTTGTGAAGTCAGGCTGCATCATTCCGTTCGACATGCAGTGATTTTCTCTACGCAGTGCAGGCTGTGCGTTGTTTCTTGCAGGCTGTCGGTCATCTTTCACCGCACAAGGAGTTCTTTTGCAGGAATGAAGTCTTTTTGGTTCTGAGACTTCAGGGAACAGGAGGCAAGCTCTATCCAAGCACTTCTCACCACAGCCAGTGAGCAGCAAGGCAGCAGGGCAACAGCCAGGAAAAGCAGTCCAGGTGAGTCCTTTGGGCAGCCAGGCAGTTCCTCTTGGCAGTTTGCAGGTTATGGCTCAGGGTTTCTTCTCCAGGAAGTGTCTGAGTTGGTAGGGTTAGAGACCCTGCTTAAATACCCAAATGTGCCTTTGAAGTGGGGGAGACTTCAAAGAGTGGCTTAGAAGTGCAAAAGGTCCCCTTTCAGTTCCATCCTGTCTGGCAGGGTCCCAGTAGGGGGTGTGGCAGTCCTTTGTGTGAGGGCAGGCTACTGTTCTTTGACATGTAAGTGTCAGGCCCTCCACCCTTCCAGCCCAGGAAGGCCCATTCGATATGCTGAAGTATGCAAGTGTGACTGAGCAGCCTGTGTTTGTGGTTGTCTGAGTGAATGCACAAGGGAGTTGTCAACCTACCCAGGCGTGGATTGTAAGGCATAGAAGGATTTAAGTGCAGAGAAATGCCCACTTTCTAAAAGTGGCATTTCTAAAATAGTAATATTAAATCCAAATTCACCAGTCAGCAGGATTTTGTATTACCATTCAGGCCATACTAAATATGACCTTTCAGATCAAACTCCACCACTCAAACAGTATATGAGGGTAGCCCTAATGTTATCCTGTGAAAGGAGCAGGCCTCACAGCAGTGTAAAACGAATTTAGGAGTTTTACACTACCAGTACATATAAACTGCACAGGTACACATCCTGCCTTTTATCTACATAGCACACTGCCATATGGGTTACTGAGGGCCTACCTTAGGGGTGACTTACATGTAGAAAAAGGGGAGTTTAAGGCTTGGCAAGTTATTTTAAATGCCAAGTTGAAGTGGCAGTGAAACTGCACACAGGCCTTGCAATGGCAGGCCTGAGGCATGGTTAAGAGGCTACTTGTGTGGGTGGCACAATCAGTGCTGCAGGCCCACTAGTAGCATTTAATCTACAGGCCATGGGCACATGTAGTGCACTTTACTGGGGTCTTACAAGTTGATTAAATAAGCCAATTGGGTATTAACCAATGTCACAATGTTTTAAGGGAGAGAGCATATGCACTTTAGCACTGGTTACCAGTGGTAAAGTGTGCAGAACCCTAAATCCAGCAAAAACAGTGTCCAAAAAGTGGAGGAAGGCAGGCAAAAAGTTAGGGGTGACCACCCTAAGGCTGTCAGGTCTAAAATGTGTACCCCCCAGCTGAAAGTAGGGAGAGCTACCCAACCTCCTGGGAGCTCTCATCGCTAAGGTGGAAGTATCTAGAATGACCATCAGCGTTGGCGTGGTCAATCCCTGGGCGATGCTCTACTGTAAAGTCCATCCCCTGTAGGAAAATGGACCACTTCAAGAGTTTAGGATTCTCACCCCTCATCTGCATGAGCCATCTGAGGGGCCTGTGGTCTGTCTCAGGTATGGTCTCAGCTTCTTCAATGTCCAGACCACAGCAAATGCTTCTCTCTCAATAGCACTCCACATCTGTTCCCCTGGTAATAGTCTTCTGCTAATAAAGACTACTGGTTGGTCTAGGTCTTCCTCATTTAGCTGTGCTATTACTTCCCCATGCCATGCTCTGCACAATGAATTCCTGGGAGTAGTCAGGGGCCTTGAGCATGGAGGCCGTGCACATGGCTTCCTTCAGGGAGTCAAGGGCTTTCTGACAGGCCTCTGTCCAATTCACCAACCTAGGTTGCTTTTTGGATGTGAGTTTTGTCATGGGTGACACAATGGTTCCATAGCCCTTTAACCTACGGTAGTAACCAGTGAGGCCCAGGATGGCCCTCACCTCTGTTTGGGTTCTAGGTGGTTGCCAGGCCTTGATAGTTTGAATCTTGGCCTGGAGGGGCTGCACCTTGCCACCACCTACTAGGTGTCCCAAGTACACCACGGAACCCTGGCCAATCTGGCAGTTACTGGCCTTGATGGTCAGGCCTGCCAGTTGCAGGGCCTGAAGCATCTCCTTGAGGTAGAGCAGGTGTTCCTCCCAGCTGAAACTATAGACAGCTATGTTGTCTAGGTAGGCTGCGCAGAAGGCATCCTTACCAGCTAGAACCCCATTAACCAACCGTTGGAAGGTGGCGGGGACATTTTTCAATCCAAAGGGCATTACTCTGAACTGGTAATGGCCTTTAGGAGTGGAGAAAGCAGATCTCTCTTGAGCCCCTTTAGTCAAGGTGATCTGCCAGTACCCTGATGTGAGGTCAAAGGTATTTAAGGAACTTGGCAGTGCCGAGCCTGTCTACGAGCTCATCAGCTCTGGGGATGGGTTGAGCATCGGTCTTCGTGACAGAGTTGAGACTCCAATAGTCCACGCAGAACCTAAGCAATGGCTTGGCACCGGCAGCAGCATCCTTGGGAACCAACACCACTGGGCTGGACCAGGGACTGCTGGGATTCTCTTTCACTCCAAGAGCCAGCATCTTGGAAATTTCATCCTTGATACTGGACCTCACTTTGTCTGAAACGCTGTAAATGTTATTCTTTGTAGGTGGACTGTCTCCTGTGTCAATGTCATGGACACACAAGTGTGTGAGTCCAAGAGTGCAGGAGAACAGGGAAAAAAACTGCTCCAACAACTTGTAGCAGTCTCCCCTCTGATCTAGAGTCAGGGAGTCAGAGAGATTAACACTCTCCACTGACCCATCACTTTCTCTGGCAGAGAGGAGGTCGGGGAGAGGCTCAATCTCCTCTTCCATGCCCTCATCTGTCACAAGGAGCATACGGACCTCACACCGCTCAAAACGAGGCTTCAGTCTGTTGTGGTGGAGAACCCTTAGGGGATGTCTAGGGGTCTTGAGGCCCACTAGGTAAGTGGCCTCCCCCTTCCCCTTTCCCTTCTGCTCCTTAACTTCAAATGGGCCAGTCCAGTGGTCCTGGAGAGCTCTAGGCTCTACTGGCTCCATCACCCACACTTTGTCGCCAGGTGAGAATTCAACCAGAGTGGCCTTTCGGTCATACTACTCCTTCGTCACCTCTTGACTGGCCTCGAAGTTGCTCTTGGCCTGCTTCCAGAAGCACTGTATCTGGTTGTGGATGGCCAGCATGTAACTGATCAAATCCTCGGGAGGTTTCTTGGGAGCTTTCTCCCATCCCTCCTTTATTATGCTTAGTGGTCCCCTGACAGGGTTACCTTAGAGAAGTTCAAAGGGGCTGAACCCCACCCCTTTCTGGGGCACCTCCCTATAAGCAAAGAGAAGGCATGGCAACAGGACGTCCCACTTATGCCTCATGGCCTCAGGTAGGCCAGTGATCATGCCTTTTAGGGTCTTTTTGAATCTCTCAACAAGCCCATTGGATTGAGGATGGTAAGGGGTTGTAAACCAGTAGGTTACCCCATACTCATCCCACATAGACTGCATATACGCTGACATGAAGTTTGTGCCTCCTTCAGACACAACCTCCTTTGGGTAAATATTCCCATCAGAGCTCTTGTCACCACCGGTGCAGTCACTGTCCTTAGAGGGATTGCCCATGGATAGCGGGTGGCATGGTCCACCAAAACCAGGATAAACCTGTTGCCTAGGGCTGTTTTGGGGCCCAATGGACCAATGATGTCAATGCCCACCCTTTCAAAGGGGGTGCCAACAAAACAACGGGGAGTGGGATCAGGAGGGTCTTAAGCCCTTTCCCTGTCTTCCCACTAGCCTGGCAGGTGGGGCAAGCCCTGCAGAACTTATCTGAGGCTACCCGCATTCTAGGCCAATGGAAGTGGGTGACAAGCCTGGCAAAGGTCTTGTCTTGGCCCAAATGTCCTGCCAGGGGGATGTTGTGAGCCAGGGCCCATTAGGAAGGCCCTGTAACCTAAGGGGACTGCCAGCACACGTGCTGACCCAGCGGCCAGTACCTTAGGCTCACTGTATAGGAGATCATTCTCCCAATATATGTGGTGATCGCCAGAGGCTTCACCTGCTGCTGGACTGAGGCCTGTTGCCTCAGACCCTCAAGAGTGGGGTACTCCTTCTGTGTTTGTAAAATTCCTCCCTGGTTGGCCCACCCTCTGCTTGCCAGATAGCAAGTTCAGACAGATTACCCAGGTCAGCAATATCCTCCCCAGTTGGCTCAGGGGCCTCCGCCCCTGAAACCCCATCCACTACCGTGGGAATATCTGGGGCTGGATTCCCGTGCCCCTTGCTCTTCCTCTGTGCAGCTGTCTGGGCCATTGTTCCAGGCTCCAGACGCCCTTGACTCCCTTGCCGGGCAGCCATGGACCTTGTGGATCTGAGCTCTACCTCCTTCCAGGCAGTCTGCTCAAGATCATTGCCTAACAGACAATCTACAGGCATGGCAGGACTCACAGCAACCTTTAGAGTGCCAGAGACCCCCCACTCAAATGGAACCAGAGCCACCGGTAGGTGACTCTTGCGATTGTCAAAGACTATGACTTGGTGGAATGTATTAGGGATGATTTGCTCTGCTGACACCAGCTGACCACTGACAGTAGTCATACTGGCTCCTGTGTCACGCAGAGCCTCCACCCTTTGTCCATCAACGGTGACCCACTGCCTATACTTGGAAGTATTTGCAGGTATGTGGGCTTTAGGCACAATTTCCTTATCTCCCAGGGAGACTAATGACACCGCTATCTGCTCCCCAAAGCTAATTGGAACTGTCTCCCCCCAAGCGCTACACTAGCCAACCCGGGTGTCTGTCCTCCATTTGGGGGCTGTGCCCTATTGGGACACTGGGAGTCGCCCTTAGAGTGTCCATGCTTGAAGCACTCTAAATATTTGGGGATGAGCTTCCCTTTCTTCTTATCAAAGAATCCTGGCCTCTTCTCAGGCTGGGACTGGGTACCACCACCCCCGGGAATTGTTTTGGGGGCCTTTTGAGAACTCCTTATTTTTAAGTTTTTCTCCCCCCTCTTTTTTTTGTTGGGAACCCTGAGCACCTTTCTGGGTGTCCTCCCCAGGTACCATCTTGGACACTTTGGTGCTAACCCAGAAGTCCGCCTCCTCAGCGAGCTTCCTAGGATCAGTCAGCTTACTGTCTACGAAGTGCTGGCACAGCTCTGTAAAACAAATACTGATCATATGCTCTCTCAGAATCAAATTATATAATCCTGTGTAATCATTTAATTTGTTGCCCTGCACCCATCCATTCAGTGCCTTATTGGAGAAATCAAAACAGTCTACCCAAGTTTGTGTGGAGCGTTCGGTGTTGTCCCTGAACCTCTGACGGTACTTCTAAGGAGTCAGCCCAAACTTGGCAAGCAAAGCAGCTTTCATGGGTGCATATACATTTTGATCTTTTGGATCTAGTGTAAGAAAGGTGTACCTCCCCACACCTGGTACATACCCCCACAAGGCTGCCCCCCATTGCTCTTCAAAGACCCCATGAGCCTTTAGTGCAACTTCACAAGCAGCCAACCACTTGTCCATGTCATCTCCCACCACAGAACTGGGCACTACATTTTTGGGTATATGAACCTTCCTTTCCCCAACAGGTCCTGCATGTATGCTGCTACCATCACTGCTGGACTCAGACTGCCTCGCCTTGATATCCAGCTCTTTGACACTCAGTTCTCAGACAAAGCCCTTCCAGCCTCTGCTTGTTTGGCCTCTCTTTCTGCTTTCCTCTCCTCTGCTTTCATGTTTAACTTTGCCATCTGTAGGGGCGTGGCCAAGATGGCTGCCGGAGCAGACTCCTGAATAAGGAGCTCCGCTCACGGCCCACCAAAAAAGGCAATAATCCTGCTCCCTGCCGTGCCTGTTACTGCAATCATCTTGCGGGTTGGCTCTCCCCCCGTGCGGTGGCAACTACGAGGAATCCGAGACCGCGACTTTGGGTCCGCGGCGCGGCCGGCGCCTGCGGCCATCGGATCCTGCAGCCCGAACAGGGAGCGGTGCAGGCACCGGGAGACATCGTGGCGTATTACCCGGATCCCCCCCTGGGCCTCTCTAGCCACGACGGGGGGACGCCGGGTCATCCCCGACGGGGGAGGAGAACCACGAGTGCCGTTCCCCGGCCTGGCTGTGCCCTGGCTGGTGGGCCCCGGACCGGAGCGGGGGAGAGATGAGCGAGTGAACGGCAGCGAGGATCTGCCCCATTGGATCTTCAGCCGGGGCGGCGCCGGCCCTTCCTGTTGAGTGCGCTCGTGCCCAGGCCCCCCTTGGCCAGGCGCTGCTAGTGCCGGGGCTTGGGCCGAGTGCTCGATCCCGTATCCGGTGGCCGACCTCCTGCACTGCAGTGGAACTGATCCCTCTAAACACCGCAATTGAGCAACGGACATCACAGCACCTCGAGATGGGACCGGCCTCGGAACGACAAAGCTGGTGAAACAAAACAAAAAAAGAAGAAAAAGGTAAAAAAAAAATGAAAAAAAAATAAGGGAAAATAGAGGAAATAAATGAACCAATAAACAATTAAGGAAAACAAATGCCAATGGGGGAAAGCTGACGCCTGCAACAGCAGGAAAACAGGAAGATGTAAAATGTGCAAGGTGGAAACTTACACAATGGAACAAAGACCCAGGAAAGACTGAATAGGGGCAACAAGCAACAAGGTGAACCGGGCGAGAAGAGTGGTCACGCACAGGACGTGACACAGGCAACGAGCCCTGAGGGGGTGAACCCAACACATGTTGTGCTGCTGGCAAAATCAACAGTGTACACAGCCTATTGCACAGTCCTTCCACCCGAGTGTGCAAGCAGTCGCAACTTCAAATAACTCTCTGAGGTACGACATTTGGGCTAATAATAGCACCTCCCCGTGCAAACAGAGCTCAATAGTACCACTCACCGGGAGTTCTTCCTACTGCAGTGCGCCGCACGTGATATGCTAGACCCTCCTGAATACTCCCCTTCCACCAGCAGAAACGACTAACGGCTGTGGAAATCAGAAGAAAGGCAAATAAACACACAAGGGACCCCCTTAACTGTTGTTAACGCCCAGGCGCCCGCAGCCAACAAGACCCTGACTGCCACCCAGCGAACATAATCCCCGCTGTACCCCCGGATACTTCCCTACCCCCCTCCGCTTGGACTCGGGTCACTTGCCCGATCTTCCTGAGTCCCCCGGCGACCTTGCCCAAATCCAATCTCGGTGCGCAGTCCAGGAGGGGCCACAACCAGTGTCACCATGGTCAAGCCGAAACACCCTAAACCGGGGTCCCACATAGAGAGTGACTGCCCCCCACCTGCAAGGCACCCAGATCCACAATCAGCAACACTCCTCCAACTGAGCAAAACACTGCGCACACACTCTCTACAGTTCGATAAAATCATGCAAGCAATAATGGACACCAAAACCTCATTAGAAGGGAAAATTTATGCCGTGGTACTGGAAGTCTCATTACTCCGCGCTGACCATTGCAAACTAACAGATAGGGTATACAACACAGAATCGTCGCTAAAAATCGTCCAACCCGAAGTAGCTGGCATGATGACCAAAATCCAACAAATGGAAACGGAGCTAGCGCAATTGCAACGCAGGGCCGAGGAAGTAGAGGGTCGCTCAAGACGTAACAACATCAGATTGTCGGCATCCCTGAACGCACAGAGTCACCTAAAGCTGAGGATTTCCTAGAGAATTGGTTGAAAGACATAATGAAAACACAGGACATCACCAAAGCTCTAGTGATAGAGAGCTCACAGAATCCCTGGCAGACCCCCGCGTCCTGGAGCACCACCTCGTCCTTTAATAGCGCGGTTCCTAAACTATAGAGACAGAGACGCAGTCCTCCAATACTTCAGAACCTCGGACCCAATCACCCTGGAAAACAGTAATGTAACAGCCTATCCAGATTACACGATGGAGGTGCAACGTAAAAGAGCATCATTCGTCAAGATCAAACAATTACTGCGTGAACATAGTATCACCTATTCACTCATGTTCCCAGCCCGCTTTCGTATAATTATCGACGAAAAAACTCTAATGTTTCCCACTCCCGAGGACGCATGGACATGGATTCATGCCAAGGGCCTAGTCGACTCACCTAAAGAAGATGCAACAAACGAAGAATGGACCACGTCCAGCTCCAGAAGGAAAAAAAAGTCAAAAGCAACGACACGCCCAACAAAGTCACAGATGGCAGCGGACCAAGCACAAATCCTAAAGGAAACCAGCTCATTCACTCGTTCATTAACAGACACCACGAACAAAGTAGACCTTGAAGATGTTGGCTCCCCAGGAAGTGTGGCCAGCTTATCCCCTTCCCCCCTTCTGGTTGGCCCGAGCTCACTCCGCGTCTGGCCGAAGAACTATAGGCGCCCGGGGCGGGCGCCCCTCGCGAACCCCCAGATACTGCGGTACTTGATGCTGGGGTCCCCCTCCTCCATAGCCACATAAGACAGATCGCGACTGCGTTGGGAACCGTCCAGCTGTTGGTTCAGAAGACCCCAGCTCACTGCTGCTGGGAAGTACATCCACACACAGGATCATGTAGGGAAAGAAGCATCCTGAGATGGGAGAATTAGGTGCCCGGCCTCAATCAACCCACGCCCCCCACTACCTGAACGGTACCCGAATGGAGCTGAACAACTTGGACTCTAGTTTAGGCACCGGTTGTGCCACTCTGTTTGCAATCGGGCTCTCCCCGAAATATCCTTTTTTGTTGATTCTTCTCCCCTTTCTTTCTTTTCTATCTTGGGGACTATCCCCCTCTCTCAGGGTCGTACTGGCCTCATCTTGGGGCTCAGAGCATGCAGTGGGTCAGGCGGGGTGTGCCCGGGGCAGGGAGTTCGGGGTGGCAGCCGTAACTGGGGCAGGGAGCTTTGGATCAAGTTACTTGGATCCTCACCACACCACTCAATACAACACACAAAGAAACAATATACAACATAATAACCTGGAATGTGAAGGGTATGGCTGGAATAACCAAACGCAATAGGATATATGCTTTTCTAAAACGCCATCACATTCACATAGCCATTCTACAAGAAACACACATCACTCCAGAAGATATCACACGACTAGAAAAGAGATGGGCGGGACGGGTTCATGGCTCTGGAACCTCATCTTTCGCTACAGGGGTATTGATCTGGATAGCACCAGGGGTCCCCTTTACAGTACAACGCAACATAACAGACAAAGAAGGTAGGTTCATACAATTAGTCGACCTGCTCGAAGGGGAAACACTTGCGATCAATGGGCTATACGTCCAGAATGTTAGACAGGGCGAATTCCTACAAAAAACAATCTCACAATTATCAAACTATTTAACTATACCCAGCATTTGGGGCGGGGACATGAACTGCGTCCCGCAAATAGATAATGATAGATCACACCCTCCCATGGTGGCCGCCCCAGTAGCGAAAAATTCACTGATGCTACAATCATGGATGTCAGACCGCCGCCTGATAGATACATGGAGACACCTACACCCTCACGACAGGGAATACTCCTATCATTCCCCAGTACACCTATTGCATACTAGGATTGACCTAATACTCACTTCACAGGACTTAACACACAGAATCACGGGCGCGGAATACACAGCTAGGGTAATATCGGATCATTGCCCACTCATTGTTCATATTAGATGGGGTAGACCGTGAGCATGTATCCCAACTTGGCGTCTTCAAACCAGGCTACTACAGGACCCCCCGTTCAGAAAAGAAATAGCTACACACATCTCTTCTTACTTCACCCAAAATGCTGGGACAACGAGTTCCAGAGCAAATGAGTGGGATGCACAAAAGGTAGTCATGAGGGGGGTATGCATATCAACGACAGTGGGTGTGCGACAAACACTGACACGAGAGCTCCGTGAGTTGGAACAAGAAGTTCACACCTTGGAGTGCAAATTTGCAGAGGGGACAACCACACATGAGGAGGTCTCTAGAATACGTACTCAATGGAATGAGGCAGATATACGACTTAGACACTTTGATTATCGCCATTACATGGCCCATATACACGCGGACTGGGACAAATCAGGTAAACTCCTGTCATGGCTAGTAAGTAATGAACGCCGGAACTCCGCCATTGGAGCCATCCGCCTTGACACAGGATTGATAGTAAACACTCAAGTAGAAATAAACAGGGCTTTCAGAGAGTAATACTACACATTATACAAGGCACCACCCCCTCCCTCCGCAGAACAACTAAGAGAGTTCTTTAACGGCATCAGTTTAAACTGCCTAACTGCCACACAGGTGGCAGACCTAGATAGACCGATAGTTCTCGCAGAGATACAACGGGCCCTACAACAATTAACACATGGCAAAGCACCCGGCAGTGACGGCATACCCATTGAATATTACAGTACATTCCCAGCTCAAACATTAACCCCATACTTAGTAATGTTAACTGAGGCCCTAAATCGTGGTCAATTACCCGATACTTGCCGCAAAGCCGTTGATAGCAGTACTACCTAAAACGGGACGTGATCCACTTGATGTTCGCTCAAATAGACCATTATTGCTGTTGAACACAGACTGCAAATTACTCGGTAAAATCTTAGCCAACCGCTTACTCCCATGGGTATCGGAACTTGTCCACCAAGACCAGTCCAGCTTTATACCAGGCCGCAACACCTTCGGTAATATACGGAATCTTCTTCGCCTAATGGCAAACTCCCCAGAGGGCGACTACGACCAGGTATCTGTATCACTAGATACAGAGAAAGCGTTTGACACCATAGAATGGCCATTCCTGATAGAAACCCTACGCTGCATGGGCTTCGGACAGATATATATTGACTGGGTAAAGGTGCTCTACGCTAGCCCAACGGCGAGGGTCAAGACAGGCGACACGATTTCCGAACCGTTCAACATAGAAAGAGGCACCAGGCAGGGATGTCCATTATCCCCACTCCTATTCGCTCTACCTATTGAGCCGTTGGCCGCTCGACTCCGGGCACTGGCCCCATTATGGGGCATCCGCGATGGTCACGCACACCGGATAGTGTCCCTGTACGCAGACGATGCACTAATCTTTCTCCGTAATCACACAGAGGGGGTTATTCTAACTTTGGAGGAGGTGTTAATCCGTCCCAAAAGTGAAGGTAAAGTGACGGATTTACCACCAGCCGTATTACGAGTCCATTATATCCTATGGAACTCGTAATACGGCTGGTGGTATATCCGTCACTTTACCGTCACTTTTGGGACAGATTAACACTCCTCCAAAGTTAGAATAACCCCCAGAGTCCCTACCCGAATTGTTGAAGCTGTTGCACCAATTCGGCTCAGTGGCTGGGCTGAGGGTGAACTGGTCAAAATCATGCATATTCCCTATGCGTCCGGTTCCGGAAGTACACCGGCTGACTTCTAACCCGGGCAACCTGAAATGGTGTTACACCACCTTTAAATACCTGGAAATAAATGTATATCATGACGCCCGGGACCTTAGGGATGGCAACCTTGGTCAAGTGGTCAGATCCATCAGGGGCTCTTTGCCCTTTTGGTTCTCCCTCCCACTTTCGCCCATGAGCAGAGTAGGCATAGCAAAGATGATAATGTTACCACGCCTTCTGTACTTCTTCATGGACCTCCCATTGGCGCTACCCACCTCCTTTTTCAAACCCCTGAATAGCTTACTAACAGACCTAATTTGGGGCAACGGATGGCGGCGCGTGGTGTTATCCAAAATACATCAACCACTTACACTGGGTGGATTAGGAGCTCCCAGATTTGAATTATATTATGCATCTGCCCAACTGCAATGGATTTCTAACTGGCTCGGAAACCCCACCTGCACAGAAACACAGTCTATTCTCTTGGATATTGGTAATACAGAGGTACTGCACTTCCTCATGAATCGCGATAGCCCTAAATACTCACAGAATATCCTATTGAATACCGCATTTGGGGTTTGGGGCCGATTTGCACTAGCGGGTGATAACAATCTGCAGTATTCCCCCAAAATCCCTCTTCTGGCCATTCCGAAACTTGCTAAATTAGCAACTAAGGTTGGCCTAAACGCATGGCACGACAAGGGTATACAAACAGTCGGCGATATATACAACGAAGGACAGCTCCTAACATATGAGACACTGGCCGACAAATATAACCTGGGACAAGGTAGTTTTATAGCTGTTGGAGCAGTGAGACAGGTGGTGCGATCCCACTGGAAATGCGGAAATTCTGAACCAAATGTGTCCCCCACACTCCATGACCTGTTAGAAAACATAGTTGCCCCATTAAAGGTATCGAGAGTATACAGAATCCTAACCTCTCACATCGAACACAGACAGGACCAAGCTAAAAACAGATGGGACGACAAGGTGCTCACCTTAGCTGAGTTATGCCATTTTGATAATTAAATTTACATTGATTTATTGGTTTCACAATATTATTGCATTGCATTCCTAACTTTATTTTTACTTGATTCTGTTTGAACTTAACATGTATTTCTCTATGGAATTGTCTTCTGCTTATGCCAGGTGTTAAACTGAGGTTCTCTTAGAACTAAGTTGTGACATGACCAGACTGCGTTTGTGAGTTCATTAGGAGTATCCCCTCCCAAAATAATAACCCAGTTTCAGACAGTAACGCACACATAACATAGGTCCAATAGGTACGCATGAAAACCATCGCATTTTATGACAATATATGTTATACAATTGTGACTTCAGTTGGAATCTCAACCTAAAATTGTACACAAAAGAGTCAATAAGTCCCTCAAAGTTTTAATCTATATGTCTTTGATTCCACTTATGATGACAGTCATGAGAAATAAATAACTTTCAACCACATGGAAGTGAGGCGTCTGGTACATTTCCACCTTGCATTCGTAGTTACCATTGTGTAGATGTTTTAATTGACATCTGCATAAAATATAATGGAATAATACTTCTTAAAATGTAATTATTCTGGCCTCTGAATTAAGATTCGTATAATTTAAATTCAGTCGGGCCTGTGAAAGAGTGACTGATGTGCAGCATTCAAACTGATATATGGACTGCATGGAGAGCAACATGCAGGCCTCAGCTGCTTCTCCCTTCTTTTCTTTAGTTCTCTAGGACTCGGCAGAAACTTGCACGTTACGGCTTAGAGGCTGATGGCAGACAGACTAACACCAGAAACACATGTAAGGCACCATCTTTTTTTTTTGCGGCATTTTCGTAACTTTAGTTTGTCCGCCACGAAAGAGTAGTCTTTTTTTGAATAATGGTCGACATCATGCCGTGGTTGATTGTTGAAATACCGACTGTATTTTAGTGACCACAGGAGGCATTGGCATTTGACACTGAGATTTACTTAAATACATTTGAGCAGCATGACATCTCAATACAAAGTGTATCTTCTTGAAATACAATATGAATGGGACCATTGATTTGTACAGCAGAAAAATAACTGTAGCGCATAAAAATGTATAATAACCGCAGCCATTTCCGTTAGCTATTCTGAGAAAATGTAACATTTCAGTTCAAGGTTCTCGGGAGAGCGCCAGTCTCATCTGCCTCAAACATATGCTGGGCCTCTTCAAGCAGCGCCTGATTTGGCAGTTGAAGCCCCTCTCTGGATTTTGAAGCGACTGACATTTGTCGAACAATCGCCTGCAGTGCCCTCAGCACCTACAGTGGTACCTTATTAAAACATTAAACATGTTCACTGCCCCTTAGGGACACTTTTGAAACAGCAGTAAATTGAATTTCCTTCACATTCAACTTGCTCTGTAAGTACTCACGGGCCTAGGTATTTCTCACCCCTTTAAACATGTCAGAGGTCACCTCAACCAGCAGATTGTAAACATGCCATCCGGTGATTTAATTTCTTCTTTGGCTGTTTTGCCAATCTGTAGTTGTAATGCTGCAGTCACAGTGAGTATGTGTCTAGGGAAAGTAGTAACACTAACTGTGCCGCGCAGTATCTTGCCTGTGACGCCGAACTGGGCTCTAACTGGAAGAAAATGTTTAAACTAGAACAAATTAACAATGTCTTCCGTAATCATTCATAAAAATTTATTGATTTCACCATAAGCTTTGATTTTTTTAATTGAAAAAATATGCTTATTATTTACACTCCTAAACCAATCAATAGCGCCAAAACTAGAATAAGTATGCTCCAAGTACTGCATTAAACTGGTATTAAGAAACAAAAGACAAAAAGCGAAGTGTAATCAAAAATATAAGAGAAAATGCAGACGGTACAAAGTTTCGTTAAGTACAAGATTGCCAAACCTTTGTCAATGAGTTCAACATGGAATCTGTTCTGCAGAAGATGTTCTTGGTATCAAAAGATTCATTGTTTAGCTGTTCCTCCCGCCCTTTCTCGTGGTGAACGTCAAATACCCTATTCGTAAAGTCTTTTTTCAGTGAGTATTGGCGCCTAAATCTGTTTTTAGACAAAACATAGCAATTATACCTGTATTCCATAGGGAACGTGGCCCAATTTTACATCTAAAACAAACACTCCTTTCCTGAGATTCACACTCACTTATCTTGGTTTCCATGTTTAAGGGCGCACAGTCCACATGCGCTCGATGCAAACAAAGATAATTGACTAAAAGAAGCCACTCATTCATTTTCACAATGGGGTTTATAAATCGAATGCCTTCAAGGTAAGAGACACAAGTGCAAACAAACCTATGGTTTATAGATGTTTTATACTGTTGCTCTGCGGTCTTGTCATACGACCTAGATAGGAGTCATTGGAGTGTCTATTAGTTACTCCTCAGTACTGACAGCTCAGTGCACACAGAAGTACTTACGCGAGTGGATATATGATAGACAGAAAAACCTGTGCACAGACAAATGCTCCAGCCGAATCAATCCAAAGATAAGGGAGCATAACGCTATAATTGTCTATAGATGTTCTTAGTTTGTTGTGCAAAAGATGCAGTCCAAAGGGAAAGAAGTATATGTTTTAGCGCTTGTGGTAGTATCCAATGGGTCTCATCAGAACTAGAAGGCACCGTCTGGACCACAGAATATTAAAGGGGACATGAGCTTGTTATTCGGCGTCCTTTTGTGGATACAAACCGTAACAATCAGATAAAATAAAAGGTAAGGGGCATATTTACAAGCCCATAGTGCCTGCTTGCGCCACTTTAGCATAATTCTTTAATGCTAATTTGGCATTAAGGAGGCATTTTTACCGTGCCATAGTTACAAAGTGGTACAATGCATGCATTGTGCCACTTTGTAACCCCTTGCAAATGTATGCAAGTGGGCGTACTGGTGATAGGAGGCCTGTAAAAATGTGACAGTGAAATTTACAAGATTTCACTGTGCCATTTTTGGCATCATTTTTAACACCTACTCGAAGCAGGCGTTAACATGATGCACCCATATTAACCTATGAGACTTCTTGCACTTTGCTGCACTAGCATCAGCATTTTTGATGCTGGTGCAGCAAAGCGCCACAATAGCATCAAAAAATTCTCATGGTATTGTGTTAACGACAGCCATGGTGCGCTGTATCATAAATATGGCGCTACCAGGGTGTCATTAGGTTCTGGTAGGGGGGCATAACAAAAGTGGCGCTTCATCTATGATGCACCACTTTCTTGTAAATATGCACCCATGCACCATTTTTACACTGAGGATAAATATGGCGCTGCAGACTTAGAATCATTTTTTGGACACAAATGTCTAGCTTGCATCTCATTGACGCAAGGTGGGTTCTGGCATCCCCAAAAGGATGTTAACTGATGATATTTTGTCGCTAGACGGGTCTACAGTCAAAATATAAATATGGAGTTAAGTTTGCCCCATTTTTGTCTCAAAGAATGACTCACAAATCAGGCAGAGTATAAATATGCCCCTAAGTGTCTGTGCTCACTCTACAATGTTAATTAGTTTTGAGAGAGTGTTAGAAATGGGGTCTTTGGCTGACAGTCAGGTTACCCCCCCCCCCTGTTCAAGCAAGGACCCTCACTCTAGTCAGGGTAAAAGAGAATCACCCTCAGCTAACCCCTGCTTATCCCCTTGGTAGCTTGGCAGAGCAGTAGGCTTAACTTTAGAGTGCTAGGTGTAAAGTATTTGTTTCCGGTCCAGTGAGGACCTGGCTTGGCAGTTCGGTCTGGACTGTTCCCATGAGGAACAGGGTCAAGACTGATTTGCATATGGCTGGGTCCAAACTGGGGTGGCATGGTGAGCAAAAGAACGATGGATTAAACCCAGATCTATGACTGGGGGTGAGTGTTTGACAATGTTCAGCATTCCGTCCATCACTTGTTGTTTTTGCTTTGTCGCCCTAAGTGGGAAGGGTATGCCCAGACGTGGGTCCCGTGCTTCCCATGCCACTGGATTCAAGCTAGCCTGGCTGATGAGGGGTGAAACCCCGAAACCGGTCCCAGGATGCTTGTTTCCGGTCCAGTGAGGACCTGGCTTGGCAGTTCGGTCTGGACTGTTCCCATGAGGAACAGGGTCAAGACTGATTTGCATATGGCTGGGTCCAAACTGGGGTGGCATGGTGAGCAAAAGAACGATGGATTAAACCCAGATCTATGACTGGGGGTGAGTGTTTGACAATGTTCAGCATTCCGTCCATCACTTGTTGTTTTTGCTTTGTCGCCCTAAGTGGGAAGGGTATGCCCAGACGTGGGTCCCGTGCTTCCCATGCCACTGGATTCAAGCTAGCCTGGCTGATGAGGGGTGAAACCCCGAAACCGGTCCCAGGATGCTTGTTTCCGGTCCAGTGAGGACCTGGCTTGGCAGTTCGGTCTGGACTGTTCCCATGAGGAACAGGGTCAAGACTGATTTGCATATGGCTGGGTCCAAACTGGGGTGGCATGGTGAGAAAAAGAACAATGGATTAAACTCAGATCTATGACTGGGGGTGAGTGTTTGACAATGTTCAGCATTCCGTCCATCACTTGTTGTTTTTGCTTTGTCGCCCTAAGTGGGAAGGGTATGCCCAGACGTGGGTCCCGTGCTTCCCATGCCACTGGATTCAAGCTAGCCTGGCTGATGAGGGGTGAAACCCCGAAACCGGTCCCAGGATGCTTGTTTCCGGTCCAGTGAGGACCTGGCTTGGCAGTCCAAACTGGGGTGGCATGGTGAGCAAAAGAACGATGGATTAAACCCAGATCTATGACTGGGGGTGAGTGTTTGACAATGTTCAGCATTCCGTCCATCACTTGTTGTTTTTGCTTTGTCGCCCTAAGTGGGAAGGGTATGCCCAGACGTGGGTCCCGTGCTTCCCATGCCACTGGATTCAAGCTAGCCTGGCTGATGAGGGGTGAAACCCCGAAACCGGTCCCAGGATGCTTGTTTCCGGTCCAGTGAGGACCTGGCTTGGCAGTTCGGTCTGGACTGTTCCCATGAGGAACAGGGTCAAGACTGATTTGCATATGGCTGGGTCCAAACTGGGGTGGCATGGTGAGCAAAAGAACGATGGTTGGGAATACTTACCCTGGGAATCAGTTTGAGGCCCTTTAGAGAACTCCCACCTGTTTACCCTTACCCCTCCCTTTCTTCTGAGAGGGACCCTGCCCACCTTTGGCGTGGTCTCCCCCATACCTCCTTTGCACCCTGGTGCTCTCCCAGTGGTCCGCTTCCTGCGCAAGCTTCCTGCGGTCAGTCAGCTTGCTGTCAATCAGGTGTTGGCGCAGCTCTGGAAAACATAAACTGTACCAGTGCTCCCAAGCAATCAGATTGTAAACCCCTCATACGTAGTTACCTCACTGCCCTTCACCCAACCATCGAGTGACCGGCAATAAGAATCAACACATTCCAATCATGTTTGGGACTCCTTCTTCTTGTAGGACCTAAACATATCCTTGTACTGCTCCGGGGTAAGACCATACCTTGTAAGCAAGGCATCCTTCATGCTAGAGTAGGCTGTCAGTGTATCCCTCCCCTCTACCTCAAAGTGCTTCCACAGACCCGCCCCCCAATGAGCTTCAGGGACCAGATTAATCTGGAGAGCAGACTCTTACCCCTTAAACCACAAGAATATGTTGTCCTCCCTTTTATAATCCTTCACAAGATCTTTAGGAATGTGCACCCTCCTTACAGACTGCACTGTGTTGTGGCTGCCACCATCCCTACTAGACTGGCTCCTCTGATCTAGCTCTCTCAAGCTACGCACATGAGCCAACACAATATTTTTCTCTTCTAGGGCCATCCTAATTTTCTCCAACTCCCTCTGGTGCTCCATCTTTGCCTGTCTGTCCTGCAAATCTGCAGGGGTCAGATCCTTAGATGAGACACTGCTACCTGCCCTGGAGATCCTCTCCCTGGGCATAACAGGCCCACCCACAAGACTATTGTGTATGGACTGCCCTTCCTCCTCCTCATCCTCTGTGTGCCCTTCAGTGCTCTTGGCTGTCACGCAGGCCCTCAGCGCCTTTTGCAGCTCCTCCTTCTTGGATGAGCTCTTAATGGGACAGTCAAAACTTTTACAGAACAGCTTTAACTAAGCCTTGGTATAGCTATCCAATTTATCAAGGTCAAAAGCAGCTCCCAACTGATGCATCTCCAGATTGGGAAATTATGAAAAGTCAACAAAAGTGCAAAGTTCCCAAAAGCAGAAAAGTTCCCAAATAAAGTTCAGAAGTCAATCAAAGATTACCACAAAAATGGATGTAGGGAAAAATCCAAGCGAAAGAGAAAAATCAAAGATTACCAAACAAGTAGTATGTGGTCACGTAGTGGTCTGAACTCAAAACAGTAGTGTACACTTAATCACTGTATGTCAAGTACAAATACAAGTCCAAATCCCAACCGCTGATCACCAATGTTAGAAATGGGGTCTTTGGTTGACAGTCAGGTTACCCCATGTTCAAGCAAGGACCCTCACTCTAGTCAGGGTGAAAGAGAATCACCCTCAGCTAACCCCTGCTTAGCCCTTGGTAGCTTGGCAGAGCAGTAGGCTTAACTTCAGAGTGCTAGGTGTAAAGTATTTGTACCAACACACACAGGAACTTAACGAAAACACTATAAAATGTCACAACACAGGTTTAGAAAAATAGGAAATACTTATCTAAACAAAACAAGACCAAAATGACAAAAATCCACAATACACCATTCAAGTTCTCAATTAAAAATCAAAAAGAGTCTTTAAGTAGTTTTAAACACACCATAGCGCGCTAGCGTGAAAAGGTACCTGATGTGCGTCAAAAATAACCCCACATGGGCGGGTGTGCGTCAAAAAGGGCTTGTGATTCGTCAATGTCACTCACGAGCGAGACCTTGCATCGTTTCCCTCTTCTGTCAAGGTGGCGTGCGTCGGTTCCTCTCTCCGCAGGAGAGCGATGCGTCGATTCGGTCCGCACACGGGTCCAGGCAAGCCTTGCGTTGTTTTTGCACGCACAACGATGGTTCGTGTCAGAAATCCAGCCGCACGATGATCCGAAAACCATGCAGCACGGGTTGCGATCTCCCAGCCTCCATCAGCAATGCTGCGGGTCTTTCTCCTGCTCCGTGCATCGATTCTTTAGTCACGTTTACGGCGAGCGTCGATTTTCAGCTGTAGAGCCGGCAGCGCGTCGTTTCTTCAGCCGCAGATCGGAGTCACGTCGATCTTTTCCCTGCATTTCTTCCTCTTAAGCTGCTAGCTTCTCCTTTCAGGGTCCCAGGAACTGGATGCGCACCAAAGGGCAGAGTAGGAGTCTCTCCAGAGACTCCAGGTGCTGGCAGAGAGAAGTCTTTGCTGTCCCTGAGACTTCAAACAACAGGAGGCAAGTTCTAAATCAAGCCCTTGGAGATTTCTTCTCAAGCTGGAAGGCATACAAATTCCAGTCTTCGCCCTCTTACTCTGGCAGAAGCAGCAACTACAGGATATCTCCACAAAGCACAGTCACAGGCAGGGCAGCTCTTCTTGCTCAGCTCTACAGCTCTTCTCCAGGCAGAGGTTCCTCTTGTTTCCAGAAGTGTTTCTAAAGTCTGTGGTTTTGGGTGCCCTTCTTATACCCAATTTCTCCTTTGAAGTAGGCCTACTTCAAAGTAAAGTCTCTTTTGAATGTGAAATCCTGCCTTGCCCAGGCCAGGCCCCAGACACTCACCAGGGGGTTGGAGACTGTATTGTTTGAGGACAGGCACAGCCCTTTCAGGTGTAAGTGACCACACTTCCCCTCCCTCCTAGCACAGATGGCTCATCAGGAAATGCAGACTACACCCCAGCTCCCTTTGTGTCACTGTCTAGTGTGAGGTGCAACCAGCCCATCTGTCAAACTGACCCAGAAAGGGTATCCACAAACAGGCAGAGTCACAGAAATGGTATAAGTAAGAAAATGCTCACTTTTTAAAAGTGGCATTTTCAAACACACAATCTTAAAATCAACTTTACTAAAATATGTATTTTTAAATTGTGAGCTCAGAGACACCAAACTCCACATGTCCATCCGCTCCCAAAGGGAATCTACCCTTTAATCAGATTTAAAGGTAGCCCCCATGTTAACCTATGAGAGGGACAGGCCTTCCAATAGTGACAAACACATTTAGCAATATTTCACTGTCAGGAGATATAAAACACATTACTATATGTCTTACCTTAACTATACACTGCACCCTGCCCTTGGGGCTACCTAGGGCCTACCTTAGGGGTGTCTGACATGTAAGAAATGGGAAGGTTTAGGCCTGGCAAGTGGGTACACTTTCCAAGTCGAATTTACAGTTAAAACTGCACACACAGACACTGCAGTGGCAGGTCTGAGACATGATTACAGAGCTACTTATGTGGGTGGCACAACCAGTGCTTCAGACCCACTAGTAGCATTTGATTTACAGGCTTTGGCACCTCTAGTGCACTTTACTAGGGACTTACTAGTAAATCAAATATGCCAATCATGGATAAGCCAATTACATACACATTTTGTAAAGGAGCACTTGCCCTTTAGCACTGGTTAGCAGTGGTAAAGTGCCCAGAGTAACAAGAGCAGCAAAATCAGAGTCCAGCACACATCAACAACTTGGGGAACAGAGGCAACAAGTTAAGGGAGACCATGCCAAGTATGAAAAGTCTAACAGAGAGTAAACAAGAAGTAAAAGTCAGAAAGTGTGAATCACAGTTACAGTCAACCGAAAGTCCCAGAGCATATCGATAAGGACTAAGCCTTACCAAGCTATAGCGTCAAAAAGGATTGGTCAAAATAAGAGACAGTGCGTGTGCTGAAGGGAACTAAATGAGCACTATCAAACATTTCATAGTGTAAAAACATTCCAGCATGAGTGTCTGAAGAAGAATAAAACAAAATCATAGATAAAAAGCTGAAGTAAACCAGGAAACAAACTTTAATTCTATCTAAAAACATTAGGCAAAATCCATATCGAAAAACGTACCTGGATACAGTGTGGAATGTCAATATTTGAAGGCAACTTACGTGGTTTCTGATCTGTCTATAACAGGGTAAATTACATATTACCATAAACAAGAATATCCAAAAAGGGTGCACTGTCAAAAAAATGCATGATGCAGTAAAACACTAAACTGAGAGCTGGAGTGCATCAACACCTGCTAAATGTGGGTGTTCCAAGTAAAGAGGATGCCTCCTGCAATGGAAAATGGCATCTGAGTACTGAAGGTCACACTGAAAGTTAATGACCAAGCATGCTAGAGTGAAGCAAATTAATGAAAAAAGGGGGCATTAAAATTAAAACATAGTAGAGTAACTCCACATGCCTCCTGAAAAAAAGTCATTATCAGTGTACAAAAAATAGAGGCTACAAGCATTTTCCCTAATTGGCTTCGGAAAAATTCTGAGAATCCAGAAACAAATCATTTGGGAAATGATAAATTGCTACAATGCAGTTTCCTCGTGGCATGGTGGATTAAAGATGATTGTTGCCCATCAAATTGATATACGGTACAGTGGTTACTGAGTCATTCACTGTCTCCAATGTAAAGCCAGGGTAAAACTGGATATACGTGCAGCACTGTCCGTTGCTACAGGACCAAGTTCATAGTAGGCCACATTGGCCATTTCTGATGCATTGTTCAGATCAAATCTATGAGTTTGCAGATCATCAGTCTATCTGCCCTCTCTGAAAGTTACTATATTGGAGATATTCCTGCCCCGCATATCCAGATCCAGTCTATCTACCTCAGCCATTTGTCATATTTTGTTATCTTCAGGATTACTGTGTGCCAGGACATGCTCAACCAGAGGTGTTTTGGAAGTTGTTCCTCAGGTCCTGCTCCTATTGCTGGCACATCATTTATTTAACCACCTAGCTAATAGAATAAATTACACTTTTTAATTAATGAACAACACCAACATTTCATCTGCCTCTGTGGATTTTCTTAAGGTTTTACCTCTACTCCAGTAAATGAGGGTCACTCTAACCTATGACATACTGATCGTTGAAAATAAATCATAGCACCGTGTCCCTCATGTTGAATTACCAGATAGACATATAATCATACATCATGAACAAATCTTGAAATTACTTTGACACCCAATAAATAAGGATAGTCAGATGGGATATGCTGGTTTGTTGAGGCAAAGCAACCTAAAAGCTTGAAAGCAATTAATTTAATAAAGTAACAAGGGTCCCTTGTTAGGATTTCACATAGAATCACAATGAAGTCTATGGAAAATATGCAATAAATCAGTATATTTATTCCAAAATGAGAGTAAGAACACAGTGTAGTTGAAGAACAAAACCGTCTTGGAAACCATAAATCATAATTGCTCAGGCATACCACATGTGACAGAAAGCATAATTGAAGTCACAATTTCACAGTACTTTCACTCATGTTCAAACATATATTATTGTTCAGAGTACAAGTACTAAATGTCAATGAAGTTTTGATCCCTTATATGGTTACTGGGAACATCATCAGGTCATAAAAATTATACCTGAGCTGCACATAAGTAGTCACTGATTAAATACCGAAGACCTATTAAAGACAATGAGAGAAAAGAAAAGACGAAGGAAAAAAGGGAAAAAGAAAAAAGAAATAAGAGGTTAAGGGAAAGAAAAGGCCAAAAAAGGAAAAAAAAAAGAAATGGGTTAGATGTTGATATATGTCAACAATAAAATAAAAATTTGCTGCCACATCATGCATCACATGAGGGAAAGTTTAATCATGCCGGGTCTCATGCTGTGCCAATACTCTTGATCAGGACGATAATTGAAACAAGTGAATATTTGAATGTGTCCTAGACCAAGCAGTACCAATGTAGGTAATACCGGTGTCACAAAGATAGTGAACCCAATCCATGCCTACACAAACTAATTCTGTGTGCACCAATCCAAGGTTATGTGCCACAAAGCTGTGAAATTGTTCCATGCTTAAACAAACTAATCACTCAGTGAGTAGCAGGAGGGTCCTATTGGTACAACCAACCTTAGTAGACCTATGTAGGGACATCTTTCTATAATGAGGTCCTCAATAATTCCTACATATGATTCTCTAGGCCCACAATAGGCAATTAGTAGAAATTACTGGAACCCAAAAGAACACAAATTACTACCCAATTATCAATAATGAAGCCAATTGTGCCATGTGTAAAATATCAACTGACCTTAGGGCAAATCATGTTACAGGATATCCCCATCAGATCCAATAAGATCTAGAAAATATCAGGGCCGAACCAAATATTAAATGTGATAAATTCAGCATTAAATAACCAATGTTATCAACTACAACACTTACCCAGCCAGCATAAGATGTATGAATGTGCCAGTATCAACCGAATTATGAAAAAGAGGGAGCCTGGAGCCAAAAGAAGTCCTGCATCACACACACGGTGTTGTTAGGCCAGAGAATGCTTTTAAGTAAGAATGGCAGCCATATTGAGGAGAATGGGAATAAAGATTAAAAAAGCAGCGGTCATCTTGGAAGGGATATCTGAGTCAAAGTAGAACCTAATTACAATACCGGCGTTAGATAGCCAACAATGTCTTTCACCTTACCAATGTATGAGTGTATGCCAGAATGCAGGTGAACAATAGGAAGAGAAGTCTGGAGCCTAAAAACAGTCATGTGCACAGTGTTACTAAGCCAGGGAAATGCCACAAGGTCAAAGTGACAGCCATATTGGAGAGAATGTGGTTAAAACATTAAGCAAAAGTGGCAGCTGTTTAGTACTTGGACTCTGTACAACAATATATGTTTGAACACAAGCAAAAGTACTGTGAAATTGTGACTTCAATTATGCTTTCTGTCACATGTGGTATGCCTGAGTAATTATGATTTATGGTTTCAAAGGTGGTTTTGTTTTCCCACTACACTGTTTTCTTACTCTCATTTTGAAATAAATATACTGATTTATTGCATATTTACCATAGACTTCATTGTGATTCTATGTGATATCCTAATTTAGTGTTTCTTCAGTTTTTATTTTATCTAAATGACCCTTGTTCTTTAATACAATACGTGTCCCATGTCCCTTAGAACCTGCAGGTTGTCCCTTGTGTGTTTTAAAACTTCAAAAGCAATTAATGGTACATTTCCAAACATGCTCAACAGACAACCGCTGTGTATGATTTAGGAATAGGTCTGAAAGGAAAATATTAGGTCACAATGGAGTTTTGGAAACAGAGATCTATGCATTATAAATTTACATCGACAAATGACATAATTTATGACTTGTCGAGGTTTCAAAAACAACTCCTACTGTGAACAAGAAAATGTAGACAGTTAGTAGATTTCCACGCTTACTCCTTTACCTCTAGCTCTACTCCGGCCATTGTTTGCAGGGTGGACAGTCAAACTTGCTGCACAGAGAAAATGTTCATTTTGAATGTTTTTTTTCCCCACAGTTTTCCCTGTGCAGAGATGTCTTCCTCTTTGCCACCCACAAATATGGATGCTCTCCTTTTCCACCCAACAAACACATTTACTTAATGCCTTTTTCCAGAAGCTGTGTTCTGATTGTTTCAGACTGGAAAAGTAATACAAAAATTTTGTGAGCCATTACAATCTTATTAGTTTGTGGATTTTACATGTATTTTGCAAGGCCCTCCACCCCTTTGGTCCACCTTGTATAACACTCCTACCCATGCACTTGTTGGATTATGAGGGTAAGGACCAGAGCTACCAACTTTGGAACTAGGGAAGCAGGTTTGAATCTCAGCATTGAACCAACATCCTGTAATTTTGTGGAAATCACTTAGGGGCTGATTCACAAAGAACCTCCGCACTTGGAGTGGAGGCTCTGCTGTCATGGCAGCACCTTGGTACTCGTGATGGGATCGCCACAATGAGAAACTGCAGTGTAGAGATCCCAACAGTGCAGAGGCACTTTGTGAATCAACCCCTTAATCTCCCTGTACCTAAAAAAATGAACAAAGGTGTCCTTATGTAATGTGATCAGTGCTCATGTTAAGCGCTACAATACCTTTGGGTTGAGTTTGTGCTCTATAAAACTGCAAAACAAAAATAAACAATAGTAGCAGTACAGATTCAGATAATAATGTAGATCACACAATTGCATATAGGTGGAATATAGTATGCGCATAACATCACTTTGGATAATACCTATGTTGTAAGACCCAGTATTAGAAAAGAATGTCCGCTTTGATGATTCAGTATGTGTTAGTAAGTCCCTACAGAACTTAATCCTGTGTACCAGGACCGAAGTATGAACAGGTCAATGATGTGTGTACAAAGATAAATGAGTCAAACACAGAGAAATTAGGGTTTTGAGTTTAGTGTAAAAATAGAGATGTGATTCAGAAAATGTTTGAGTCCCTGACTTAAGTTTTGTGATTATGCTAATTAGCATTGCTGTGCTAATGTACAACTCTCCATTGCACCTATTTGTAGATTAAATATTTTTTTTAACTTCTGTTATTTTGTATGTATTCCTGAGAGATTCTTTATATTGCATGCTTTTCATGATAGGTTTTCTAGTTTACAAATTGTTTGATGATTATTATGGTAAATGCAACTATTTCGTACCTCAATAACTCATTCATTCCAGGAATCTTGATTCAGGTTAGTGCTATATTTAAGTTTATGGAACATCCGCTTCAGAATGGAAAAACATTACTAATTTATGTGCCTCACATTTTCCTCTTTATACATGAATATTTTATCGAAAGTTTGAACTTCTGACGAGGAAGGGATAAGGGCAGCAGTGTTTACCACATGAATAAACTCAGTGCTATGCAATTTGCAGAGGCACAGCAGCCTGGATTAGCATTACCACAGAGAAGAAGGAAGGGGCTTATTTTAAGAGGCACAATAGATTTTTTCAATGTGAGTTCTGAGCAAGTGCTAAGGATTTAGAGAGCGGATAAGAAGTCCAGACGAAGCAATCTGGATTAGGTCAAGACTGAAATGGCATTCTGTACAAGTATCCACATGGCTGCCTAACTGGTAGTGAAGTAAATGGTGTAATTTTATTCTGGTTAGAAATTGGTTACTACAGGATGAGGGGGGTGAAGCCTCACTCAAGCAGTAACTAAAATTTCTGTCAGGGTGAAGTCACCAGCAAATCACAAGTTAACCTGTGCTTAACCCTCTGGTAGCTTGGCACAATCAGTCAGGCTTAACTTGTAAATGTGTAAAGGATTTATGCAGCACTTCAAGCAGTAAGAAAGTGAAAATACAACACCAGAAAATCCCACTCCAATTTAGAACTCCAAATTAGAACAAGTATTGCAATGTAATGGGTCTCGCATTTGCTCAAGTTAGAGCTTTTAGCATTGTAAATTCATAACAGGACTTTTCTTGCCACATAAATTGGAAATGAAAAGTAAAATAGTTGACATAAGCAAGCCAATTCAAAGTGCCATGGCCGCCATGAGCATGAAGGAGAGACACAAAAGGAAAAAGAAGTTTGCTTGCAGTTAAACATATCAGCGAACATGCAATTATCCATGTAACAGGGTTGATAGCCAAGGCAGTAACAATACTGCCCCAAGGAAGGACAAAAGTAAAGCATTTACCTAGGGTAACAAAGTATTTTTCAAGGGCAAGCCCATGAATGAGTGAAAGTGATGGGTGTGCAGTGGGCGTGGTTAAATTCCACATATAGATTATATCACATCAGAGCGCTTGTGCTCGACCTAAAAATAGAGTACAATTAAATAAATTATTTGACACAAAGTAGTCAAAAATCCAATCAGTAGAATCGTAGATATGCAATTTTAAATCTTTAAGTGAAAATAGTGCCTGAAAGCACAAAGTGGCAACTGTGGTTATCTGGTGGAGCGGGACCGGGTCAATGTCAAAAGTTCAGGCTGCGCACAAAGCAACGTGGACCAGATACCTTGACCAAGTAAGGCCAACTGACTAAAGTACTTTAAGTCCTGGTTGCAGAGCATTGCGAGATCTCGCTTTGAGAATAATTCGGAGTAGTGGGGGTTCCGCAGAGCTGCAATGTGGTGATGTGAGATCCTGCATCATTGTCAAGGATGCCATCAATGATGGTCTTGAGATGCGAAGTCCGGAGTTGAAGAAGCATCTCGCACTAGCAGTTCCGAAGAAGCTGTGGGACTGTGATGTAGAGTCCTGAGCCATTGTCAAGGAGGCAATTTGATGAGAGGCTTGAGTTGCGAAGGCCTGCACTGAGGGTGCATTGTGCAGAGGCAGTTCTGAAAAAAGCTGTGGGACTGTGATGCAGAGTCCTATATCATCGCAAAGGTGGTTGTTGAAGAGGGGCTGGGCTTCATATGAAGGGATGTGTTGAAGAAGTGTCGCACAGCAACGGTTCTGAGGAGACTGTGGACTGCAATGTCAGGTCCTGCTTTAGGGACGTGTCATGCAGTGGTGCTTCTGAAGTGGAGCTGCAAGGAGATGTGTCACACTGCATAGGTTCCAGCCTCAGGATCACAACTGGGCTGGCAGATCACCTTAAGGCCCACTTCCAAGTGTCCAGGACTGGTATGGCACCACTTGAAGGGCAAGATTTACAGCAGGAAGATTCCAGGTACATCATTCATGATGGTGTTCAGCCTTTTCTGTCCTAGAGGCTCTGATCTGGAGGCCAGCCAGCTACCCCTTAGAGTCACCATGGTGATCCTGGGCTCAAGATGTGGGTCCAGTCTGTCTGCCTGCCTGAGTAAGCGCACTCCTAACTCTGAAGTGGCGCACCAAGAAAAGCGTGGGTATTCTTTGTATAGCCACTTATTGCTCTTTCTATTGGACCTTCTTTTAGCACCAGGACACCATAGGGTACCAAATACTAACTAACTAACTAAATAGATAATAAATAAAATACATTTAGACCTTCCATAAGAAGAAGTCACAGAGCAGATCACAGAATAGGTAATCGTGCCATTCAAGATGAAAATAATAAACACGCCACTTTGATTATTTTTTCCTTGTCTTTCTTTTTTTAGTGACAGGGATCAAAAGTTGTCTTCCAGTGAGTGTAGGAAAGTCATCATTGTTGCCCTGATCACCCCCATTATTTGAGTGATATTGGTGGTTACTGACTCTGAAAGTGTCCTTGGCTGTGGTAACCGGACCCAGGGCCAGTGCAGCATCCTTAAAACGTATATGGTAATTTGTGTAATTCTAACTGGCCAAGAGTACCTATCTGTAAGGTAGGGCATGTAGGTTCAGAGGCCCCAGTAAACTTAATGCACTAAGTATGCACTGTGTCTAGTATCAATTTAAAGCCAGACCTGCCTTACTGGCTGATTTTTAAATAAAACTGTGTCTAAATTTGACTTTGGAATTAAAAGTATTATAAAGTCAAAAGATACCCTTTGTAGGGACAACATGTATCAAATATGTTTTATATGCCCTGGTGGAGAAAAAACGCCATTTGTCCCCATTGGAGTGCTGCCTGACCCTTAGGCTAACATGGGAAGGCTTTATTAAACCCTAAGAAGGTCTAACGTTTGAGTGGAGTTAGCTAGCAACATGATTCAAAGTATTACATGAAAGTAATTTCAGAACTCACCATCCTGAAGTTACCTAAAGCAGCCCTGTAGCAGCTTCTTCTGATTGGTCAGCCTTTTGACAGCCTGAGATAAGCTGTTCAGGTGTGAATACGCCTGTGGCTGAAACAAAACAGCCATTTGGTGGGAGGAGATCTGTGTCCTGGGGAAGCCAGGACAGGATGCAGGCTGCGGAGATAAACTGAACTTCAAAGGTAGAAGCACAGCTGTCACAGGACCCATACCAGCCCCACTTCCTTGATGCCCTGCCAGATGGGAGCCCCCCTAATTAGATTAGGAGATGGGCTGAAAGGGGGATGTAGGGGAAAAGGTAGTCACACCTGTGGGCTGAGGTAGCCAGTCCTGCACTCCAAGACGTGAATTTCTCCATTTTGATTTTTAAGGAACTGTGCATCCTGGGACACAAATATGCCACCCTTCTCAGAAAGTGGCCATCACAGGTGGTGGCAACTTGAATCCTATTGGTTGTGGTACCCCCCTGCCAGCCCAGAATGTGGAATACAATTAGAGATCTGCAGGAGTCGCTCAGATCCCTGCCTGAAACATCTGAAGAAGAAGGACTACCTTGCTGGACCCTTGGAATGCACAACAATCAAAAGGGCTCCACACAAGATAAACGTTTCCTATCTTCAAGGATAAGGTGGGGACTCCCTGAGCAGCAACAGGTAGAAAAGTGCTAGAAGAAGCCACCTGCCACATCCAGTAAGAGGACAACTCCAGCTGACCAGCTTTATCTAGATTTTACTGGACTGACCAGGTATATTGTGGCAGTTGGAGTCACAGTTCTCCAAGAGGCAAAGCAGAGCTTCTGAACTCTTGGCTGGTGCAGTGGACCCTTTCTGACTCTTAAGGAACATTTCAGAAGAAGATCTGAAAGTTTGGGAATTTTTTGCCAAATTATGTTGAAAGCTCCAGAGGAAGACTAGCTTGAGGTCGAGAGTCAAGCAACCATTGTAAAACTGCAAGTCAGCCTGACCACACTGGTTTGCACTGCTGAAGGCTCCGGAGTGCCCTGTTCTGGACGCTGAGGGCAAAGACCTCCAGAGACCCAACTTTGCGCTGAAGCAGGCCACCAACATTGAAGCGAACTCTGGATTCAAGGACCCTATCGCTCCACATCAAGATGAAAAGCTCCAAAAAAGTGCAAATCTTGACCGGGATCTACCACTTAACGTATCTGTCCCACGCTCCATTTTGGTTGGCCTAAAACATTGTCTTTGTCCTGGTCCAGTATGGCCAGATGGCCACGGTTGGTGCTTTATGTTTTTTGGTGCTAGAATGCACATTTGTTTAATTTAATCTTTGAAAATGCATATCTCTGGTTCTCTACATTAGAATTTTGTCATTTTGTTTTCACATTAAAGATACAAATATTCTCCATTTTTATAAATTGATGTTGGGTTTTTATTATGGTGTGTCTTTTACCTATTTACTGTTTTGGTGATATTAAATGCTTTACTACCAAAAGTTGAGCAAGGATTAATTTGTTGAAAATTGACTGGACCTTATCAGTGATTGTGTATTGTTATTAGCTGACGGTACTAGCTGAAGGTACATGCATCCACCTACTCATAACCCATTTTCCTACAATGAGTCACACATGTATTTCACATCTAGTAAGCTTATCACTTGTGGTTATGGGGCACATACTTGGTCATAATGAATAACACAGACGTGTGGATTTCATTGGCCCTTTCATTACTATAAGATGAAAGCATATGGAAAAAAGTGTGGAGATTTTAAAGACACGTTTTTGCCCTGCATATGACCAGACAAATGTAGGATGTTATACAAAGGTATTTTACTGTCGCAAAGCCTGTGATTCACAAAATTACAGGGCTGTAATCCCAAAATATCTTCTTACAAAGAACAATTGTCCTTTTATGAGTTAGGAAAGCTTTTATGACACCTAAATGTGTTTTCGCAACCTTTTCCATTTGAAGTCACAATTGTTGATACAAAATAAACAAACGTTTTTTTCAATTAAGCATAGATGAACATGGCTATGCAATGTTGAAACGTACGTCAGGGTCTGAATCTGCAGACTGTTAGCTCTCAAAGTTAATTCTGCCTTGATTACCAATGGAATTAACTGCTATGTAGGCGATGGGGGTGTGTTTGTGGCAACCGTTTGACTCTGAGTGACAACAACTAAATAAGATGTATCAGCATGGCTCATTCCTAATATTATTGTCTTCATTTCATGTTTCCAGTCGTCAAGTACCACATTATGCAGGTTATTGCTGACCACACAATACAGACAGTTATAATTGTCTGCACTGAAAATTAAATAGAAAGTTATTGTATGTATCGAAAACATAAAAATATCACAATAAGATTTTAATTTAGATTGTACTTTATAGCAATATTTGACAGAGCATTTAACTGATTATATACACAGAAATAGGCAAAGTAATAGATAAAGAAAGTTCAGCTCACATGAACCTCCATCAAGATTTTAGGCCTTATTTAGAGTTTGAGGGATGTGGAACATCTGGCAAAAAGCAGCAGCTGTCACATCTGTCCCACTTAGAGTGCAAAGAGTTCCTATCACCTGTAAATAGGGCCGTAGGAACACCCACTTTTTAGTGGATGTCCTGCATCTGGTAAATGCTAAATAAAGCATTTGTCTCTTATGTTCAGTCTGGGAAAAACATAAGTGTCAAAGTCCTAAGGCTTAGACCCACCAGCTGTGACTGTAAATCATTTTGGTTGTTGACCTGATATTATATTATGCAGATTTGTACAGCTCACTATCACCCAGGAGAACATCCTTGCACTAAGCAGGTGTGAGTCTAGACACAAATAGGGCCTATATACAAGATACAAGTTATTGAAGCCCCCCTATTGGAGCAGGTATCAGTTGCAGTCCAATCTGCAATGTGATATAGGTTCTGCTGATAGTCATGCAAGGAGGCATAGTCATTTTTCTGAAGACTTTTGCATTTTCATCTCTCCCTACAAATAATAGTCCTATTGGCTTCAGTATTAAGAGTTGGTCTCTTTAGCTTACATTTGAAATGTTTGAACACATTTTTCTCTTCTCTGCGGTTCGCTTTCTATATTTGCGCTGGTTTGCTGTTTTTTTCAAGTAGTTAGCTGCTCAAATTTTAAAGCCCCGAGTTTGGATGTAAAGATACTACTCATAAATGCCCTTTATGAATTCCCAAGTTTAGACCAAACGTCGAAGTGTACCTTTGTTAATCGGGCCCTATAAGTCACGAACCAAATTCAATGTATCACAATAGTTGTAACAATAAGAATAACAGCAACTTAAAGCAAAACAACATTAAATACCAACACATCCACAAACCGAAAATAATACTGCTTTCATAATTTTAATGGCAATGTAATTAGTAGCATTTTTATGACATATGACAAAGTTATGACATTTGAAATTGCATTGGCCACATCAAGGATGAGGTTTTGAGCATTGCATTTTGTGTGTATGTGAGTTTTGTGTCAGTTATGGAGTTCCATGCTAACAATAGCTGACAAAACAGTATCTTTCAGGGTTTTAACATCTAACCAAATAATTACACATATAGAATTTTTATGGTTTCGGATTTCTACACAAACAAGGCATATCCCATTGTTATGTATGGCTCATATAGAGAGACACTAGCATGAATAACTACATTCTAATACCAGTGATTCACTGCTATGAAGTAGGAACAGTTTTTCACACAAGCTGTTACCCACTGTTGCTACCTCATAAAGGATTTCCAGGCTGCTCTTTCCAGGCTCTTTGAGAGCCTTGCAGAGCAGCACTGGTAAGCAGGGAGCACAGCTTCTGAAAGGGAAGCACAGTGTGGGGTGGAAGATGGCAACAACCCATGATTTCTTTTTTTAGACTGAGCGAGATAACATTTTATGTATAGCTCTCCATTATTTTTTTGCCCCTGTGTAGCAGCTACAAAGCAGAGGCAGATGCTTTTGAGGCCATGCATAGCATAAAACTAGTTAACGAGTAAAAAGTGAATTACAGTGATATATTTCACTTCAGGATTCTGAGTGACATCGTACACACTTCAAGCTTTGCTCTCATTGTCTATTTGATGTCACACAGACCTCCTCGGTGAAACACATCCTCGTAATTCACTGTTGCACTACTATAATTCTATGCATATTCTACCATACAACCACGTATGTGACCTCCTGCCTAGCTTCCAACATGCACAATACCTATTCTTTCAGTTGTAATGAGTCATTAACAAGCCCACCTCACTCTGGAAGGTATGCAACACACTTAAACATATTGATGTATCAATCTGAGGTATATATTGTCAGAAATCCCTAAACCCTGCCCGGAAACATGAAGAATAACTCTAAAGATACCCCAAATCCTTTCCCAAAATATGTGTTGGAAATTCAGGTATTGGTTGAAGGCGGTGAAGCACTACTCATGTAGCAACGACAATCTCTGCCAGGAAGAAACACAAGCAAACCCCACATTAACTAGTGCTTAACCCTCAAGTTGCTTAGCACAAAAGCAGTCTGGCTTAACTGAGAGGAATTGTGTTTAGCCAGCACTTCCGTTACACACTGGCTGTTGAAGTATATGTTACAACGTTGTTATGTCAGTAAAGGAAGGCTAAGTGGTAGGCATTCAGGAATCCTTCTACATGAAAGATTCCATGCAACGGTTCTCAGGGGCAATTGTTGCAGGGCTTTCATGTGGAGGGTCGCATTCCAGTGGGCTCCTCTTTCTATACAGAATAAACATCAGTGAACATACCTCCTGGTGTCTCTTGTAACATGTTGGTACTGGGTTGACCCTGAGGAGCTCAAGTGGGGATCCTGTTGCCGGTTCCTGACATCTAGATACATAGGAGTGTTAATGATTCATGTCAGCTACCTCTGTGCTGAGTTGAGGATACCTTGCAGACTTATGTACAGTCCTGGCACATCTTTGACAAGTAATGTAATACCCCTGGGTTGCCTTTGTTGGCAGTTTTTGTAGGCGTAGCTCTAAACCCTGCTTGAGCTGATTTTGTTGGAACAAAAGGGCTAGTCATGAGCGCCAAAAGGTGTGTTCGAGCACTCCATGTGGAGTCATTCAACCAGCATCATCATAGGCATGCAGGAGGGCTCTGTGCTGAGCCACGTCATTGGTAAAATCCTCCAACTACGGATGTCAAGGCCTGGCTACAGCATGCACCTTAACAATTGTGAATGTCTTTGGGCAGGCACAGGTAGGTCAGCACACTTATGATGCTGCAGTGGCCATTTTGAAAACTAGAGTACGAATGCTATTGTGAGCTTGCACCATCGGTGACAGGCACACCACCAGTGCAGCATCTACTGTATAGTATTGGATGCCTGTACATTCGGTAGCATTTGGTGATAGGCACACCATTATTAACTGAAGTCAAGGATAAATTGCCTATGCTGGATCTGTGATAGGCACAGAAGATGTGCCTGCACATTCGGGGACAGGCACACAAAATACTGAGGCCCTATTTTGGACTTTGGGGTCAAGTTCCGTGACCGCCAAAGCCCAACCCGCCAGACGACCGCCAATGCTGGTGGGCAGCAGACACCCATATTACGAGTGCTGGCTGCTTTCTGTTATCATTAAGGTGGAAAGTAGCCAGCAGTCGTGCTGGCGGTCGGCGCTGCAGAGGCAAGTCCCTCGCCGGCACCACCATGCCAGTAGGACTCTGGCCACCATATTACAAATGTAATACGGCTTGGCGGAGTCCTGCTGACGTGGTGGTGGCGGCGAGGAAAAAACCGTCATGATCCATCCCCTCCCAGACATCCCCCTCGACTGAGGAGGTAAGTGGGCCTCCGAAGGGAGGGTGTCTGTGTGTTTGGGTGCATGTGTGCATGTTTGCGGAGGGGAGTGCTGAAAGCATGTAAGTGTATGTGAATGGGGGTGTCTGTGTTGATGAATGTGAGTGAGTGGGTGTGTCTGTGTGCATGTATGCATATGCTGAATGGGTGTGTATGTGTATGTATGCGTCCATGAAGGGGTCTAGGGGTGTGTGTGAGTGTGTGGACGGGTGGGGGGATGTGTGCATGTGTTCGGACATGTGTGTATGTGTGTGCATGTGTTCGGACATGTCTGTATGTGTGTGCCTGTCGCCGGGTGCATGACCATCAGGATTTTCGTGGCGGGGCGACCACCACGGAAAGCCTGGTGGTTTGCAGCCTCGTAATACGGACAGCAAGATAGGGGTCTGCTGCCAGATTGGATGTGCTCACCACTGGCTGCAGCGGTGCAACCGCACCGGTAAACCAGACGGAGTTGTGGAGGCTTGACGTCTGCCAAGCCTCGCAACTCTTAATGTGGCAGTACTTACCAATGGCTCAGAGGCGGTAGGAACACCATGGCGAGGCTGGAGGTCTCATGACCGCAAGCCTCGTAATGACGCCTGAGTTTTTTTATATTGTGAACTGAATATTCTTAATTCAAAGTATATTTATAGCTACTGCAACTCTCGCCAACTAATTTATGGTATAATAGTCTGTATTTTTATAGCTGTCTGTGTACTATTGGCCTGGTCAACAACATGTCTTCAAATCAATATGTAACTAAAGTTTCACCATTTTTACAGCAAACAGGAAAGCCACCTCTGAAGTGGAAAACTTGGTTTTGTTGCTTTGAAAATTATTTGGTGGCTGTGGATGCAATTGATTTTTAACCCAGAAGGAAATTGGTTTTAATTTTCAATCATCTAGGACAAGAAGGCCAACACATTTTAAATCCTCTGCCAGAGTTGGATGGGCCATTGGATCAATTTGGTCAATGGGATGAGTATAGGGATGCAATTAATAAATAGGCTGTCAAAAAAGTTTTCAGAGGAACTCAGCTTATGGTTGTTTTGAAAAACTAAATTCAAGAGTTTTGGTTGGGATGCAGAGATCCCACCGTAATGGAGGTTGTAGACAATGCGAAAGGTATTGGACGTTGATCTCAAGTAAGCGCATGACTCAAGATCAAGCAGCATTCAGAGTTAAAGAACCTGACACCTTAAGTTTGGTGCAAGTAAAGGATAAGAAGTCAGGCTTATTGCATAAAAATACTCACATTTCTTGCTTTCTTTGTGGGTCAAAATTGCTTTTGAGTAACAAGGAAAATTGTCCTGCGAGGGAAAGCTTTGCAATAAATCCAAGAAAATGGGGCATTTTCAAAGTGTTTGCAGTGGGGTAAAGAAACAACTTAATGGTGTAGATGTGGAGATGAATGAGTAAGTCCAAGATGCCTCTAATGATTTGACAAAAGTTGTTTTAAATGTAGAATTGAATGTATTTCAAAATTTAAAGATCAAAGGGCCATCGTGTGAAGTTGCTGTGGGGGATCTATCTCTGACAATGATGGCAGATTTTGAAGCTCTCATTACCATTTTATTACATACTAAGTTCTTCAATTTGTGGGACATAATAAGAAATTGGAGCCTCCAGATATTAACCCTAAATCCTCTGGAGAACAGGACATCAATATGCTGGGTTATTTTGCGGATGTCTTGACATGTCTGGGTAGGAAAGTCACTACCAAAATGTATGTGGCTTTGAAAGGTCATAATCCTGGGTCAGATTCACCTATGGTAGCACCTATGCAGATTTTATATTGTGGAAATTGTAATGGAGATTATGCAAATCAATTCCTTAAGGAGTTTCCTGAAGTGTTTAGTGAAAAGGTTGGTTACATCGCTACGTTTAAACACCACATCAGATTAAAGCCTGACACTGTTCAGGTTGCCCATGAGGTGAGACCTGTTCCATTAAGTGTACAAGTTGAGCTTAAAATTGAACTACAAAAGTTAAGTGATGATGGTATAATTACCAAAACCAATTCTTCTGAGTGGGTTAGTCCCATTGTCTAAAGAAATTGTGGAAAATTCGGTTGTCTGCAGATTTGCATGAATTGAATAAAAATTTTAAGATTGATTGTCATCGCCTCCCAAAAAATCACAAATTGGTAGCCGATTTAGGTTAAGCAAAATATTTCAATATTTTTTATTTAAGGTCAGTGTATCATCCAAAAACCTTAAATACTGCTTCATAGGAAGTAACCACTTTTATTATGCCTTATGAAGTGTATATACGTTTCTGAGAATGCTGTTTGGTTTGTCTTCAGCTGCCAGCGTTTTTCAGACAATTATGAATATTATTTTGATGAGTATAAGGGAGTACAAGCATACCAAGATGATTTCTTGATTGTTGCTGACAACATGCAAGAGCATAATTGTATTTTAAGGAATGTTTTGTCTATATTTAAGGAACATGGAATTAATTTAAGATCAGATAAATGGCAAAATTATGGTGAACGAATTGGATTATCTAGGTCATAGAATAACATCTGATGGTATCAGATCAAAACATTGCCTTATTACATCCACCTGTCCCAAAGGATAAAGATTCTTTTAGGTCTTTCTTGGGACTAAGTGAGTACTACTTAAGATTTGTTAAGGGATATGCCTTTGTGGTACAACCACTTAGGTCTTTACTCAGAAAAACTGTAAAGTTCACTTGAGGTGCTGCAGTGATGGAAGCCTTTGACAAGGACAAAAACTTCAATGTATCAATGTATCAGCTCCTGCTCTTACACCTTTTCCTGTAGGCAAGAAGTGTATGTTGACTGTTGACGTAAGTCAGGTGGGTCTTGGTGCGGTGTTGTCGCAGTGGATTGATGACAAAGATGTTACAATTGGTTTTGGTTGATGTTGCTAGAAGACATCTGAATCCAACTATAGTACCATTGAAAGGGAAACTCTGGCTCGCATGTGGGCTGTGGATAAGTTTAAAACCTTTTTATGGGGTTATGGGTTTACCAAGTATACGGCTCACGGTTTATCTTCTCAATGGTACCAGTACAAGTAAGGCTTCTGCCCGTTTAGTAGGACTGTTGTCACTACTTCAAGAATATGTTTTTGATATGAAGTATATTTCAGGAGGAAAAAATATAAGTGCTGACTGTTTATCAGGATTCCCTCTATTTGCTTGCAATGAAGATGAGTGCCAGGAGAATGTAAAGTGTGCCATTGCTATGGTTGAAGATCTAGGGTAATGCTAGTATGTCATACCAAGAATGGTTGGAAACACTAAAAGTAGATAATGTTTTGCAGGAAGTCATACAGTTTTAAAAAATTGGTTGACCTAGAGAAAGACATTTGGGCACTGAGGTGAAAACATATGCTCAAGGTGCACAGGAACTGCCAGTTCTAGATGGTGTTCACATGTGTAATGACAGATGTATCCCACCTACCAAACTTAGAAACTCTTTGATTGCATTAGCTCATGAGGCTCATTTAGAAGTAAATAGTATGGTCAAATGTCTAAAACAGTTTTATTTGTGGCCATGTATGGATTCTCAGTGGTTGATTGTATCAATAATTGTGCTACCTGTCTTCTCTCTGATAAACATTGGAGAGCTTCTGAAACCACTTTGAACACTGTGCCCATGCCTGAAAATATTTGGGATGAAGTCGCTCTTTAGTTTGCTGGTCCATTTAAGTTTTTATCTGCAGAAACAAATATATGATTGTGTTGGTGGATTACTTTACCAGGTGATGTATATGGATTTTGTACCATCTCCCGGGACTAAATCTGTGATCAAGTTAAAAAACAAACAAATCTGTATTGAGCGTCCACCCAAATATTTGGTTACAGAAAATGCAACACATTTCACTTCTAAAAGCATCACACATTTTATTAAATCTTTGGACTTCAGACATCTTCAAGTGGCATTGTGTTCCCCATTTTCAAAATGTTTGTTGGAAAGAGTCAGAATTCCTAAAGAAGGGGTACAGATGGCTGTAATAACTCATGTGGATGTGGAATGATTTGTGAGGCAAACGCTGTGAAATTATCTAATTACTCCACATACCTCTAGAGGTACTTCACCATTTGAATTTATACGGAGAAGAGTTGATAAAAAACACAATGTGAAACAAGTGGCATTTTATTTTGGTGATTGAGTTTTAATTAGAAAACTATTTGAGTCAAGTAAGGATCAATCAAAGTGTATGTCTCCTGTGAAAGTTGTGAAACTTAAAAAAATGCAGCTTTGCTCTTGCTCTTGGTGGAGTAAAATAAGTTTGATAAAGTTGACAGATTTACAGGGAAAGAAAAAATACTGAAAGTGAAAGAAAGTGAAAGTAATCATAATTGGTTTGATTATGAAAGTTTAAATGCTAACAATACTTTCAACAATGAAATTCAAAGCCCTCCAAATGCTTTTTCGTTTCCAGGACCTTCAGTAGCTTTGGGATCTTCAACTGCTAGTTCTGTTGTTAATAATTCTGTGACTCATAACAATTTGGTTCAGAATACTTGTGAAAATATAAAAGTTTTGATAATTACAGACCAGTTCATCTTACTTATGTGCCAACAAAATGTAAAGATTTATATTTATATTAATGTGCTATGCTATTTCCAGCAAGGGTATATGTGAAACTGAATTTTGTTGATTTTATTTCATTGTTATTGTTTATAAGGAGGAAGATGTATTACATACTGGCTGTTAAAGTATGTGTTGGAATTTTGTTATGTCAGTAAAAGAATGTTAAGCAGTAGGCACTCTAGAATCCTTCTACTTGAAAGATTCCATGCAAGGTTCTGAGAGACAGTTGCTGTAGGACTTTCATGCGGGGGCCGCATTCCAGTGGGCTCCTCTATCTATACAGAATTGACTTCAGTGAACTTACTCCTGGTGTATTTCATTACAACTTCAAACAGTAATAAAGTGGAAACACAACACAAGAAATATCTCACACTAATTGTGAAAAACACAGCAAATTTTATTTGAGACTGAAAAAACAAAAATCCAATCAGCAGAACCGGAGATATGCAACTTAAACTGTGGTTATTTGGTTGCACCAGACTTGGACAAAGTCTCGAGTTCAGGCAACCAACGATGGATTGTGGCCCAGATACAGGGACCAAATTAGGCCTGAAGATTAAGAGTGCTTTAAATTCTGGTTGGGGAGTGTTGCGAGATCCCGCATCAAGGATGTGTCGTACAGTGCTGGTTCAGAGGAAACTGCAGGCAGCAATGCAAGGTCCTGCACCACCGAGGATGTCATTGACAAGGGGCTTTTAAAGTGAAGTTCTGCATCAATGGTGTGTTGCGCACCGGCTGGTTCCGAATAAGCTGTAAGGCTTGCAATGCAAACTCCATTGATGCCGTTGAGGATGTTGTCGATAAGTGGCTTGTAATGTGTAGGCCTTCATCAAGGATGCGTCATGTAGTGGTGGTTCTGAGGAGAATGCAGGCTGCGATGTGAAGTCCTGCATTGGGGATGAGTTGTGCAGCAGCGGTTCTGAAGTGGAGCTGCAAGGAGATGGGTCACACTGTGCCCGTTTAGCCCACAGGACCACAGCTGGGCTAGCATTTATGTTCAGGCTCACTTCCAAGGGTCCAGGACTGGGGTGGCACCACTTTGGGGGGAGGGCTCACAGCAGACAGAGTCCAGGTACTGGAGCCTTGTGTCCCTGATGCTCTGATCAGTAGGTCAGCCCACTAGCTCTTGAATTCACTGTGGTGGTCCTGGGTTCAAGATGTAGATCCAGTCCTTTCACTCAGGCAGCAAGGCAACAGGTGTACGGGCAGCAAGCAGCAGGGTAGCAGGGCAACAGAGTAGCAGTCCTTCTTGTTGAGCAGCACAGCAGTTCTGATGAGTCTTCCACAGGTCTAGCGGTGTACTGGAGAGGTGGGTCTGATGGTCCAATATTTATACTTGGTGCCCACTTTGAAGTAGGAGAAGGTTCTGGAGGGTTCCACCCCCAGAAGTGCCAGGAATTCCCAGCCTCCTGCCCTTGCCCCAGCTTTCCTGGGGTCACAATAGACTAGTGTTAAGCCCTTTTGTGATTGTGCTGAGGCAGAGCCTTTGTGATGAGCAAGTGTAGTAGGTGACAAGTGGTCCCCTCATCAAGTCACAGATGGTGCAAGGGTGCCTACGTTGGGGCCAGGCAGCCAATTGCGCAGAAGCACAGGGGGAAAGGACAAGAACATGCCGTATTTCATAAATAAGGTGCATTCCTGTCCTTTCACATAACATAGGGCAGTGCAGCAAGAAGACTTTAGATTCCTGCCTGGCAAAATCACACTGTAAGTTGCTTTAAAAACCTCACTGCCTAGATGCAGTAATGATTAAAACACAATGATGGAGAACTGTAAATAAAGTTTAGTATCTTGTTTTATATCACTCCCCCAAATCTGAACATAATCCGGTCTCCACTGTGCCTAATTGAGCCACGTTCTGAGCTCACAGCACAATAACTGTAAAATTCAACTGCATTTGATAGGTTTACTTTTAAAATCACTAATGATACATGAAGCTGTCTTTGGGTGCTGAGATAAAAATGGGCAATAGATGTGAATAACTTTTTACAAAGAAAATTGTGCAACCTTGATACACAGAAACATTTACATCCTAGTTAGAAATATCTGAATGTATTAGCAGTGGTTCATTATTTCTGAAACTGTGTTAGGCAGATACAAATCCTGAGGCAACAGATTTAAACAACCATTTGCAATGCAATGGGTGTCACATTTGCTCGCGTTAGCGCTATTAGCGTTATAAATTCCTAACTGGACTTTTCCTGCCAAATAAATTGAAAATGAAAAGTAAACAGTTGACATAAGTGAGCCGTTTCAAAGAGCTATGGCTTCCATGAGCATGAGCAGGAAGGCAAGACACAAAAAAGAAGTGCGCTCGCAGTCAAACATATTGGCAATCGTACAATTATCCATGTAAAGGGACAGTCTGCAAGGCGGTAAGGAAACCGCCCCAAGGAGGGACAAAGGTTCAGCATTTACCAATGATGATAAAGGATTTTTTAAAGGCAAGCCCACGAATGATTGAAAGTGATGGACCTGTGGTGGGCGTGATTAAAGGCTGACAATAGTTACAACAGGTCAAAGAGCTTGCGCGCTCAACCTTAAAAAGATTCCACAACTTCTTGTTTCAGTGGTTAAACAGACTATGCAATAACATTTCTTTCATAGCATATTGCAAGAACAGTATTTTTATCATACTGCTCCACAGCTTGGGAGAGGAAAGCCTGGGAATTTTTGACTGATTTTACCCTTGAAGTGATCTGCTTCACTTACTCCCAGCTGGTAGCTGCATGGAACTGAAGAAAGTAAGAAAACAATTGAAGAAGATAAGAAAACGGTCTTGCCTGATGCATGGTAGACTTCTTGACTACCGGACAGAGAACTTAGAGACAGTGATCTTCAGCTTTGTCTTAAATCTCTAAAATTAAAAAGCTGCATCATGAGCTAATTGTGCTTGCCTCTTACAAACCATGAGGATACAGGGAACCCAGCTCTCTAGTGAAGCCTGACTGCCTGTCTAGATTGTCTGGCCTGTGGCTAAAGATCTTGAAAAGGAAGGGATTTGTGGCCACCTTGAATAAAACCAGTTAACCAATTACAAGTGAAAAAGGAAATTGTCACCACCTTTGAACTAGGGTTACTAGAAGCCCTGCTACAGATTGAAACCATCGTCTGATGTCTGAAGAACCTGTCCTGAAAGTTTGGAGACTTTTGGATTGCGGAATTTAAAGTTACAGAATTTTTTCAAAAGTTCGAAATTGGAAAATATTCAATCTGCTTTATCCTCGTTTTTTTTTTTATGCCTTGAGATTTTTGTAGTGAAGTTTGCAGCTGAAGAATAACTTCTCAACACACATATACAACTTCACGGAACTCATCATTAACTCAGCTTCCAGCTTTTCTCAGCTTTCTGACCTTCAGAAAAGAATCTAAATCCAAAGGTTAAACCATTATGTATTTTATTACAGAGCAAATTTGCCACAACAGCATGAGTTCCAGGAAGAAATAGATATAAAATAGAAACAGACATAAATGCATATCAATTTCAACTGTAATGCACTATATTAACATTACATGGCACCGTGATCATGACCTGTTATGTCTTCACATGCTGCACACCTCAACTTACTCTGTTATATCATATGCACTCTTTTCTAGATATGTGCACACAATCGAATTAGAACATTTCCCTTCCCACAGTATTACTCCACGTGTCCTGCTCCTCGAGTTGTGCACATACATGTGATTTGTGGACTTGCTCATTGCCAGTTGGTCATTTCACATGCATACGCGTCAACCTGTGTGCATGCTAAAGAACTTGATCATGGTCACTGCTTCTCCGTTGGTGCCTTACACCTGTGAGCTGTGAATTGTGAACTTGCGTCAAGTGCCCGTTGTCCGAGTAGGGCACTTGTTATACAAACGTGAACCTGATCAATTGCATGGTACCTCTACGCACGCCATATTCCCACTGTGTACTTATCACTCATCATTTTAACAGAATCAAATGGGAAAGTGAGTTGTGGATTAAACATTAAACATTTCTGCGCACAGGAACCTTATCTAATTGGCATTAAGGGGGTCATTCCAACCCTGGCGGTCGGTGTTAAAGCGGCGGTCAAACCGCCAACAGGCTGGCGGTAAAAAAAATGCAATTCCGACCCTGGCGGAAACCGCCAACAGAGACCGCCACTTTAACACACCGCCCGCCACGGCGGGACAAACAAACAGCGCGGCGCTCACCGTCAACAGACAGGCGGGAGACAATGTACCACCCACCCTATCACAACCCACCAATCCGCCACCTTTTCCGGGGCGGTAGCCCCGCCGATAAAAACACAGCGGAAACAGCCATTTCAAATGGAAAACGCTCACCTCCATACACCCCACGAGGAATCTGGACAGCATGGAACCCAAACTACACATCCTACCAGCCATTGTCTTCCTGCTCTTCTACCAGGAGCACGAACGCCGGCGCAGAAGACAACGGTGAGTACTGCACCTACGACACAGGGGAGGGGGAGGCAAAAAATTACGGAGACACACATATGCGACACACCCACCCTCACCCTCAACCACTACAACACACACATCAATGCATAGCAACACATCACAGTTACACCCCCAAACCCCCCGGAAGAATGCAAAGGCAAAAGGAAATGATTATAAATATAGAATTATATTGTAAGACTGAGTATAAAATATATCACACATCTATAACTTTATATACATAAATTGTCCAGTCCGATATGTCTATCAGCCATTGTTCGTGGGCCACTGGGCCAAAACACATGGGCAAAGCCCACACAGGATACCTGCCTCCAACGGAGAGAACACTGCAGGGGCATCAGATAGGAAAACTACAGGCACCTCAGGGGGAAGGGAAGGGGGGGTACCTCAGCCAGATGAGTCCACGACGCGGGATCCACCAGGGGCCTCCATGGCCACTGTGCCATCCTGGGGAGTGCAAAGCCACAGTCTCACAAGTCTCTACAGTGGGTGGGTTGCCCACTGTGCCATCCTGGGGAGTGCAAAGCCACAGTCTCTCAAGTCTCTCCAGTGGGTGGGGTGCCCACTGTGCCATCCTGGGGAGTGCAAAGCCACAGTCTCTCAAGTCTCTACAGTGGGTGGCTTGCCCACTGCCATATCCTGGGGAGTGCAAAGCCACAGTCTCTCAAGTCTCTACAGTGGGTGGGTTGCCCACTGTGCCATCCTGGGGAGTGCAAAGCCACAGTCTCTCAAGTGGATAACAGTCTCCACTGGTACTGGAGGGGGACTAGTGCCCAGAGTGCTTCGTGCAGCCCTGCCCGACACAGATGCGGGCCTGCCCCTTCCGCCAATGGGCCAGCGGTGCTTGAGATGAAGGGCCCAGTTCAGCGGTGCTTGAGATGAAGGGCCCAGTTCAGCGGTGCTTGAGACGGCAGTGCCCAGCGGAGCAGTGCTTGAGATGAAGGGCCCAGCGGAGCGGTGCTTGAGATGAAGGGCCCTCTTCAGCGGTGCTTGAGACGGCGGTGCCCTGTTCAGCGGTGCTTGAGATGAAGGGCCCAGTTCAGCGGTGCTTGAGACGGCGATGCCCAGCGGAGCAGTGCTTGAGATGAAGGGCCCAGTTCAGCGGTGCTTGAGATGAAGGGCCCAGTTCAGCGGTGCTTGAGACGGCGGTGCCCTGTTCAGCGGTGATTGATACGGCGGTGCCCTGTTCAGCGGTGCTTGAGATGAAGGGCCCAGTTCAGCGGTGCTTGAGACGGCGGTGCCCTGTTCAGCGGTGCTTGAGACGGCGGTGCCCTGTTCAGCGGTGCTTGAGATGAAGGGCCCAGTTCAGCGGTGCTTGAGACGGCGGTGCCCTGTTCAGCGGTGCTTGAGATGAAGGGCCCAGTTCAGCAGTGCTTGAGATGAAGGGCCCAGTTCAGCGGTGCTTGAGACGGCGGTGCCCTGTTCAGCGGTGCTTGAGATGAAGGGCCCAGTTCAGCGGTGCTTGAGACAGCGGTGCCCTGTTCAGCGGTGCTTGAGACAGCGGTGCCCTGTTCAGCGGTGCTTGAGATGAAGGGCCCAGTTCAGCGGTGCTTGAGACGGCGGTGCCCAGCGGAGCAGTGCGTGAGATGAAGGGCCCAGTTCAGCGGTGCTTGAGATGAAGGGCCCAGGTCAGCGGTGCTTGAGACGGCAGTGCCCTGTTCAGCAGTGCTTGAGATGAAGGGCCCAGTTCAGCGGTGCTTGAGAAGGCGGTGCCCTGTTCAGCGGTGCTTGAGACGGCGGTGCCCTGTTCAGCGGTGCTTGAGATGAAGGGCCCAGTTCAGCGGTGCTTGAGACGGCGATGCCCAGCGGAGCAGTGCTTGAGATGAAGGGCCCAGTTCAGCGGTGCTTGAGATGAAGGGCCCAGTTCAGCGGTGCTTGAGACGGCGGTGCCCTGTTCAGCGGTGATTGATACGGCGGTGCCCTGTTCAGCGGTGCTTGAGATGAAGGGCCCAGTTCAGCGGTGCTTGAGACGGCGGTGCCCTGTTCAGCGGTGCTTGAGACGGTGGTGCCCTGTTCAGCGGTGCTTGAGATGAAGGGCCCAGTTCAGCGGTGCTTGAGACGGCGGTGCCCTGTTCAGCGGTGCTTGAGATGAAGGGCCCAGTTCAGCAGTGCTTGAGATGAAGGGCCCAGTTCAGCGGTGCTTGAGACGGCGGTGCCCTGTTCAGCGGTGCTTGAGATGAAGGGCCCAGTTCAGCGGTGCTTGAGACAGCGGTGCCCTGTTCAGCGGTGCTTGAGACAGCGGTGCCCTGTTCAGCGGTGCTTGAGATGAAGGGCCCAGTTCAGCGGTGCTTGAGACGGCGGTGCCCAGCGGAGCAGTGCGTGAGATGAAGGGCCCAGTTCAGCGGTGCTTGAGATGAAGGGCCCAGGTCAGCGGTGCTTGAGACGGCAGTGCCCTGTTCAGCAGTGCTTGAGATGAAGGGCCCAGTTCAGCGGTGCTTGAGAAGGCGGTGCCCTGTTCAGCGGTGCTTGAGACGGCGGTGCCCTGTTCAGCGGTGCTTGAGATGAAGGGCCCAGTTCAGCGGTGCTTGAGATGAAGGGCCCAGTTCAGCGGTTCTTGAGACGACGGTGCCCAGCGGAGCGGTGCTTGAGATGAAGGGCCCTGTTCAGCGGTGCTTGAGACGGCGGTGCCCTGTTCAGCGGTGCTTGAGACGGCGGTGCCCTGTTCAGCGGTGCTTGAGATGAAGGGCCCAGTTCAGCGGTGCTTGAGATGAAGGGCCCAGTTCAGCGGTGCTTGAGACGGCGGTGCCCTGTTCAGCGGTGCTTGAGATGAAGGGCCCAGTTCAGCGGTGTTTGAGATGAAGGGCCCAGTTCAGCGGTTCTTGAGACGGCGGTGCTCTGTTCAGCACTGCTTGAGATGAAGGGCCCTGTTCAGCGGTGCTTGAGACGGCGGTGCCCAGCGGAGCGGTGCTTGAGATTAGTGTCCTGGTCAGCGGATCCGGCCCAGGCATGGATGTCACTCGCCACCTGACATGTGGCTGGCGGGGCCTTCCTGCCCATCTGTCTGGTGGCTTGCGGGGCCCTCCTGGGCTGCAGTTCTCGGCCTGTGGGTGTCCTCCTGCCCACCTGGGACGTGGCTTGCGGGACCCTCCTGGGCTGCAGTACCGGGCCTGTGTGTGTCCTCCTGCACACCTGGAATGGGGCTGGTGGGACCCTCCTGGCCAGCTGGCCTGCTGCCGGACTTGTCGGGCATGCTGCCCTTCCCACCCTTCCCTGCACGCTTGTGGCCCTTTCCCACCTTTGGCGGTGTGCCAGGTGCCACCCGACTTCCTGCCGGAGCCAATGTAGGGATTTTTGTCCCTGGGGTCTTTGGTCGCTCGCGCTGGACACTGGCAATCTTAGGATGCTTTTCCGGTGGTGGGCTGGCCGTGCCTTGGCTCCTAGCTGAACTGGATGCCCTTGAGGGTGGGGGACTCGACAGTCCATGGACAACAGTCTTCACAGGTCCTGGTTTTGTGGTGGCTGAGGTGCTGATTGGAGTCTTATGAGATGGACGGGGTGGGGGAGTTGTAGGAAAGAGGTCAAGTTTGGAAAAGAAAAGCAATTTGGAAAGAGAGGGACGGGTAGGTGTAGTGGGTATGGGAGTGGAGGAAGAGGCTGTGGTTGTAGGAGTGTGAAGTCTGGTGTCTTTGGGTGCAGGTGCTTGGGCTGGAGGCTGTCGTGAGGTGGATGGCTGTTGGGTGGGTGGCTGCCTGCGTTTGTGTAGTTTGGAGGAGGGGGTGACAGACACACTTGGAGAGGACACAGGGGACGTGTAAATGGTAGTGGGGATGGTGACTGCACATGTGCGGAGTGTTCTGGTGGGTGTGCTGGACGTAGTGGCTGAAGATGTTGTGCATGCAAGTGTGAGTGGAGACGTCACAGGGAGGGAGGAGGGAGACGAGGAGGAGGGGGACACAGTGGAGGCAGTGGCTGTTGGTATGTCTGCATGTGGATGTTGCTCGTGTGAATGCTTGTGTGATGTGTGGTGCTTATGTCTGGATGAGCTTCCCTTGGGTGTTGAGGTGTGTGCAGGCTGGTCTGTAGGTGCGTCTGGGAAAGGCAGAGGTACAGGGGATTGGGTCTGGGTGGAGGAAGTTGGAGGGGGGAGGCTAGAGACAGGGACAATTGCTGCCGTCAGTGCTGAGGACAGAGCGTTGAACGATCGCTGATGGGCAGCCTGACCCGAATGAATGCCCTCCAGGTATGCATTACTCTGGTGCACCTCTCTTTGTACACCCTGGATGGCATTCAAAAGGGTAGACTGCCCAACAATGATGGTCCTTAGGAGGTCAATGACCTCCTCACTGAGGGCAGCAGGGGTGACAGGGGCAGGGCCTGAGGTGCCTGGGGCGAAGGAGATGCCCACCTTCCTGGGTGAGCGGGCACAGGGCAAACGCTTAGGGGCTGCTGGGAGGGCGGTGCTGGTGCGCTGGGTGGCGGCTGTACCTGTTGTTGCGGGGGGCTCGGATGTTGCCGCCACCACAAGGGAGCTCCCTTCAGAGGACGAGTCGATGTCACTGACATCAGCACGAGTCCCCGCTGTGGAGCTCCCCTCGCCCTCCGTCTCACTGGTGAAATCCGAGTCAGATGCATGGCCCGCCATGGCCATGTGAGATGCAGCTCCCTCGTGCTCCGATGCCACTTCTCCTCTGCCTGATGATGCTAATGCACACATGAACAGGAAGACCACAAAAAAGGGGGGGAGGAGAAATAAAGACATGTTGAGTGCATGGATTACCGCTACCGTTGGCGGACAAGACAGACACAGAAGCCCCCTGCACTGCGCCGCGCACTTGGGGTCCACTACGCAATCTGTGGGACATGGCCTACAAGACTATGGACAACAACTGCACACATAGATGACACAGGGCCATGGATACCTGTACTTGGCACCCTACAGAAGTGAGGGGCGGGGGCACAGGGCCATGCCTTACGAGGGGCCTATCCTACAGAAATCGCCCTAGCCTAGGGATACCCACAACCCTCCTCCCCCACCCAGACACCTCCACTGCGCGCAAAGTCAGCAGAATGTATTTGTACTCACCCCCTTGTGTCTGCTGTGATGTCCTCACGCGCCCATCCAAATCGGGGTAGGCCACCGCCAGGATCCGGGACATCAGGGGGGTCAAATGACGACTGGCACCCCTCCTACGTTGGGAGGCCATCCCCAGCTGAGCCTCCGCCGTCTTCCTGCTCCAGCGTCGGATGTCCTGCCACCTCTTCCGGCAGTGGGTGCCCCGTCTGTTGTGGACCCCCAGGGTCCGGACGTCCTTGGCGATGGCACGCCAAATCGCGACTTTCTGGTGGGCGCTGACCTATGTGACATGTACAGGGAGAGAAAAATTGTCATCACCTTCTGCATGCTCGATGTGAGTGGCCCCCCATCCCCACCCTTGCCATGTGGCACATGCTCTCATCTGTTGTTTGATGCATGCCTCAATCGCTCCCCTCCCCACCATCTTTCATCCACCCCACTCAACCCAGGCATTGCCCACTAAGCATGGTCCCAGTGTACTTACCTGTTGGTCTGGAGGACCGTAGAGTAGCGCATACTGGGGGAGGACCCCATCCACAAGTTTCTCCAACTCCTCCGCAGTGAAGGCAGGGGCCCTTTCCCCAGTCGCATGAGCCATTGTCTCTTCCAGACCGAGGTCACAGCAGCACTTGCAGTGTAGGTCCTCTCCTGTCGAAGATCAGGTATCGAGTGATTAAGCAGATAGAAAATGGCGGTCACGCCCGCGGCGGTGCGTACCGCGGCGGTGCGTTCCGCGACCGCCGGCGCACATCGTCATTGGCTCCTGAAACCCATAGGGTTCAATGTTAACCAATGCGGCGTAGCGCAGCGGTCTTCGACCGCCTACCGCCGCGGTGTGCCACTCCAGCGCATTGACCTCACATCCCACTGTCGCACTTCACAGGTCAGGCAGCCGCCATTTCAAGGGCCCACATGGCCTAATTACCAACTGCGTCACACATACCTAGGCCATGCACCAACACTCATACAAGCCATTCAATGCATTGGGAATCGTGTTATGTGCAAGCTGTGGTTACGTACCTGTGGTTTGCTTGCCTCTGTGCTCGCTGTTGTCCTTCATAGGCACCATCCGCTGGGACATGCGAGGAGATGGAGGAATCTTCCCGTGTACAGACCGCTGGTGGACCTGTCGACAATGGAGGAACGACATGTCATACTGACATACAGGCTTGACCGAGCCACTATACAGGAACTGTGTGCCCAGCTGGAGCCAGACCTGATGTCACCCATCCGCCAACCCACAGGGATCCCCCCTCTAGTGCAGGTGCTGTCAGTACTCCATTTCTTAGCAAGTGGGTCATTTCAAACAACAGTGGCCATATCATCAGGGATGTCCCAGCCTATGTTTTCCAAGGTGTTTTCCAGAGTGTTGTCTCTCCTGCTGAAACACATGCGGAGCTACATCGTTTTCCCTGAGGTGGGGGATTTTCCTACAGTGAAGGGTGATTTCTATGCCCTTGGACATATCCCCAACATCATAGGTGCCATTGATGGGACACATGTTGCTTTGGTCACCCCCAGCAGGAGTGAAAAGGTGTACAGGAACCGGAAGAGTTATCATTCCATGAATGTACAGATGGTGTGTTTGGCTGACCAGTACATCTCCCATGTTAATGCCAAGTTCCCTGGGTCAGTGCATGACGCCTACATCCTGCGGAATAGCAGCATCCCGTTTGTGATGGGTCAACTCCAGAGGCACCGGGTGTGGCTATTAGGGGACTCTGGTTACCCCAACCTGTCCTGGCTACTGACCCCAGTGAGGAATCCCAGGACAAGGGCAGAGGAACGGTACAATGAGGCCCATGGGCGGACTAGGAGGGTGATCGAGTGAACCTTTGGCCTCCTGAAGGCCAGGTTCAGGTGCCTCCATATGACAGGTGGATCCCTAATGTACTCACCAAAGAAGGTGTGCCAGATCATCGTGGCCTGCTGTATGCTTCACAACCTGGCTTTGAGCCGCCAGGTGCCTTTTCTGCAGGAGGATGGTCCAGATGGTGGTGTTGTAGCAGCTGTGGAGCCTGTGGAGAGTGAAGAGGAGGAAGCCGAAGAGGACGACATAGAGAACAGGAACACAGTAATACAGCAGTATTTTCAGTGACACACAGGTAAGAGTAGACACCGTCATATTACATTTACTTAATGACTCCTACCTCTCTACTGTCTGACTTTTTCCCCCAGTGTATGGTAACTGTGTTGTGACTTTTCCTTCCGTTTTCAGAGATGTGGGCCCCACTGCGTGACATCTGCTTTGTTTCCCCATGGATTACAGCTGTGTGACAGCGGTTTGTTAGCATCACAATGTGAATGAACATTTTGGCACGGTCATGTCTAATACATTTGTTCTAAATCACAGCCAGACTCCAGATTGTTTTGTGCAATAAGTGTTTTTATTCAAGTGCTCTAAATTGGATGGGTGGTTGCAAATCGGTGAGGGGTGATGGTGGAGGATTGTCCATGGCAGAGTCCAGACTATCAGTTTCACAGGTGCATTGTCCAAATGCCTGTGGGAAGTGGAGCAGGGGCAGTTTAAGGTTGGACAGGGTGACAATGTGGGACAGTGGGATGACAATCAGGGCGGTATCCTTTGCTGGCGGGGGTCTTGACATCTTACTCTGTCTTCTTCCTGGATCTCAGGGCCCGCTTGCGGGGTGGTTCTCCTTCTGCAGGGGGTGGGGTTCTGGTGGCCTGTTGGTCTTGTGTCGGGGCCTCCTGTCCACTAGCGCCGGCGGAGGTGGTAGGTAGTTCTTGGTGCATGCTAGTGTCAGGGGCCCTTTGAGGTGCCACAGTGTCCCGCAATGTCGTGACTACCTCATTCAGGGCCACCACGATGGTACCCATGGCGGAACTGATGTTTCTTAGTTCCTCCCTGAACCCCAAATACTGTTGCTCCTGCAGAAGCTGGATCTCCTGAAACCTGGCCAGGACCGTCGCCATCGTCTCCTGGGAGCGGTGGTATGCTCCCATGATGGAGGAGAGGGCCTCGTGGAGAGTGGGTTCCCTGGGCCTGTCCCCCCCCTGTCGCACAGCAGCCCTCCCAGTTCCCCTGTTTCCCTGGGCCTCTGTCCCCTGGACCGTGTGCCCACTACCACTGCCCCCAGGTCCCTGTTGTTGTTGGGGTGGTGGGTTAGCCTGGGTTCCCTGTAGTGGTGGACACACCGCTGATTGACGTGTCCTGGGGACAGAGGTATGGGCCCGCTGGGTGGGTGCTGTGCTGGTGTTCCCAGAGGGGGGAAGGTCTACTGTGGCCTGTGGATGTGTGAGGGGAACCGACTGTCCCGAGGTCCCCGATGGACCGGGCTGGTCATCTAGATCCAGGGAGACAGAGCTGCTGTCCTCACTGTGGGCCTCTTCTGGGGGTGGAGTGGACATTTGTGGACCCTCCTGCGCGGTGACGTGGCGTTCGGGTCCTGCAGGGGTATAAAAGTATGGTTATTGCTTCTGTGTGTGTCATAGCGTGCAATGGGTGGGTGCCCGTGTACCCCAGTGCTGGCATTCCTTTGTGGGAGCTGTTGTGACGGTGGTTGGGGGGGGGTTGTATGTGTATGTGCAGTGGGCATGCTTAGGTGATGGGTGTCCATGCTTTGTGGACGCATGCAGGGCTAGGTGTTGGGATGGGTGGGTTGTGATGGTGAGACAGTTGCAAGGAGTAGGATGTGATGGGGGTGAGGGTGAGGGTGGGGGTATGAGTTGGCATGCAGGTGGGGTGGGGGGAAGAAGTAGTTAAGATTTGCCTTATCAGAGTCCATTCCTCCGCCTACTCCTGCGAGGCCCTCAGGATGCAGGATGTTCAAGACTTGCTCCTCCCATGTTGTAAATTCTGGGGGAGGAGGTGGGGGTCTGCCGCCAGTCTTCTGCACTGCGATGTTGTGCCTGGATACCATGGAACGCAACTTCCCCCGTAGGTCGTTCCACCTCTTCCTGATGTCGTCCCGATTTCTTGGGTGCTGTCCCACAGCGTTGACCCTGTCCACTATTCTGCTCCATAGCTCCATCTTCCTGGCAATGGTGGTGTGCTGCACCTGTGCCTCGAACAGCTGTGGCTCTACTCGTACAATTTCCTCCACCATGACCCTGAGTTCATCATCAGAGAACCTGGGGTGTCTTTGCGGTGCCATGGGGTGGTGTGGGTGATGTGTAGGGTAGATTGTGTGGTGCTAAGTGTGGTGATGTGTATTGTTGTGTTGTGTGAAGTGCGTGCAAATATTGCTGGGTGACAGTGAATTGGGCGTCTGGGTTCTCGGATGTCTTTTCTCGGTGTGTGTTCACGATTCTCTAGGAGTGGAGGTTTGTGGGTGATGTGGGTGTGTATTTTATATTTAATTGGGTGTGTGGGAGTGGTGTGTGTATGTGTCTCAGGTGTGTGTATTTTGAATTGTCCAATGTGGTTGTATTTTGTAAGTGTGTGTGTATTTTGAGCGCGGCAGTGTGTACCGCCAATGGAATACCGCGGTTGAGAGACCGCCGCGTGGATTCATGTGTCGTGATAGTGTGGGCGTATTTCTGTTGGCGTGACGGTGGAGGTTTGGTCATCGCCAGTTTCTCTCTGCCCTTTGGTGTGGCGGACTTTTGTGGATGTCTGTATTTTGGCGGTTTGCCTGTTGTGGGTCAGAATGACTGTGGCGGTTTACCGTGGCGGTGTTATGGCGGTCTTCTGAACGGCGGTAAGCGCCTTTTACCGCTGAGGTTGGAATGACCACCTAAGTGTGAAAGGAAAATGGTCTCGAGTCTGGGGGAGTCTTAGATTTTATGGGGCTGTTCCCTCTGCCACGATTCAGAAGTAAAAGACACCCATAGAAACTTCACTAGGCACAGGGGAAGAATATAACACATGCAGTGTGTGTTTGTTTTTTCTTTATTGTTGAGCTGAAGTCTGCTTGCATCTGCTGATGACTGCAGGAGTGGGCGAGTGTGTGTCAGGGGCTGCATTTCACTGCCGTAGACATCACGTATGCCATCCTAGCGCATGGGCCTGGAGGGGTAAAAGGGAGGGGTCAGACAAGGATGTGCCATGGCACATGTGAGGTACGGGCTGCATGCGTACATCAGACACTACACACAACAATCCAGAAAGTAGCAGACTAGAGGGCCAGACACTCCTGTTGCACGTAATTTTCTGTTTATGGATCGGTGGCTGCACTTTAAGCAAACAGACAACGTGCGCAGTAGATTGTGCTTTGATCAAAGTGAAAACCTCTAACAAGCATTTGTAATGCAATAGGTTTTGCACATTTTGAACAAGTTAATTGTCATCTTTTGACAACAGCACCCACAAGCAAAAAAAACTCTAATGAAGTTAGCAGAGCAGCCTGAGTAGATGTATGGCTCCATAAAGGAGATAAGCAATGCCTTGTGTGCTCAGAGGGTAAATGGTGTTTATTTAGTAAAATAAGCTTATCTTAGGAGCCTTTGTCTAGTAAAATAAGATTATTTTAGGAGGAAGGTAGATGACAGCATTAGAATAAAAACAAAACAAATGTCAGATTGGGAGGAATGGAATTCTGCAATACAACGCAGGCAGCTACCAGCTTAAACAGCACAGTGAAAGGGGAGCACCAAAGAAATGGAAACAATAGTCCCTCACAGCAACAGATAAAGAAACCAAAGTAGAAGAATACAGTACTAGGTCACTGCTCTCAAACAGCAGGAGGGAGAAAAGGGGAGAACTGACCACTAGTGTGCAAGAAGTTTTAAAGGACACGACAACCGACAAAAGCAGAGGCTGGTCACGCGTCCTCGGGTAATGAACAATAAGTGAGATCAAATAACGTTATTTTAATCCTAAGGGAATCTTCATTAAGTCATGTGCATTAATGATACATGTGAGAGAGATCAAATTTATGCATATATTAGTGGCATAGAAGTTAGCATATGGTGAAGAATTAATCTACATTGTAAGGCCTAACAAAGAAAACAACAATAAAGTTCTAAAATGTGCATGTTTGAATGATGGTGGACCATGTGGCTGCCATTCGTATTAAACACAACGTTTTAGCATGAGAGATTTTGCATTCATATTAAATGAAGTACTAAAATGAGTTAACATTAAAGTATTTTATTAAGATGTAGATTAAGAAATTAAAGTATTAACTGAATATGAATTAATCATACTTGTATTGAATAAGTTCATTTTATTAACATGAGTTACATATGTGCAGAAAAATAATTGCTCATTTAAATTAGTTCTAACCTGTCATAAATAATGTTTGCAGTTAATAATTTACTTAATATACTTGATTAAAATGATAAAATATGCAATAGGTTTTATTAATGTATTGAATGTATGCATGTGTATTAAGGCTTCTTAGTTTACTAGGCTTGAAAAGATTCATTTTGCAGTAGTAACAGAAAATCCCTTGTTTATTCTGTTCCCTCTGACCTGAATTCTTGCCTTAGGATGTTAATGTAATGTTGAATGTCCTATCATTTTGAAGGCAAGAGACATGTTTGTTATTAACAATGTTGCGTTATTTGTTCTAGCTGTCAATCAAGACAGGAAACGTATGATTCTCATGAAATTGTATTTGTTTATTTTGTGTCCCATGAGAGAAGAATCTGATGTTGCAAAACGTTTGAGAATGTAATATTTTATCTGAACTGTATGAAATAATTGAAATGATAATGCACTCTAGCTGAGAAAATCCAGAATAGTTGCAAATTTAGTGGTGCCATTGACAGTCATTGGAAACTGAATCTGATGCATAAGTGTGGCCACCAGAAGAACCAATCAAGAGGATTGTAGTTACTTCTAATTAGTGAGAAACTTGGAAATTTGAAGTCAGTCATCCACTCCTGCCTCAAAGTCGTCCAGAACTCTGTCAGAGTTCATCTCCCTTTGCTTAGGTTTGGTGTCATCCTCTGATTCTTCAAGTCCCCAGATGAGTTTCTCATTTTAGTCTTAATTGTCCTGTTAAGGTATCTGGTTCAATACTAATAAGTCCAACTATTTCTGAACTGCTGATTGGTCTTATGTGCAGCCAATTTTCTGCACTGTCCTGATGCTGCTGTCAACTCATCCCAGGAAGAAGGTGACCACTCTTGTTGATGAACACTACTGTCTGCTGTCCAATGAGGAGAGATATAACTAAATGTGATTTTTTGTTTTGCCTACAGTTAGATAATAACACCAGCGCATTTTTATAGTGAGTTGTCCTAATTGGATGTTTTCTAAATTATTTTTTTCTTTCTTTTCCTTTTGCATTTGTCTGCATGCGTTAGTCCATTCCCACACATGCATGTCTAATTTGTATTAGTGATAGGAACGGCCCTGCCTTGAATCTAAAATCTGATTTTTAAAACTGTATTTTGGTGATTTATTGATGTCACCATCATATGCTTTGGTGTCTAATAATAATGTGCATATTGTGTTGTTAATTTTTATTATTCTTTTGGAGTGTTTAACAGTAATGATGTTTAGTAGATTATGGGGGTTATTACAACTTTGGAGGAGGTGTTAATCTGTCCCAAAAGTGACGGTAAAGTGACGGATATACCAACAGCCGTATTACGAGTCCATTGTATCCTATGGAACTCGAAATACGGCTGGTGGTATATCCGTCACTTTACCGTCACTTTTGGGACGGATTAACACCTCCTCCAAAGTTGTAATAACCCCCTATATCTTTACAGACATTTTAGTCAGACTATGGTTTTCATGTACGTTTATAATTTAGTTTTGCATACCATATATGTGACATTAATTTTGGAACTGTAATAAAGCTTTGCAACTTTATTCAGTTTAGAGTTTGATTTGGTGTTAAATTGTTCATGGTGTTTAACATTCTTTATAGTAAAATATTATTGATTTGTGGTTGAATAATTCTGACTACTACAGTCTTGGCCAAGCCAAAGATTTAGTCAACCTCTATTGTTGAGAATAGTGATGGTGTCACACCAGCACGTGTGTGGTTTTTGCACCCAAAGCGGAGAGAAAATCTTCCTGGCACAATGCACTCACAGTTTTTGGTAGCAGAGTTATAGTTTTGTCTTGTGAGGAGACGAGTCAGAATTTATCTACATTGTGAGTTGTTCTTGGTGTAGTGTTAGGGTTGATGAAATCTCAGCATTATGTTAAAGTATACAGTATGTGCTTTGAGTAGGGTTTGTGCTTGCAGTGCTTTGGGCCAAATTGCAGTGAAGTGTGATGTATGAAGTGAGAAGGGAGTTTGCGTACTCCAGGTAATTGAGTAGGAAGTTTGAGTACTCCAAGTAAGATAGTGGGGAGTTGGTGTACTCCAATGAATGCTAAACTTTGTGCTCAGAAATTGCCCACATGGTTGTTGTTGACATGTCCTGCAGGGCCTAAGACTACGGAGTTTTGTACAAGTGTATGGAGACACTTGGTTAATTTATTGTCTGCAGGAGAGATGTTGGTCGATTGAGTGCTGTTGACTATACCAGCAGATTTTCTTTTGATTGTATGTGTTGTTGGTTGGTATTAGCTGAATCCTGACTGCACAGGGAGAATCCATACCAATAGGAGTGAGGTTTGCAGGTCAAATCTTACTTGAATTTGTGAGGAAGCCATAGCCGGAAGAGTAGCTGTTTGTGCAAAGGGCCACAGTCGAAAGTTCTGTACAGCTTTCAAAGCATTTGTGTCCTACCCTTAGTGAGCAGACAAGTCTTGGTTTCGTGCTCCCAATATTTGCATTTAGGTTTTGCATGAGAAGTGTATTAGATAGCTCTGAAGTGAGTCTCAGCTGTTGAACGAAGTGAGTGTGATGGAATTTGGCCTACGCTGGGATAGGTTGGTTTGTAGGAAAAGCCGCGCATGGATTGGTGGACAAGACTATGCTGCTATAGGTTGAGAACAGCTCAGGAAAAGGATTGTGGGATTGAAGATTACTTCCTGGTTTCATAGTATTTGAGTTTGGGAATTTGATTTGTGTAAAAATTACATTTTTCAAAGCTTTTAGGAGAATGTTGAGAGGGGACGTTTTAATTCTATTTGGGGAGGGTGAAACAACTCTACCTAAGGGTATGCCAGCAATTGAGTTAATGGAGGAGAGAGGAGTTTCGGCATGCTTTGGGTAAATCAATGGTGCATATTGACTGAGAAGGAAGGTACTTTAGCTTTCCCTTGTCATGAATCCTTTAATTTGAGAATTTTAGAGAATTTGAGGAGGGTGTTGTATGAGTCAAAACTCCTGCACAGTTTGAAGCACTTGCTATTTGGGAATTAGTTGTGAGGCAGAGAATGAGGAAAGCAGAAAAGGTGTTAGTGGAAGCTAGATGAGATGATAAGCAGAGAATGTGGACAACAGACACATTACATACAGTGACGTTATTTCCAGAAATTACACAGGAAGGTGGTGGAAGTGTTAAACCCAAAGCCCAAAAAATAATCTGAGGAAGATACAGAACAGAAATTGGGTGAAAATAAAAGGGTAGCAGTTGATGAGAGTGATTTGGATGATTCATTTATAACTCAGTTGTTAAAGAATCATTCCCCACTGTATAATGCAGTTGCATCCGTTAGTCAGAATGTAGGTTTGAATGTAGCCACAAACCCAGTTGCACAAAGCCAAGTTCAGATAATTCCAAATGTGCCTACTGCTAATGCTGCACAGGTGCCAGCAGTTTATCTGACAGTTCCAAATGTTAATAGAGCTCAGAAAGTCCCAGTTCCAGTTATGTCACAGCCAATGCAGAATGCAGGAATGACTCAATTTGAGTCCACACCTAATGTGTAAACAACTGCACAAGTCATGAACCAGAGACAGACAAAGCCCATGTATTCTCCAGTAATGATACCGCCGAATGTTCTCCTGAATCAGTCAAGTCAGGCCCTTGGTACAGTATTAAATCGTTAAGGTAAAAGATTAATGTTCTCGCCAAGTGAAACAAATTTGTCAGGACCAGATGCATTAACAGTTCCTGAGCCTCGTTGGATGCCCAGGGTAATAACAAGAGTGGTCCACAGACTTCAAATCCAGTAGCCCCGTTGTATGCCCAGGGTAGGAAAGAGAGTGGTACCCAGACTTCAAATTCAGTATCGGCAATGAATTTGCCTTTTGAAACTAATGCAGAAATTGAGAGCCTGAGCACCATTGTGCCAGCCATGACCCCTGTGAATTTGTTTGGTTTAAACCAGACACATAATAGAATGGGTCAGCTGATTGATGTGATATGTCCCCCATGATCAACGGGATAATCTGTGATGGCTCAAGAGCAGGCTATGAAAACCCCAGGTAATGGACCTCAGTTTGTTTCCCAAGATAATGGAAATACCATTAGTTTGCAAGGATTGACAAATCTACAATTGACTGAATCGTTAGACAATTTGAGCAGAGCATCAGTTCCAGGAAACCTGAGGTGGAAAAGACATTGAACATGGCTAGGGTAAAATAAGATTGGTTTATCATAGGCATTGCAGTTTAAAAGGACATGGTCCGTCGTTTCAGGAGTCTCCATATTACACAGCCCACAAATCACCTCTAGTCTTCTCCCATTGAAGGGGCCCCATTTAGAAGTAAAAGCCTTAACCTGGAGAGTCCCATATCGAAGCTTCATAAATAAAACTTTTGCTCGTCTAGGTTGGATAGTATCTATCCATTCCTCAGCATACGGTAATGGTTTAATATCCAGGAAACTTAAAGTAAGTCTACCTAAATCCTTGCTGTAAAGAGGGCTGTTTAGGGTAAAGTCCCAAAATACTTGTTTTAGTTGATTCTTAGATTGTTTTGTTAGTGTATGTGGTTCTTCCCAGTAAAATTTCAGGCCAAGAGTGTAAAAGCATTGTCTTATATAATGGAGCCACGGGAGGGAAATTGCCTTGTCCAAGTCTATAATCTCAATTAACGCTTGCCTATAATGGATTAATTCAGGGGTAGACCAGAGTCTACACCAGTAAAGCAAGGGCCTCAAGGCTGCCAGTTTACCTATTTGTTTCATGTTAATATCATAGGTTAAAGGAATCAGTGGAGTAGATGGAGGGAGACCCAGTACCCCCCTCATAAAATTATTTTCCTGGGTAACCAATGGAGTTAGATTTATGAATCCCCAGAGTTCAGCACCATATAGGGCAGCAACCTATGCTTTGCACCTATAAATCTCAAATACTGGTGAAACAATACTAGACCTTGAGCATTTGTAATTTTTGCCAATTGCCATGGAGCTATGCGCTAAGGAAGTAGCAGCTTTGTTAACATGCGGTGCCCATGACAATTTGGCATCAAGGAGTATCCCTAGATAGTTGACATTTGTTACTCGTTCCAATGCCTGCCCTCTAATCCGAATGTTTCTCTTGAGTGCTTTATGAGGGTTAACAGTCAGGTATTTGGTCTTGTTTGTATTAATTTCTAATCCCTTCAGGCTGCAATACTCGCTAAATTTATCTAATAGAGTTTGCAAGCCCATGGGAGTTTGGGATAATAGGATGGTATCATCTGCAAAGAGGAGGGCGGGGACAGGATCACCGTTCAATCTTGGTGAGTCATGGTTGCTTTGTTTCAGATAATGAACCAGATCATTAATGTATAGTGAGAAGAGGGTTGGGGCAAGCACACAACCCTGTCTCACCCCCTCTTGATAGGTATTGGGTCTGTCAACTCACCCTTTGGCCCCCACCGAACCTTTGCAAATGTATTTTCGTGTAGTCTCTCTAGCTGGCTCAAGAGGTTCCCTGGCATACCCTGTTTCCCTAGTGCAGCCCATAAGGAGTCTCTTGGCACTAGATCAAAAGCTGCACGCAGATCCACAAATGCGATATAGAGATGGCCTTTCGTTAGTCTAGTATATTTCCACATTATCGTCAATAGCCTAAAGGCCTGATCGACTGTGCTCGTCTGCTGTCTAAAGCCAGCTTGGTATATAGTCAGTATGCTGTTTCCATCTATCCAGCTGTTAATCCTATTCAGCAGCTGTCTAGCATATACTTTTTGCGTGACATCTAAGAGGCTAATTGGTCTATAGTTCCCTGGTTCATCCCTGGAACCTTTTTTGAAGACTGGGATTATTTCTGCCCCTTTCCATGTCTCGGGCACAAGACCTCCCCTTGCTATAGCGTTACTTAAAAGATTTAGATAAGGTGCCCAAATTTCTAAACTATGTTTGAACAGATCCCCCGGGATCTTGTCCAAACCGGGGGCTTTCCCCAGCTTGATTGCTTCAATGGCGTTCACCGTCTCCTCCAGGCTAAATTGTAACTCGGGTAAGATGCCCTGAGTAGCTAAGGTTTTATGTCTTGAGGGATAGAAATCAAGGCTGGGGGGATCAGAATAAAGGTGTGTAAAATAGTTAACCCATGTATTGGGATCTATATGATGATCAGTAGAAATTATCCCCTCTTTGCTACCATGGGAAACTATTTTCCAGAAGATCCTAGCGTCACTGGTTTTTGCTGCTTCCAGGAGATCTTGCCATTTTTTATCCTCCCAGTTACTTTGGGCAGTTGCCAGTGTTTTCTTGTAACTGGTCCTTGCCTGTTGTATGGCCAATTGGTTCTTTTGGTTTAGAGCCTCTATCAGCTCTCTTTTCCTCTCCCTACATTTGGTAGTGTACCATGGGCTGCTTGGGGTGATCTGCACCTTCTCCTTTTTGGGCTTGTACCGTGGCTGTTTGGTCAGGAAGGGTCTTAGTGCAATACTCATTGATTGGTGAATGGCCGTGATGGGGATATCAGTAAGTTCATTTTCAACATAAGGCTCTAGGAGATTAGAATATGTATGGTAAATATTTGTCATAGTCTCCAGATTGCCTATTATTGCAGGCCATTTTATATCCCGTCTGTTGTTACTGAGGAAGGGTTGTAAATCCACCTTATTATGTTCTACATATTCCAAATCCAAATCTAGGAGGTGGGCGCTAAGTTCAATTATTAGCGGGAAGTGGTCGCTTTCCCTTCTTTTATCTATTTTAAAAGTCACTATTCTTCCCCATGTACTTATACTATGTAAAATATAATCTATTTTCGAGGTAGAGTTGCCTCTCTGGAAGGTATCCAAATTAAGGCCTCCTTCACCCACTCTACCATTACATGCCCTCAGTCCATGTTTTAATGTAAGGCCCATAAGTTGCAATGCAGCCACTGTGCCTGGAACAGTTTTTTCTATTGTTAAATAAGGAATTGCTCTGGCTCGATCTTCTTCTTCTGCTAAATGTTCAAATCCAGTTATGGGTTCATAATTACAATTAAGGTCACCCCCTATCATAATTGTCTCTCTTCCTGGGATCTTTTTAAGCAGGTCGTCTAATAGAGTTATTTCAGGCGACTCCAAGTTTGTCCTTCTAGGTCTTATGTATACATTGAACAAGTGGGATATTATCTTATTTTTTCCCCCCATTACCAACCATAAAATGTCATCTGACTCTGTGGCTTGCATACGTATCTGAACATTTAGTGAGATTTTCACCCAAACAGCCAGTCCCCCCGACGGTCTCCCTCTGGCAGCTGAAATTGCACTAATAAAGTAGGTTTTATATCCTAGCTTATACGGCGGGTCTTTAAGCCAAGTCTCTTGAAAGAGACAGACATGGTATTGATCAATATAGTCCTGCCATTCCGGGTCTGTAAGCTTATTTTTTAAGCCTGCTACATTCCAGGAGATCATAGTGATAGGACCCCTCCCGTTTGGGGTTGTAACATTAGAAGTAGGGCTCAAATATGCTGTCGAGTCTTTCCTACGGGGCAAAGACTCCACTACATTCCCTGCCCCTGTAACATGAGGATCAAACCCTATGTGGGGCTCACCTACTGTTGGGTCCCCAATTGGTCCCACTTGTGCGTGATCGATCTGGAGTAGTCAATCTACTCTTTCAAGATTGGAATCACAGTTTCTCTTTTGCAATCCCTCCATGTCATTATACTTAGGCCTCGGGACTAGGGGTTTGGTAATGAAAGGATCTGGACTGAACCTCATGGCATTGATCGTGGGGGCAGGGGTTCTCTGTTCCATGTCAATCAGGCCTCTGGATAAGCTTCCATCCTTAAATGTTAATGCAATAACATCATGTTGCCCCATCCCTCCTGAGATTCTTTCTGCCCTCTTAATATCTGAATGAATTATGGATAGACAGTGTCTTTTGGTCCTAATCCAGTGTGTAAGCTTATTCTTTAGGGAATCTTCGTCTTCACTACTATCTAGGGCCAATTTTGGAACATTTAACAGATAAACGACATTGGTCCTAATGGGAAACCTATCCCCCACAGAATGTCGATTCCATGTAGTATAATGGTAACGGTCATGAGACACTTGGGGATGGGGGATCTGAGTGAGCTCCACATTCCCTTTTTGGGGCCCTTTTACCAAGCGGGATTCTCTTCGTGGATTCCCTATTTTTTGGCATAAATCACTAGCATTACTTCTAGGGTAGTTGCGTGGACCAGTATTTTCCCCGTTTACCCCTCTCGTATATCCCTGCGGATGCTGTAAAATCTTGGCTGTAGCTGGGGTAGGGTTGGGGTTAGTATTCGAATTTTGAGAACGTGTGGATCTACCTTGTGGCTGAAATGATATAAGGGGGGTCTCCTTTTCGCACTGAGCTTTGTGGGTACCCCTACCCCCCTCCTTTTCCACAATATCTGATAGGGTTCTTACTTCAAGTTTCAGGTCCTTAACTTCCTGTATTAATCCAGAGAGTAGGTCATAGAGGTCTGCTATAGTTCTTGTTTTATGTTTTGGAGGGTTCACTGGTTCTAAGTTGCATGGAGAGATCCTCTCTCTAGGTAACTGTACAATTGGAATAGTTGGGTATGACTCATCCAGCAATTCCCCCTCTTGTGTATTCTGTACTTTATTACTATCAAGTTCTGCCAAGACTGCATATTTATTGAAACATACAACTTCACACTCCTGCATGTGGCCCTTCTTCCTAGTACTATCTATGGTGCATGGATGTCTGGATCGAGTTGTAGCATCCTTAGGGCTACCAGTCCTAATATCGGGTGATACCTCCCCCTCTTGCTGACTAATAGTCTCTATCACTTTATCTTCCTCTAGTTCAACTTTCTTCGTGTAGTAAGAGGTAATCTTTTTATCAGGTCCCTCCCGGACAGTGGCCCTACTACATAATAATGACTCTACCTCCTCAATAAGATCATCAATTTCGTCTATAGTGCAGTTCTCGCCCGCATTCCTGAGTTTTTTTGTAGATTTCTCTTTCCCCCTTGGGGGTTCTGATGCCTTAAGTTTTCCCATACTTTGAGCCACCTATATGATACTTCGGCTCTAATGGAACCAGAGGACAAATATGTATTTATGGACAAGAATAGAAGTAGGTCTAGTGGGGGTAAGCCTAAATGATAAATACTGACAATGAATATGACAAGTATTTAAGTAAAGATTTTACACTCAAGATTACAGGTAAACTTCTTGCAATAAAGTAGAGAGACAGCGACCCGGCCCGGCCCCACTTCAAATCTAGCAGGTAATAGTAAGAAAAGTACTATGCTGGGAAAGGATGACTTCCGTCCTAAGGCCCTCTATAAAAGGACCTTTTTTAGGGGTAGGTATTGGCACAGTACCTTCAGGCGGCCAGCTACTTATGAGCTGCCTAAACCGAGCGTCTTGATGTGAAAGTTAGGGGGGTGGCCCTGCCCTGCCTCTTCCTGGCAATGACGGGCAAGGACGGGCCCGCCCTTGGCCCGGGCTTTGCCCGGGCGCCGCCCGCGCGCGTCCCGCGACGGCGGGAGCGCTGTAAGAAATTAAAGGGCTCCTGCCCCTGGACACACCTCTCGACGCGCTTCCCGCGACGGCGGGAGCGCTGTAAGAAATTAAAGGGCTCCTGCCCCTGGACACACCTCTCGACGCGCTTCCCGCGACGGCGGGAGCGCTGTAAGAAATTAAAGGGCTCCTGCCCCTGGACACACCTCTCGACGCGCTTCCCGCGACGGCGGGAGCGCTGTAAGAAATTAGAGGGCTCCTGCCCCTGGACACACCTCTCGACGCGCGTCCCGCGACGGCGGGAGCGCTGTAAGAAATTAAAGGGCTCCTGCCCCTGGACACACCTCTCGACGCGCGTCCCGCGGCGGCGGGAGCGCTGTAGGAAATTAAAGAGCTCCTGCCCCTGGACACACCTCTCGACGCGCTTCCCGCGACGGCGGGAGCGCTGTAGGAAATTAAAGGGCTCCTGCCCCTGGACACACCTCTCGACGCGCTTCCCGCGACGGCGGGAGCGCTGTAAGAAATTAAAGGGCTCCTGCCCCTGGACACACCTCTCGACGCGCTTCCCGCGACGGCGGGAGCGCTGTAAGAAATTAGAGGGCTCCTGCCCCTGGACACACCTCTCGACGCGCTTCCCGCAACGGCGGGAGCGCTGTAGGAAATTAAAGGGCTCCTGCCCCTGGACACACCTCTCAACGCGCTTCCCCTCATGCTTATTATGAGAGATTTTTGCAAGCGTTGAAACAGTACAGTGGCACAGAGATTATTGAACTGAGAGACATGATTCATTTTGTGTTCAGATTTATTCAAGGATTGAAGCCTGAAATTAGTAATATGATTCATAATCATTTGAATTCCTGGCAAGGAAAGGCGATTGATGAAGTATTGCATTATGCAAAATACTGCAGTGATGAAGTTGAGTTGAAGCAGAAAAGGTTGAGGGGAAAAGGCAATGGTGGTACTGATCAAGTCTGCCCAAGCAGCAGGTATGCAGGGTCCACAGGGAATGGTGAATGCAGGAGGAATGCAGGGGACACAGCAGAAAGGAAATATGGTGCCTCATTTCAAAGGTTGAGGTTGTGGAATTAGAGTAGTTCTGAATGAGAATGTAGCTGATTCTCAGAACATGAAGAAAATGCTTCCTTGTCATGTGTGCAGCAACGTCAGACATTAGAAGTGGGAGTGTCCATTTAGTAATGGAAATAATTTGGTGCAAGGTGGTGGTGTTGCGTAGATGGTTGACAACAGTCAATTTCTCAATCAGAGAGTTTAAAGGCCCTGAAATCAAACTATGAATGTTCCTACTGGAGCAGTACAAATGCAGGTTCCCCAGCAACAAGTACAATTTACCCAACAGCAAATTCAAGCCCCACAGCAAATGCAGACACCACAAGCTCTGATGGCACAAAAACAGGTAGTGGTTCCTTCACAGAAAGTGAACCAAAGAGCAAATGCAAATTTAAATCAGTTAATCACACAATACCCATTGATTGATTTCCGTGATGATAAAATGAATGAAGAATACATGAATGAGAGTTCAGAAGAGGAGGAATGTGTGATGGCTGCTTCATTGGAGATAGATCAGAGTGGTACGTATGTGAATGCAAGTGTCATGGGTCATGATGTTTCATTCCTGGTAGATGTCAGGGAGACCAGATCCTCGTGCCTGCACACGTTCCCAGCATGTCCACCACTAGACAGCTCCAAAGCTCCAATAGAAATACCACAGAGACTGAGAGAGTCCAGGTGGGGGGAAAAGGATTAGGTAGGGAACAGCTGGGAAGGAGCCCTGTAGGAAGCAAGAGTTTAAACAACACAATATCAAGATATAATCACATTGACTTTCAATAGACTATGGTTCTAAGAGTTCTCATACTGTAACCATGGATAACCTAAGAAATGACTATAACTAGACCTCAAGAAATCTAGGTACCTGGAAAAAATCAAGAACGGGTTAATACAATGTTTCATATGAGCTTTTCATGAAATATCACATACTGTCTAGAATACAAGAACCTTCTAGAATAATGTTTCAGAACAAACATTGCATTTGTACATGAGGACAGAGGCTATCTGAAACTTCCCCCTGGAAACAACAGGAATTGTACTAGGGACTTAATATGCACAAAGAATGTCGCACTTTGAATTAAGCATCTTTACAGAAAATCCAAAAGCTCTGGATAAATATGTGCACCTCAACAAACACAACACACCAAAGTGTTCAATGCCATGAAATGATCGCGCACACTGTTGAACTAAGAACCAAGCGCTATATGCCAGGGTTGAATCGCGCACACTGTTGCCGATTCAAACAAGAATATGTAAATGCCATGAAATGATCGTGCACACTGTTGCCGATCTGAATGCCAAGGTTTACATGAGATAAATGAATCGCACATACTGCCGATTCGAACAAGGATATGCAAATGCCATGAAATGATCGCGCACACTGTAGCTGATCTGAACGTCAAGGTTTACATTCTAGGAATGAATCGCTCACACTGCTGATTCGAACAAGAATATGCAAATGCCATGAAATGATCGTGCACACCATTGCCGATCTGAACGTCAAGGTTTACATGCTAGGAATGAATCGCGCACACTGCCAATTCGAACAAGAATATGCAAATGCCATGAAATGATTGCGCACACTGTTGCCGATCTGAATGTCCCGGTTTACATGCCAGGAATGAATTGCGTACACTGCCGATCTGAACAAGAATGTGCAAATGTCATGAAATGATTGCGCACACTGAAAGTTTCACAACTAGGCCCAAAACTCGAAATTCTTTGAGAACAGGGTCGGGGGCCCAGCCCAACCTCCGCCTTACCGAGCTGCTCAAGGATCACCAATATAATGAGGATAGGCCTGGACATCAAGGTAGGCCTCCGGAACAGGAGCTCAGGAAGTTGCTGCGGCTCTGCACCGGGACCTCTGAATAGTGAGCACATGGAGCTAGGCTGGCTCCCTTATATAGAGTCTGGCCCAGCCCACAAACCACACCCAGTCATGCTGCAGGGAAAGCTTCTAGAAGGTCCTAGAAATGGACCACAACCTAACACAATCAGTAAGCCTGCAGCAATACCTTGCAAATGAACAGTTATTGCAAACATCATTAATAGTGTTTTTCAAGGTTAAACACTGCAATTCAAAAGGTTAACATACTGCATATAAACACAATGCATGAATTAGGCTCTTGCATAAAGACTGGATTTTTGCATTTTTGGCGCCCGTAGATCGTGCACTGTCCTGATGTTGACAGTAGACCCTGGAGCAACTAGTTCCACTATCAGAGTCCCTAATGTGCCTCTTTCAGAAAGGACAGTTCAGGTCATAGGAGTAGCAAATCAGCATTTGGTAAACCCAATTACATTGCCCATTCCAGTTAAAAAAGGAACCTTTGAGGGTTTTCACTGATTCGTAGTTTGCGATTCAAGTCCTGTGAGTCTGTCGAGAGGAGACTTGCTATGTAAATTAAAATGTTCCATCACTTGTACACATGAGAGTTTGGGATCTCTTTGGAAAAGGTATTGGACTTATTGAAGGTGTTGAACCAGTCAAAGTGTTGATAAAGACGAATGCAGTTTTCCCCAGAACGACACAGTACATGATACAGAAGTAACTGAAGGTATTACACCAGTAATTGCAGATTTTGTTGAGCAGGGAGTTCTGAAAGAAGTGATGGGCATTATCTGCCAATTACTGGATTGCGAAAGCCAAGTGGGAAATATCGCATAGTAGAGGATTTGACAAGATTAATTCAATTGTGGTATCCTGTTGTCCCATGGTGCCAAATCCAGCAGTGACTTTATTTCAGGTTCCATTTGTAGCAGAATGTTTTTCAGTTATCGATTTGTCACAGGCATTTTTTGCAATGCCTTTATGCGAGGATAGTCAATTTCTCTTTTCATTCTGATTTGGTAACCATGTGTTTTCATGGTGTCACATTCCACAGGGGTTTTCAGAGTCTTCGTAAAATTTTAAACAGATCTTGAACAAGAAATTAGAGTCTTTGAACATGCTATTTCAGTCTGCTTTAGTGCAGTACATTGATGACCTGATGGTTGGGTCCAATACACGTGAAACTTGCAGACAAGCTACCACAGTGTTGCTGAATCATTTGAGTGAAAATGGACACAAGGTTTCCCCTGCCAAGTTGCAGTATTGTCAGAGAGAAGTAAAGTATTTCGGTCACCAAACTGAGAAAGGTGCAAGGGAAGTGTCCTGAGAAAGAGTAGCAGCAATTATGCAAATGAACTCCCCAGTTAGGCAGAGAGATGTCAGAATGGTTTTGGGCATGGTGAGTTATTGTCACCAATGGATCCAAAATGTTTCAGTAATCTCCGAACTGTTGCAAAAGTTGACACACAAAGAAGTCATGGACCCAGTACCTGTCAATGAAGAATGCATGAAAGCTTAACTGAGTTGAGAGAGAGTTTGTGCAGAGCTCCACCTTTGGGAATGCCTGATTACACAAAAGGTTTTGAACTGTTTTGTCATGAACGTGATACTGTTGCATGGAGGAGCAAACAGTCCAGTGGCATATTTTTCCACCACAATGTATCCTGTTGCTGCTGCTTTGCCCAACTGTTTAAAAATGTGGCTAGCGCCAGTGTTAGCATAAGTCAATTAAGTCAATATGAAGGCATTGTGATGGGACACACTTTAAGTGTTTATGTCCCACATTATGTTGAAGTACTTTTGACCCGGTCCAAAACCCAATATTTGACCAAAGCCTGTCTTACCCGCTACGAGTTATTGATCCTTGGGTCAGCCAATGTAACTGTTAAGAGGTGTGTGGTTTTAAACCCTGCCACATTATTGCCAATTATTGTCAAAATTAATAATTCACATGATGTTAGTGAAATGGAACACGACTAGCTCAATGTCACTGAAGTGTGCACAAAACCCAGACCTGATATTCAGGATACGCCTTTAAAGGAGAACGGCCAAGTTGTCTTTGTTGATGGCTCCTGGTTAAGAGCCAGTGAAGGAATTCTAAGAGCTGGATATGCACGTTGCACCCTCTCAGGAGTGGTCAAAGCCTCATGGCTTCAAGGAGTCATCTCTGCTCAAGTAGTCAAATTGGTTGCTCTTACAAGAGCATGCTGCAAATCAGAGCAGCTCTAAGTGACAATATTCAGAGAAAGTCAATACAGATTTGGTGTTGTACATGACTTCAGGCACTTATGGGACTAGCGAGATTTCATAACCTCGTCAGGATCATCCATTCAAAATGGTGAGAAAATTCATAATTTGTTGAATGCCATGCAGTTACCTGAGAAGATTGTGGTTGTTAATTGTATGGCTCATCAACGGCCGAATGATTGTGTATCATTGGACAATGCCTAAGCTGACTAAATTGCCAGATATAGTGCACGCCATTGCATCACCTTCTATGAAGAGTGGAGTAGTGAAAGTAACACTAGTGAGACAAATCCAAATTCCTTTAGATTAGTGGTTGGTACGTGGGATTAAATTAAGAGATTGTAGGTCCGAGACAACATAGGAAGAACACAGAGGTTAGATAAAAGCAGTTTGTGTTGAAAGAGAGGGAGATGATGAGTTGCCAGATTCTTTGCTGAACTCAATGGCTAGATATTATCATGGTCAGGCTTATCTCGGCAGAGATGCAATGATTTCCACATTCAAACAGACATGGTACAACCCCAGATTTAGATTGATTGCAGAACCAGTCTGGCACAGATGTGTTACATGCCAACAAATGAATGTAGGAAAATGCCCAGGGGTTATTGTGAGCCATATAGGCAGATCGGAAGGTCCATTTAACAGAATACAATTTGATTTCATTGAAATGACTACATGCAATGGATTGAAGTATGTATTGGTTATTGCATGTGATTTCTCCTCTGAACTGAGGTTTATCCAACATGTAGAAATGGTAGTCTCACTGCAGCTAAGCTGCTGCTCAGGGATCTGATACAACGGTATTGGTTCCTGACTTCTTTGGAATCAGATCTCGGTACTCATTTTAACAATGAGGTCATAAAGTTATTGTGCACAGCACTGAACAATGAGCAAACATTGCACTGCAGTTGCAGGCCAGAGGCATCTGATTGGTGGAACAAATGAATGGAACACCAAAAGCTCGAATGGCAAAGGTTTGTGCCTCTACAGTGTTGAAATAGCCTGATGCTTTGCCACCTGTCCTGATGAGCAACTCTAGCACCCCTTAAAGGAAGACAGGACTGTATCCCCATGAGATTCTAATGGTTTGTGCAATGAGGCTACCAGCAGTATTGCAAATGCACTTGTGAGCATAACTGATGGGTTAGTACTGGATTATTGCAAAGGTCTGACTGATGTGGTTCGCTGATGTATTTCATCCGGTTGAAGCAGCAACATTTAGAGCAGCTCAAGAACAGTTTCATAGCCTGAAGGCTAGTGACTAGTTTCTAGTTAAGAAGCATGTCAGGAAGACTTGCCTAGAGCCAAGGTGGAAAGGACTGTTTCGAGTTATCTTGGTGATGCCAACAGCTGTGAAGTATGCTGGTCTTCCAAACTGCATCCATGCAAGCCATACGTGCAAAGTTCTGAAAACACAGAGTCTGATCCCGCAAGAGTAAATGCTGAGAAAGAAGGGGTTTGACTTGATTAAGATGTGAGGATGGAACCAGTGGCTGAAGCAGAAACTGTGGAAAGTGGTGAAGGTGTAAGCAGCCTGCATGCAGATAAAGGTGCAGGAGGGCAAAGTCAAAGTCAACTGACTCCTGCCAGCACAGCAAACGTGGTGAATGCAGTTGTACCTGAAAGGAGAACTGTGAAAGAAGACAAATGGCCTGCAGCTGCACATAAACTGGTTGCTGATAAACTCACATCAATAACAGAGGCAGTTGAACAGTCAAATCAGAGTGAAGAGGAAGATGATGCTGTAAAGAGAAAGAAAAGGAAAAGAGTGCCAAGTCGCAGAAACTCTTCACCTGAATGGATCTATCTTGTCACAAATGAATGGGAGAGCAAGTTTATGGCCATTTATTTTGACCACGAGAATTCAGTTGAACATTCTGGAACTTGAAGTTGCATTTGAACTGAGTTTTGAAATGACCTTGCTGATTGATCAACAAAGACATTACATTCTGGAGGAGACCATCAGTGATTATTAGTCTGTGTTCTGTTGAAAATGAACATTTGAACTATTTTGAGAGATTTTAGTTGATTTTTTTTTTTTTTTTTTGCTTTTATATTTTTTTCCTTTTTTTTCTCCTCTGAATCTATAGAAGTCATGAGCCCTAGACAGGGCAAATACAGTAGATGTAAATATGTATGCATTGGTTTAATAATCGTATGTATGATTGTGTGCATTTTATTAATTGTGGGAATGAGTGTTTCAATGAAATGAGAGGTGCAAAGCACAGCAACTCTAGTGCAGTGGTTGACAACATCTAAGCAGGATATATTTTATAAGGATGAGTGACTACTTCATTCAGATGACACAAATGGAGATTTATCTTCGAAAGTTCACTATAGTTTGTTTTATGAGTATGTGGACATGATGAATGTGTGTGATTGTTATGTGGGTACACAAATTCCTTCGTCAGTACAAGAACGGATCATTCATCATAGCTTACCACTAACGTATGGCATTAGTTGCAGCTTTTAATTAACACAATTGTACAATCAAGAGTACATTCAGTATTTTTATCCTAACTATCATTTAGTTTTCTCTTTTGTTATCATTACTCAGCATTTGAGCAGCATTGCAAAGGATAGTAACATAGATATATTAGGAGGATTCTTTGAGCCTAAACTGACTTTTGGCGCAGTAAGTGACTTGACTAATTTAACATGTCTTCTTAAACAGGTAGAAAAGGAGTTCATTAATCAAGTGGATGACAGAAGAAAAACAATGAAAGAAAAGATAGATAAGGGTATAGTTAGCTAGAAGATATCAGTCCACAACACATCTGATGTGCAAGGATGCTTAACTTTAGATACGCAACATGTAGGAAAGCTTTGTATATATAGGCTGCAATCAAAAGCTGTGTTTTTGTTTAGGAGTGTATGGAATTTTATGTTAAATGGACAAGACCCAGCTGTACCTGGTGTTTATTACGTTTGTGGTAAGAACGCTTATTATAAGTTGCCAAAAGGCTGGTATGGCACATGTTATTAAGTAGTGTTTTTTCCTTAAATCTAGCAAGTGGGCAACATTGACAATCCAGCAGAGATTGAGAGACCTAAAATGAGATTTAAAAGAGGAGTATGTGGTTCAGAAATTACAGTAGACATTTCTGGAGCTTTTTATTCCATCAGTGGGTGTGATCTTAAATGACATAAAGATAAGGAATTTATCAACCATTGCAGACAAGATGTCAACTGATTTTTCAGGTGTGATGCCCCAAATGGACACAGAAATGGTAGCGGCAAGATCTTTGATTTTGCATAAATGTCTTGTGCTAGACATCCTTTTAGCAAAGGGAGGTGGAGTCTGCTGAATTTTAAAGTCAGAGCACTTCTGCACTTATATACCCAATAACAGCAGGGAGATGAGGAGATATGTGTCTAACTTGACAAGAACTTGATTCTTGAAAGTAGGATCTTGGCTTGGAAACTTGGGAAATGGATTTGTGAGAATAATCCTGAAACCTTTATTGATTGTGACAGTGGTTTATAGGGAATTCCCTAGGGAGCTCCATAAATTTTATCATTATTAGTTCAGATGCCTCTCATCTAATTCGGGATTTTAAGATCATCCCACACTTTGCTAGTGACCACAACCCTTTGTGCATTAAATTAAGATATAATATTAAAGTAGGCTCAAATAATTAGGAAGGGGGGTGTAGAATTTTGCTTATGATAGAAATGTGGGTATGCATATTAAATGGGAAAATATGGACTAAGTAGCATTTAATCAAAGCATCATTAAAGATAATTTACAATCTATCACAGCTTGCTTAGCACAGCCACCAATTCATGAGCTCATAGTTCAGAAATATGAGCAGATATGTGGTGCTACTTCTGTTGCTATAGCAACTGATAGGCCAAAATCATCAGCAGCAGTACACTGTTGGTTTAACGCCTCATCATCGGCTGTGCACAAAAACTTAAAAAGAGCACTTAAAGCAATTCCAAGCTTCAGCGAAGAAGTCAAAAAGGCAAGATGTCAGTACAACGTAAGAAGAGAGGAAATCTGAAATTAGAGCTAAGGTATGGAAAGATCTAAGGACAGCCACCTCAATGAAGGATACCTCTAAGTTTTTTTTGGGGGGTGATAAATCATCCAGGTTTTTCTGATCACCAGACAAAATCAGTTGAATGTTTGATTCCAGAAGACGTATGGGGGCAACATTTTTCAGGGGTTTTGAAGTCAGGGGAGGAACAATCTCAAGAAGGGAATTAAATGATAAACCATTTTGACTTGGAATTAAACTGAATGGCACTAGGTACTCCTCTTGATCTACAGGAGGTCTTTGTTGCAATAAATCAGTCTATTGCAGGGAAAGCACCAGGGCCTGATGGGGTCCCTGTTGACATATTTAAAAAAAAATTGCAGTTTTGGGGCCCAATGGTCATAAATGTTCTCCGGAGTGCAGTTGAGAGAAATATTCCTGCTTCTTGGAAACCGGCCATAATTGTCCCAATTTTTTTAAAAGTTGACAAGCAAAATCCAACTTGCTATAGGCCAATTTCCATAATTGACTCAACTGCAAGAATATTAGGATGAGTGATTCTCTCACATTTGGAGGAGTGGGCAGCAGAGGAAAAAGATTCTTTTACCAATACAGTTTGGTTTTAGGCCAGGTTTACACACTGTGGACAAAGTTTTACATTTGCATCTTATTATTAGCATATGGCTTTCATTGACCTTTCAGGTGCATTTGATCTGGTAAACAGCGAGAAGCTTTGGTACATAATGTAGTCATTGGGCATTGATTTAAATGTGCTGAATGTAATAAAAAGTTTACTTGCAGACCTAAAAATGATGGTACGGTATGTTTATGAAGGCGAGGGAAAACACCAAATCCCCTCAAGGCGGGGGTAAGACAGGGATAAGTCTAGCTCCTTTTTTATTTTGAATATATATAAATGGGCTATATGATCACTTGCTCAAGCACTGGAAGGACCTTCCTAGGATGGGGCGGACACTGCTGCCAGTTCTTTTATATGCAGATGAAGCAGTGCTGATTTCACACATGGCAAATGGCCTTCAAGGCCTCTTACATCTTCTTTTAGCTTTCATGCAGGATCTAGACTTGAAAGTGAATTTTGCTAAATCTTATGTTGTGACAAGTGGCCCCCCGAATACTATGTCAAGACAATTAAGAATGGGTGGGATAACCCTTAAATAGGTGAAGGATTTTTGCTACTTAGGTATGTATTTGAGATCCTTCCTGTTATGAAAATCCTACCTTAAGGTCGAGACCCAACAATTTGAAAGGAACATAGAAGTGATTTTTTGATTTGTCCGTAAATTAGGTCACAAACCCACATCCCGGATGGTGACCTTCAATAAATCTAAATATGTAATGGCAGCCATGTAAGGGATAGGTATATGGCAAGCAGATGTGCACATAGATTGCTGACTGTATCTAAGAACGTAGCAAATATTATCTGTCATGAGGAATTAGGTCTGCAGTACCTTGAAGACCAGATGCTGTCTCCCCACTGCTACTCTGGATTAGATGTTGGAGAAAGCCAGAGGCTAGTTTGGTGCAAGATTGTCTGACCGATTGTTTAAATTTGGCTAACATGAATAGAGTCTGTGGCTCACTTATTTAATAATGTATTTTCAAAATCTGGGCCTCGTAAATATGTTCTCAGACCCTCAAAGTCTCCCTGAGAATGCAAAAGAGATACTGAAACAGTGTTCTAGGGAGAATGCAATGACATATAGATTGCGGGGTGCTTTGAAAATGAAAACAGTCGAGGGCTATATTGAGATCTCAACAACAGATGCAATAGAATTTATTACGGTTCAAGAATCCATTGCACTGTTCTATTTTAACCGTGGTAGGATAAACTTAATCCATTTTAGAGTGACATTTCCAATGCAGTGTATCTGGAAAGAAGACTTACCTATTTGTCCTTGTGACGCTAAGTCCAAGCAGAGCACATACCACTATCTACTGTTTAGCACATTGTATTCTGCTCCAAGATCTTCTTTCATATTGCCAATGCTTCATAAGGTAAACGTTAGACATTTTAAGGAAGCAATGGATTATGTACAAAAATTGCCTATGATTAAAATCTGCCATTCTGTACTGAGCTTTATTAGCTCTGCCATTGCAATTAGGAAACGCTATGAAATGGTTGAGGTATCCTAATTGATGGAAATAGACATTTATTCATGAATTAAAATGCATTTAGTCAGATTTGGCTTAGTAATCAGGATATTGCATGAATTGGTGAATGTATTTTTAATATTGATATTGATATTTTTATTTTATATATGAATTATAAATGTATGGTTTTAATAGTATGAGCTATGCGTCTTAAGAATTTTGAAATTGTATTATTGCTGTTTTACGTGGCAAATGCCGAATAAAGATTTTGATTGACTTATTGTGACAGTGTGCTTAATTTGTGCACTTAGGTTTTACAAGGCTTACAATTTCGGGAAAAGGCAAAGAGTGAAGAATAAACAGAGGAGGGAAGAAATAGAAATGGAGAGTATGAGAAACAGTTATTATCAGATGATGAAGATAATTGACAGCTATCTCAAACCTAGATCTAAGTTTTGATTTTGTCTCATTGTAAATGAGAAAAGTTATTTTGTGACGGCATAGATTACCGTCAGAGGAGGGACTCAGAGAGATCAAATTTATTAATATATTAGTGGTATATAAGTTAGCGTATGGTGACAAATTAACATATATTTTAAGGCCTAACAGAGAATATAAAACACGTAAAATGTGCATGTTTGAAATATGGTGGACCATGTGGCCACCATTCATATTAGACACAACATTTTAACATGATAGATTTTGCATTCATATTAAATGAAGTACTAAAATTTGTTAATGTTAGAGTATTTTATTAAGCTGCAGATTAAGAAATGAAAGTATTAAATGGATATGAATTCATCATACATATATTAATTAAATGAATTTTATCAACATGAGTTGCATGTGTACAGGAAAAATAAATGCACATTTAAGTTATGTCTTAACTGTCATAAATAATGTTTGCAGTTAATAATTTGCATAATATATTTGATTAAAATTATAAGATTAATTTTGCAGGAGTAATGGAAAATCCCTTGTATATTCTGCCCCCTCAGACATGAGCTCTTTCCCCAGGATGTTAATGTAATGTCAAATGTCCTATTGTATTGAAGGCAATAAACATGTTTGCTATTAACAATGTTGAATTATTTGTTCTAGCTGTCGAACAAGACAGGAAACATATTAATCTCAAGAAATTGTATTAGTTTACTGTGAGAGGAGAATCTGATGTTGCAAAACATTTGAGAATGTAATATTTTGTCAAATCTGTATGAATTTATTGAAATGATAATGCACTCTAGCTGAGAAAATCCTGAATAGTTGCAAATTTTGTGGTGCCATCCGCAGACATTGGACACTGAATCCGAGGCATGAAGTGTGCCCATCTGAAGTACCAATCCAGAGGATCGTAGTTACTTCTAATTAGTGAGAAACTCAGAAAATTGAAGTCAGTCTTCCACTTCTGCGCTGAAGTTGTCCAGAACTCTGTCGGAGTTCATCTACCTTTGCTTTAGTTTGTTAACACCCTCTGATTCTTTAAGTCTCTAAATGGGTTTCCCATCTGAATCTTAACTGTCCTGTTAAGGTATGTGGTTCAGTACTAATAAGTCCAACTATTTCTGAACTGCTGGTTGGTCTTATGCGCAGCCCGTGTTCTGCACTGTCCTGATGCTGCTGTCAACTGATACCAGGAAGAAAGCAACCACACTCATCGATGAGCACTACTGTCTACTGTCCCATGAGAAACAGTATAACTAATTGTGATTTCATGTTTCCTTTACAGTTAGATAGCACCACCATATTTTTATAGTGAGTTGTCCTAATTAGCTGTTTTCTAAATTATTTTTGTCTTTCTTTTCCTTTTGCTTTTGTCTGCATGTGTTAGTCTGTTCCCACACATGCAAGTCTAATTTGTGTTAGTGACAGGAGTGGCCCGGCCTTGAAATCTAAAATCTGATTTTTAAAACTATATTTTCATGATTTAATGTTGTCACCATCATCTGCTTTGAAAACTGATAATAATGTGCATGTTGCGCTGTTCCTAATCTTTATTATTCTTTGAGTGTTTAACAATATTGATGTTTAGTAGATTAAGGGGGTCATTACAACCCTGGCGGACGGTGTAAAAGGTGCGGTAATACCGCAAACAGGCCGACGGACAAAAAAAGGGAATTATGACCCTGGCAGAAACCGCCAACAAAGACAGCCACTTTAACACACCGCCCGCCACGGCAGTACAGACAAGCAGCGCGGCGTTTACTGCCAACAGACAGGCGGAAGACAATGTACCGCCCACACCATTACAACCCGCCAATCCGCCACCTTTTCCGGGGCGGATTCACCATGGATAAAAACACGGCGGAAACTGCTTTAGCTATGGGAAAATGCTCACCTTCTACACATCCCACGAGGAACGACGACTCCATGGACCCGGAACTCCAAATACTACCTGCCCTTGTCTTTCTGCTCCTTCACGACCAACAACGACGTAGGCGCAGAAGATACCGGTGAGTACTGCATCTACGACACGGGGGAGGGGAGAGGCAAAAGTTAGGGGGACACCCACCAAACACCCCCACCTCAACCCTCGCATAGTACAACATACACACCAATGCTGTCAAAAATATCACATTAACAACCCACAATCCCCCCAGAAGAATGCAAAGACAATGCGAATTTCGGTCAAACATTGTAATGTGCCAATATACATGTCATACAAAAATATACAGATATATATCTCAAAATCACTCATAATTATAAATACAATACAAGAAGTAGTGCAGATATGTACACAACAATGTCCATGCACAAACAGTCCAAAAATGCATGGGCGAGGCCCACAAAAGATACCTGACCAAAATCGGAGAGAACACTGCCGGGGCATCAGATAGAAACACTACAGGCACCTCAGGGGGAAGGGAAGGTGGGGCACCTCAGCCACATGAATGCGAAGCCAGACCCACGACGGTGCTCCATGCCCATTGATGTATCCTGGGGAGTGCAAAGCCACAGTCTCTCAAGTTACTACAGTGGGTGGCTTGCCCACTGTGCCATCCTGGGGAGTGCAAAGCCACAGTCTCTCAAGTCTCTACAGTGGGTGGCTTGCCCACTGTGCCATCCTGGGGAGTGCAAAGCCACAGTCTCTCAAGTCTCTACAGTGGGTGGCTTGCCCACTGTGCCATCCTGGGGAGTGCAAAGCCACAGTCTCTCAAGTAGATGCAGGTCTACACTGGTTCTGGAGGGGGACTGGTGCCCAGACTGGATGAGTCTCCCCGTGAAAGTTCCTGTCCTGTCACTGTCCCAGCTGCACATGGGATAAGGATGCCTGATGTGGCGGTACATTCATTCCTACACAGTGCATGCCCTGTTCAGCGGTGCTTTGACATGGCGGTCTTTGCCCTGTTCAGCGGTGCTTTGACATGGCGGTCTTTGCCCTGTTCAGTGGTGCTTTGGCATGGCGGTCTTTGCCCTGTTCAGCGGTGCTTTGCCATGGTGGTTCAGGACTGTTCAGCGGTGCTTTGACATGGCGGTCTTTGCCCTGTTCAGCGGTGCTTTGAGATGGCGGTCTTTGCCCTGTTCAGCGGTGCTTTGCCATGGTGGTTCAGGACTGTTCAGCGGTGCTTTGACATAGCGGTCTTTGCCCTGTTCAGCAGTGCTTTGACATGCAGTCTTTGCCCTGTTCAGCGGTGCTTTGCCATGGTGGTTCAGGACTGTTCAGCGGTGCTTTGACATGGCGGTCTTTACCCTGTTCAGCGGTGCTTTGACATGGCGGTCTTTGCCCTGTTCAGCGGTGCTTTGCCATGGCGGTCTTTGCCCTGTTCAGCGGTGCTTTGCCATGGTGGTTCAGGACTGTTCAGCGGTGCTTTGACATGGCGGTCTTTGCCCTGTTCAGCGGTGCTTTGACATGGCGGTTCTGATACTGACATTGGTGTGTGGCATGACGATTTCCACACTGGACATTGGTGTGTGGCATGACGATTTCCACACTGGACATTGGTGTGAGGCATGACGTTCCATCATTGGCCAGCGGGGCTGTGGCATCCTGGCCCCCCCCTGGGCTGTGACTCTGGCGGTGGTCTCCGGACCAGTAACGATACTTGGGCCCTCCTGGGCTGTGACACTGGCGGTGGTCTCTGGACCAGTGGCGATACTTGGGCCCTCCTGGGCTGTGACCCTGGTGGTGGTCTCTGGACCAGTGACGATACTTGGGCCCTCCTGGGCTGTGACTCTGGCGGTGGTCTCTGGACCAGTGATGATACTTGGGCCCTCCTGGGCTGTGACTCTGGCGGTGATCTCTGGACCAGTGACGATACTTGGGCCCTCCTGGGCTGTGACCCTCCTGTGCTGTGACTCTGGCGGTGGTCTCTGGACCAGTGACGATACTTGGGCCCTCCTGGGCTGTGACTCTGGCGGTGGTCTCCGGACCAGTAACAATACTTGGGCCCTCCTGGGCTGTGACTCTGGCGGTGGTCTCCGGACCAGTAACGATACTTGGGCCCTCCTGGGCTGTGACTCTGGAGATGGTCTCTGGACCAGTAACAATACTTGGGCCCTCCTGGGCTGTGACTCTGGCGGTGGTCTCTGGACCAGTGACGACGGTGCTGGCGGTTGTGTCTGGACCGCCGGAAATGATGGCGCACTTCTCCGCCGTGACACTCACAACAGGCTGGGCAGACTTCCTCTGGACCTTCCCCACCTTTGTTGGAGTTACAGCTGACTCACCAATCGCCTTCGATCCCATTTCAGTTGTTGTCCCACCAGGAGTCTTGACACGGTCCCGTCGTCCACTCTCCAATTTCGGAGCCTTTACAGGGGGTGGGCTGCCAGTGCCTTGGCTCCGGGTCCTACTGCCTGCCCTGGTGGACGGTGCACTCCAAAAACCTGGAACACGCACCACTGGTACTGGAGGTTTTTTGGCTGAGACGCTACGACGGGACTGATAAATTGGAGGGGGGGTGGTGGCAAAAAGGTAAATTTGACTTAGGGACAGTTTCTGACGGACACTGGGATGGGTAGCTGGAGGGGGCCTGGGAGTGGAGGAAGAGGAGGTGGTTGTAGGAGGTGTCACTTTAGCTGTTTTGGGTGCAGGTACTGGAGGCTGTCGTGAGGTGGATGGATGTTGGGTGAGTGATTGCCGGCGTTTGGGTACTTTGGGAGGGGGCGTCACTGACACACTAGGAGAGGACACAGGGGACATGTAAATGGCAGTGGAGGTGGTGAGTGCAGGTGAGCGGAGTGTGGTGCTGGGTGTCCTGGTGCGAGTCCTAATGCCTGTTGATGTGGTGCATGCAGGTGTGTGTGTAGACGAGACTGGGAGGGAGGAGGGAGAAGAGGAGGAGGGGGACACAGTGGAGACAGTGGATGTTGCGGTATCTGTATGGGTGTGATGCTTGTGTGAGTGCCTGTGGTGTGTGTGGTGCCTATGTTTGCTTGAGCTACTTGGGTGTGTTGACTTGTGTGCATGCTGGTCTGTAGGTGTGCTTGGGATGGGCTGGGGTACACGAGATTGGGTCTGGGTGGAGGAGGTTGGAAGGGGAAGGATGGACACAGGAACAATGGCTGCCATCAGTGCTGAGGCCAGAGATTGCAGGGTTCGCTGAAGGGCAGCCTGACCAGAATGAATGCCCTCCAGGAATGCATTACCGTGTTGCAACTCTCGTTCTACACCCTGGATGGCATTCACAATGGTAGACTGCCTAACAGTGAGTGACCTGAGGAGGTCAATGGCCTCCTCACGGAGGGCAGCAGGGGTGACTGGGTCAGGGCCTGAGGTGCCTGGGGCGAAGGTGATGCCCACCCTCCTGGGTGAGCGGGCACAGGGCGAAGGCTGAGGGGCTGCTGGGAGGGCGGTGCTGGTAGGGTGAGTGGCGGCTGTACCTGTAGAAGTGGGGCGCACAGATGGTGCCGCCACCACAGGGGAGCTCCCATCGGCGGACGAGTCCGTGTCTCTGGTTGGTGACCCGGTGGCCGACGTGAAGCTCCCCTCGCCCTCCGTCCCACTGGTGCATTCAGAGTCTGTGGTGTGGCCCTCCATGGCCATGTGGGATGTAGCTCCCTCGTGCTCCGGTGCCACTGTACCTCCGCCTGATGATGCTGATGTACAAAAGGACAGGGAGAGCAGGAAAAGGGGGGGAGACAGAAGAAAGTGAGTTTTAGTGCATGGCATACCGCTACCGTTGACGGACAAGACAGACGCAGCAGCCCCATGCATAACGCCGTGCTCCTGCCCTCTGCATATGCAAATTCTGGGATATGGCCTACATGGCAATGGTGGAAATCTGCGCACATGGATGCCACAGGGGCAACTATACCTCAACTTGCCACTCTTCTGAGGTGGGGTAGAGTGCCACATGGCCTACATTACGGAGGGGCCTTGCCTACCTAACTCGCCCTGGCCTAGGGACACCCACAGCCCACCTCCCCCACCCAGACCCCTCCACTGCACGCAAAGTCAGCAGAATGAGGTTGTACTCACCCCCTTGTGTCTGCTGTGATGTCCTTAAGCACCCATCCAACTCCGGGTAGGCCACCGCCAGGATCCGGAACATCAGGGGGGTCATGGTGCGACGGGCACCCCTCCCACGTTGGGAGGCCATCCCCAGCTGAGCCTCTGCCGTCTTCTTGCTGCAGCGGCGAATGTCCTCTCATCTCTTCCGGCAGTGGGTGCCCCGTCTCTGGTGGGCCCCCAGGGTCCGGACCTCCTTGGCGTGGGACACGCCAAATATCCCTCTTCTGGTGGGCGCTGACCTACATGACATGCACAAGGGAAGAGGAACAGTCATTACCAACTGCACCATCAATGTGTGTGGCCCCCTCCATACTCTGACCATGTGGCCCATTTATTCCCATGCTTTACTGTAGTATGACTTCTGCCCCCTTCCCTCTTCCACCCAGCCTTGTCCACCCAGGCCTAGCACCTACAACGTGCTCCCTGTGTACTAACCTGTTGGTCTGGAGGACCGTAGAGTAGCATGTACTGGGGGAGGACCCCATCCACAAGTTTCTCCAACTCCTGTGTAGTGAAGGCAGGGGCCCTTTCCCCAGACGCAGCAGCCATCGTCGCTTACAGACCGAGGTCACAGCAGCACTAGCAGTGTAGGTCCTCTCCTGTCGAAGGTCAGGTATCTAGTGATTGAACAGATAGAAAATGGCGGTGACGTCTGCGGCGGTGACGTCCGTGGCAGGGCGCATCATCACCGCCGGCGCACCTGTTCATTGGCTCCTGGGACCCATAGGGTCCAATGTTAACCAATGCAGCATTGCGCCGCGCTCTACGACCGCCTACCGCGACGGTGTGTAACGCCAGCGCTGTTACCCCACAATCACATTGTCCCAGTTTAGAGGTCAGGCAGCCGCCATTTCAGGGGCCCACATGGATTCATTTTCAACTGCGTCACACATACTGAGGCCTACACTCAACACACATACAGGAAGGGTTTATTGTCTGGTGTAGTCTTGTGTGTGACTGTGGGTACATACCTGGAGGAATAGTGACTGTTTCTTCGCTGTTGTCCTTCATAGGCACCGTCAGCTGGGACATATGAGAAGATGGCGGAATCCTCCGGTGTACTGACCGCTGGTGGACCTGTCGACAATGGAAGAGAGACATTTAATCGTCACCTACAGGTTTGACCGTGCCACAATCCAGGAACTATGTACCCAGTTGGAGCCAGACCTGATGTCACCAATCCGCCATCCGACTGGAATCCCCCCTGACGTGCAGGTGCTGTCAGTGCTCCATTTCCTTGCAAGTGGGTCTTTTCAGACAACAGTGGCCATGGCATCAGGAATGTCACAGCCTATGTTTTCCAACGTGTTGTCCAGAGTGTTGGCTGCCCTGCTGAAACACGTAAGGAGATACATCATTTTCCCTGAGGTGGAGGATTTGCCTACAGTGAAAGGGGACTTCTATGCCCTTGGACATATCCCCAACATCATAGGTGCCATTGATGGGACCCATGTAGCTCTGGTCCCCCCCGCAGGAGTGAACAGGTGTACAGGAACGGGAAGAGTTATCATTCCATGAATGTACAGATGGTCTGTTTGGCAGACCAGTACATCTCGCAGGTAAATGCTATGTTCCCTGGCTCTGTGCATGACACCTACATCCTGCGCAATAGCAGCATCCCTGATATGATGGGTCAACTCCAGAGGCACCGTGTATGGCTATTGGGGAACTCTGGTTACCCCAACCTTTCCTGGCTATTGACCCCAGTGAGGAATCCCAGGGCAGAGGAACGGTACAATGAGGCCCATGGGTGGACTAGGAGGGTTATCGAGCGCACCTTCGGCCTCCTTAAGGCCAGGTTCAGGTGCCTACATATGACAGGTGGGTCCCTATTCTACTCACCGAAGAAGGTGTGCGACATCATCATCGCCTGCTCCATGCTCCATAATTTGGCATTGCGACGCCAGGTGCCTTTTCTGCAGGAGGATGATCCAGATGACGGTGTTGTGGCAGCTGTGGAGCCTGTGGACAGTGATGAGGAGGAAGCTGTGGAAGAAGAAAACGACAACAGGGAGTCAGTCATACAGCAATATGTCCAGTGACACACAGGTGAGAACATTTTCATTTTTACCATTACATTAACTTTCACACATCAACCTCTATCCTGTACCGACATTTCACTCACTATTTGCTAACTGAGTTGTCCCCTTCCATTTCAGTTTCACAAATGTGGTAACCTACGTGTCAACTGTTTGCATCCTTGAAGGGCTTGTGATGTGTGACATAGGTATGTTAGCCTTCCAATGGGTAACCCATTATGAAACTGTAATTGATAATACAGAATTACAAATCATAGACTGACTCCAGTTTTATTTAGTGTTTCAAGGGTGTTTATTTAAGTGCTAAAAAATGAAGGGGGGTTGTAAAATGGTGATGGGTGATGGTGGATGAATGTCCATGGCAGAGTCCAGTCTATTCGTCTCACAGGTACATTGCACATCTGGCCATTGGAAGTGGAGCTGGGGCAGTTTGAATATGGACAGGGTAACAAAGTGGGACAGTGGGAGGACAATCAGGGTGGTCTTATTTCCTGGTGGGGGTCTTGCCATCTTGCTCTGTCCCGTTCCTGGATCTCAGGGCCCGCTTGCGTGGTGGTTGTCCGTCTGCAGGGGATGGGGTGCTGGTGTGTTGGTCCTGTGGCAGGGCGTCCTGTCCACTAGCGCCGGCGGAGGTGGTGGGCAGTTCATCGTCGTGGCTAGTATCAGGGGCCCCTTGGAGTGCCACGGTGTCCCTCAAGGTCTTTTGAATGTCCGTCAGCACCCCTACGATGGTGCCCAGGGTGGAGCCGATGGTCCTGAGCTCCTCCCTGAACCCCAAATATTGTTCCTCCTGCAGACGCAGGGTCTCCTGCAACTTGTCCAGGACCGTCGCCATCGTCTCCTGGGAGAAGTGGTATGCTCCCATGATGGAGGAGAGGGCCTCGTAGAGAGTTGGTTCCCTTGGCCTGTCCTCCCTCTGTCGCACAGCAGCCCTCCCAGTTCCCCTGTGTTCCTGTGCCTCCGTCCCCTGGACCTTGTGCCCACTACCACTGCCACCAGGTACCTGTGGTTGTTGGGGTGGTGTGTTACCCTGGGTGCCCTGTAGTGGTGGACACACTGCTGATTGACCTGTCCTGTGTAGGGAGGTTTGGGCCTGCTGGGTGGGTGCTGTGCTGGTGTTACCAGAGGGTGGCAGCTCGGTGTTGGGCTGTGGCTGGGCAAGGGGAACCGACTGTCCTGAGGCCCACGATGGTCCGGGCTGGTCATCAAGATCCAGTAGGGCAGAGCTGCTCTCGTCACTGTGGGCCTCTTCTGGGGGTGGAGTGGTGTTGTCTGGACCCTCTGGTGTGGTGACGTTCCTTCGGGTTCCTGCTGGGGTATAAGTGCATGATTATTGCATGTGTGTGTTTCATGGTGTGCAATGAGTGGGTGTGCGTGAACCCCAGTGCAGGCATTCCTGTGTGGGGGCTTGTGTGCTGATGGTTGGGGGGTGTTCTGGGTCTGTGCAGTGGGCATGCTTTAGTGATGGGTGTCCATGCTTAGTTGTGTCATGCAGGTCTTGGGGTTGGGATGGGTGGTTGGTGTCATGGGTAGATTGGTGAGGATTTGGGGTGATAGGGGAGGGTGTGAGGGTGGGGGTGTGTGATTGCATGCAGGTAGGGTGGGGGATATGATAGTTAAGATTTGACTTACCAGTGTCCGTTCCTCCAACGACTCCTCCGAGGCCCTCAGGATGCAAGATGGTCAAGACTTGCTCCTCCCATGTTGTTAGTTGAGGGGGAGGAGGTGGAGGTCCGCCGCCAGTCCGCTGTACCGCGATGTGGTGCCTGGATACCGATGAACGAACCTTCCCCGGTAGGTCATTCCACTTCTTTCTGATGTCCTCCCTATTTCTTGGGTGCTGTCTCACTGCATTGACCCTGTCCACTATTCTTTGCCATAGCTCCATCTTCCTGGCTATGGATGTGTGCTGTACCTGTGAGCCAAATAGCTGTGGCTCTACCCTGATGATTTCCTCCACCATGACCCTGAGCTCCTCCTCTGAGAAGTGGGGGTGTCTTTGGCGTGCCATGGGGTGTTGTAGGTGATGTGTGGGGTGGTGTATGTGGTGATGAGTGTGGTGATGTGTAGTGGTGTGTAGTGTTTGGTGCGTGGATGTTGTGTGGGTGATGGTGTTGTGTGCCTCTGTGTGATGGGGTTGTCTATTCTGTGCTGTCTCTCTGGCCTTCTCTCAGAATTTTTGGTTGTAGGGGTTTGTGGGTGATGTGGGTGTGTGTTTTATATTGTGTTGGGTATGTGGGAGTGGTGTGTGTATGTGTATCAGGTGTATGTATTTCGAATTGTCCAATGTGGCAGTGTTTTGGAGATGTGTGTGTATTTTGAGCGCGGCGGTGTGTACCGCCAATGGTATACCGCGGTTGAAAGACCGCCGTGTGGATTCGTGGGTCGTAATAGCATGGGCGTGTTTCTGTTGGCATGGAGGTGGAGGATTTGTTTCTGCATGTTTATCGCTGACCTTTGGTGTGGCGGACTTCTGTGGGTGTCTGAATTTCGGCGAATTCCGTGTTATGTTTCATAATAGCTGTGGCGGTCTACCGCTGCCGCGGCGGTGTATTGGCGGTCTTCTGCACGGCGGTAAGCGCCTTATACCCCCAATGTTATAATGACCCCCTAAATCTTTTCAAACGTTTTGGTCTGCCTATGGTTTTCATGTATGTTTATAATTTAGTTTTGAAAACCATATATGTAATATTAATTTTAGGATTGTAATAAAGTTTTGAAACTTTCTTCAGTTTGGAGTTTGATTTGGAGTTAAATTGTTCATGGTGTTTCAAATTGTTTGTAGTATAATGTTATTGATTTGTGCTTTAAATATTCTGACTACTACACTGTTCGCCAGAGATTCAGTCAACCTCTATTGGTGAGAATAGTAATGGTTTCTCACCAGTGTGTGTATGGTTTCTGAACCTGAAGTGGGGAGAAAATCTTCCTGGCACAAAGCGCTCACACATGCACAAAACAGGTGCTCCACAGAGGAAGGAAAAATTGGAGCAGCACAGTGTTCTTAAGTTGTGACAATAGTCAGTTGTGAAGGGAACCACTCAGAAGCTATAGCACTGCTTTATTTTTTATTTTTAGAACATTCCTGACAGGACAATCAAGAATTGATTAATTTCGCCACAGACTATGCAATTGCAGTCCAAGCATGTACAAGAAGGAAGTCAGTGACATGTTTTCAGACTGGGATTCGTTAAATGCCTAATTGGCCTACCTCTTTCGTTTCAACTGTTTGTTTTTCAATCAGAGAAAATTGTTATTTATATTAACGTGTCTTCATCAGGATAGGATGAAGGGAATGCACTCTTGATGAGTGGGCTATGTGCCACTGCTCGAAATTAGTCTGCATAAATCACTGAGTGAGAAACATTTACATAACTACAGGGTTAAAATAATGCTCAGATTTACATAGCGCTTATTATATAGCCTGACCGCAAACTGCAACATGCCATTGCCCAGTTCCTCACACGTGCTCTTAGCAACAGCACTGTTGGGCTTACTTTTTGTTTTCACCTGCAGAGTAAACCTAATTTCACCTGGAGATGATAAAATAGCAGCACATTTTGTATTTTCGATTTCCTCTGTAATACATCACCCAGCTCTACTATGTATTACCCGTTGGTAGGTCCATACCATGGGCCTTCATTTATGTGCATGCTTTTGACATATTCCGATTTGCCCCTCAGTAAAGTTCAATGCACTTATTTATATCTTGAATAATATGCATGATTTTGCAGTTTAAAGAAAGAATATTTTTTTAGAGGTTGACTCAAGGACCAAATTACAGAAATGTACTTTGTGCCTAATGCAGAAACAATCAAATGGAATTTGCTTCAGTACATGACTCTTTTTTTGCACCAGAGCAAATTAGAGCAAAGTAAATGTATCCTGTTTTTACAATAAGAACTGGAATTACTCATGTAACAAATAAAGTGTGCTGATTTTTCACCACTTGTTATTGATGCAACCCGGACACAAATGCTTAACAGCAAAAGCACTTCCCTCTGAACTCCCAGTGCTACTCAGGAAAATTATAATTCCTAACTGACAGGTGGTGTGCTATCTGAACAGATGCCATATGCTGCAAGCAGGTATTATACTGTCTCACGTTTATTTATTATTCTCTATCATTTAGTTGGTTTGGCGTACACCAAAACAGTAAACCAAATGCACGGCTGCGCTGACTGACGGTGCGGCACCAAAATGAATTCACAGTGCGCCCGTCAGCTCATTGAGTTTTCTCAAGATGCCTCGTCCTTACATTAGCGTTCAAAAGCCATCTGCAATATGGTGGACAGCAGAGCAAATGCGCACTACACGTCAACACATTTCCTATTAACTGTGAAGCAATTAGAGCACTAGAGAGAGCGAGAGAAAGAAACAAAGAGAGACGGGAGCAAAGAAAAGAAGGTATATTTATTTACTAGACCCCCAATACCCCTTACACACTTGGTCATACTCGGGAAGAATTCTTTGAAACAAATAACAATTAAAAAAAAGTATAACATTACATCAATATTAATATAATAAAGACAATAAAAACAGTATTACGTATCGGATAAAATACCCCACCCTACACCTTTAACCCCTTTGCTGCCAGGCCTTTTCCCCCTCCTGTGCCAAGCCTTTTTTTTGGCTATTTGGGGCAGTTCGCGCTTAGGCCCTCATAACTTTTTGTTCACATAAGCTACACAGGCCAAATTTGCATCCTTTTTTTCCAACATCCTAGGGGTTCCAGAGGTACCCAGACTTTGTGGGTTCCCCTGAAGGAGACCAAGAAATTAGCCAAAATACAGTGAAAATTTTGTTTTTTTCAAACAAATTGGAAAACAGGGCTGCAGAAGGCGGCTCGTTGTTTTTTCCCTGAAAATGGCATCAACAAAGGGTTTGCGGTGGCAAGATCACCATCTTCCCAGCTTTCAGGAACAGGCAGACTTGAATTGGAAAACCCAATTTTTCAATACAATTTTGACATTTTACTGGGACACACCACATTTGTACTATTTTTTGTGCTTTCAGCCTCCTTCCAGTTAGTGACCAAAATGGGTGAGAAACCAATGCTGGATCCCAGAAAGCTAAACATTTCTAGAAAGTAGACAAAATTCTGAATTCAGCAAGGGGTCATTTGTGTAGATTCTACAAGAGTTTCCTACAGAAAATAACAGCTGAAATAAAAACATATTGAAATTGAGATGACAAAAACAGCCATTTTTCTCCACGTTTTACTCTGTAACTTTTTCCTGCAATGTCAGATTTTTGAAAGCAATATACTGTTACGTCAGCTGGACTCTTCTTGTTGCAGGATATATAGGGCTTGTAGGTTCATCAAGAACTCTAGGTACCCAGAGCCAATAAAGGCGCTGCACCTTGCAATGGGTTTTTATTCTATACCGGGTATACAGCAATTAATTTGCTGAAATATAAAAAGTGAAAAATAGGTATCAAGAAAACCTTTGTATTTCCAAAATGGCCACAGGATAAGGTGTTGAGAAGCAGTGGTTATCTGCACATCTCTGAATTCCGGGGTGCCCATACTAGCATGTGAATTACAGGGCATTTCTCAAATAGACGTCTTTTTTACTCACTGCCTTACATTTGGAAGGAAAAAATGTAGAGAAAGACAAGGGGCAATAACACTTGTTTTGCTATTCTGTGTTCCCCCAAGTCTCCCGATAAAAATGGTACCTCACTTGTGTGGGTTGGCCTAGCGCCGACAAAATGAAATGGCCCAAAACACAACATGGACACATCACATTTTTTCACAGAAAAAAGAAGTGTTTTTTACAAAGTGCCTACCTGTGGATTTTGGCCTCTAGCTCAGCCGGCACCTGGGGAAACCTAGCAAACCAGCGCATTTTTGAAAACTAGACTTTTTGGGGAATCCAAGCTGCGGTGACTTGTGGGGCTCTGACCAGGTTATGTTATCCAGAATCCTTTGCAAACCTCACATTTTGACCCAAAAAAAACTTTTTCCTCTCATTTCGGTGACAGAAAGTTCTGGAATCTGAGAGGAGCCACGAATTTCCTTCCACCCAGCGTTCCCCTAAGTCTCCCGATAAAAATGGTACCTCACTTGTCTGGGTAGGCCTAGCGCCCACTAAAGGAAACGCCATAAAACACTATCTGGACACATCAAAATTATCAAATGCAAAACTACCTGTTTTTGCAGGGGGGCACGTGTGTTGCTGGTCTTGTGCTCAGCAGCCTTCTAGGGAAACCTACCAAACCCAGACATTTCTGAAAACTAGACACCCGAGGGAGTCCAGTGAGGTGTGACTTGCGTGGATCCCCCAATGTTTTCTTACCCAGAATCCTCAGCAAACCTCAAATTTAGCTAAAAAATAAATCACATTTTCCCACATTTCTGTGTGGGATCACCATACCACCCAATGTTCCCCAATGTTCCCCTCAGTCTCCCGGTAAAAATGATACCTCATTTGTGTAGGTGGGCCAAGTGCTTGTAAAAGGGAAGAGCCAAAAACATGTTGATATTGAGGGGGAACAAAGGGGGTCCAAAAGGGCAGTTTGCAAAAAAACATTTTAAGGCTGAGAAGTGCAGCAGAGTTTTTATCGGTATAGATGAGACAATGCTGGGTGGTAGGAATTTTGTGGATTCCTGCAGATTCCGGAAGGTTCCATCACAAAAAAGTGGGAAAAATGTGTGATTTCCATCAAAGTTGGATGTTTGCAGCGGATTGTGGGTACAAAAATGGTGCGGGGTGCATGTGAAACACACCACCCTGGAATCACCCAGATGTTTAGTTTTCTGATGTGTCTAGGTCTTGTGGATTTTTCTACATGGCAGCGTCCCAAAGTCCATAAAGTGCAGCCCTCACCATTCCAAGTGGGACGATTTTGAGAGTAAGCCAAGTTCTCATGGCCCAAATGTAAAACTAAACCCCAAAATAATCAAATGTCTTCTTGCTTGCTGTGGGATAAGATGTTTTAGAGTGCGGGGGAGAGCTGAAAGACTGTTACCCCCTTCATCTAGTAGACTTTTTGCCCCTGGGGTGTGGATCAGGGGTAATTGCCCCATCTGCCCACTGGTGGGCAGAACAACTTTGGCCCCACATTTACCTTGGGTGGGGGTATGGCCATAGCCCCACCCTCTTATTTTTGAAAAAAAAAATGTCCCTGGCCTCTGGTGGGCTTTCAAAAATAGGCCCATCTGCCCCGAATGGGGGGCAGATATGGCCAACAGTAATGTGCCCCCATGGGGAGCGACCCTTACCCAAGGGGCTGCCAGCCCCCTTAAGAAAACACACTCATACACACACACACCAATCCCTGGTGCCTAAGTGGTTTCTGCCCCCATGGGAGCAGATTGGCCTAACAAAAATCGGCCGATCTGCCCCCACGGGGGTCAGCTATGGTCTAAATACAATTTGCCCCCCAGGGGAGCGACTCTTGCCTAATGGGTCGCTCCCCATCTCTAAAAAAAAAAAAAAAAAAAAAAAAAAAAACACCAAAAACAATTAGCCCTGGCGCCTAGAGGTTTCTGCCCCCACCCGGGGGCAGATCGGCCTCAAAACAATAACCCTTGCCTACGGGGTCGCTCCCCTTGCGTGACATTGGCGCAAAAAAAAAAAAGTCCTTGGTGCCTAGTTGTTTCTGCCCCCCTTGGGGGCAGATTGACCTGAAATCGGCCAATCTGCCCGCAAGGGGGGCAGAAATCGTCTAATTACAATTTCCCCCCCCAGGGGAGCGACCCTTGCCTAATGGGTTGCTCCCCATCTCTAAAAAAAAATGAAAAAAACCCCAAAAAAACAAAAAAAAAATCCCTGGCGCCTAGAGGTTTCTGCCCCCAGGGGGGCAGAAATGGCCTTAAATGAATTTGCCCCCTGCACCCCAAACCCCCCTCAGGGAGCGACCCTTGCCTACGGGATCGCTCCCCTTGCGTGACATTGGCGCAACAAAAAAAGATCCCCGGTGCCTAGTGGTTTCTGCCCCCCTTGGGGACAAATTGACCTAAAATCAGCCAATCTGCCAAATGGCCTAAATACAATTTGCCCCTCCAGGGAAGTGACTCTTGCCTAAGGGGTCGCTCACCATCTGTAAAACAGCAACAACAAAAATAATCCCCGGTGCCTAGTGGATTCTGTTCCCTTTGGGGGCAAATCGACCTAATTAAAATAGGCTGATCTGCCCCCCAGGGGGGCAGAAATGGCCTAAAATAAATTTGCCCCCCAGGGGAACGACCCTTGCCTAAAGGGTCGCTCCCCTTGCGTGAAATCCACAGAAAAAAACTCCCTGGTGTCTATTGGTTTCTTTCCCCCTTGGGGGCAGATTGGCCTCATATAAATAGGCCAATCGTCCCCCAAGGGGGGCAGAAATGGCCTAAATATAATTTGCCCCCCTAGGGGAGTGACCCTTGCCTAAGGGGTCGCTCCACACCTCTAAAAAAAACACAAAAAAAACAAAAAAAAATGATCTCTGGTGCATAGAGGTTTCTGCCCCCCCCGGGGGCACATCAGCCTAATAATAGATAGAGGCCTTAAAAAAAATGCCCCCCCTGGGAGCAACCCTTGCCCAAGGCGTCGCTCCCTCATGCCAATTTCCTAAAAAAAAAGAAATCCCTGGTGTCTAGTGGGCGTTTTAGCAGCCGGATTGCTTGCAATCCGGCTGCTAAAACGCGCAGAGAGGCTTCAATGGGAAGGAAATTCCTTCCCTTCCCTTTGAAGCCTCTCCGGCCTCCTCCACGTGATCGAAAGAGAAATTCTTTGTGCTGATGTCACGGGGGCGGTAGGGGGGTCGGGGTGGAAGGGGAAGGGCTTCCCCTTCCATCCCTGCCTTGGGGCGGTGGGGGGGAACCACACAGAGGGAGCGCTAGTGCTCCCTCTGGGCTCTGTGCCCAGGACGTAATGGTTACGTCCTGGGCACACGAGCACTGTGCCTCAGGACGTAACCATTACATCATGGGCACAGAAGGGGTTAAGAATATTGCAAGTCAATGATGAGTTTTGTGACCATAGAGAGGGACGAGGCAAAGGCTGCGTTACTTTGTAAGGTCATTGAACAGGCGAGTTACAATATAGATGATGGGAATTTATTCCCCATAACACATGATCACCCCATAACTCTTTCCATAATCATCTCAAATACTTGGGGTCTTGTTCCTTCATAAGAAAGAGATAGTATGAATGAAGGCATGAAGAATATAAGTGTAATAAGTGGTGTACAATTAAACATCACATAAAACCATTGGTAATTGTTTTGCAAAAACACATTGGGGGTCATTTTGACCTCGGCGGTCTTTTTCCAAGACCGCCAAGGGACCTCCGTGCGGAAGACCGCCAGTGTTGGCGGTTTGCCGCTCAGCCTATTATGACCGTTGGCTGCTCTCCGTCCTTTTACGGATGGAGAGCCACCAACAGTCATTCTGGCAGGTGGCGGGGAAGTGGAGGTTGCTCCACCTCCACCGCCACACCAACAGAACCCCGCCCAGCGAATCATGTCCTGTGATTCGGCGTGGCGGTGTTCTGTTGGCGGTGTGGTGTCGGCGGAGCAGCCCCCATGGCTGCCGTCCCCTTACGGAGAATCGTCGGACCAGTTAAGTCGATAATCCATGAGGGGAGGGGGTTGGGGGGGTGTTGTGTGTTGTGTGCGTGCATGGGGGTGTGCGTGTGTGTATGTAGAGGGGGTGTGTGAGTGCGTATATGCTTGCGGGGTGTTGTGTGTTTGGGAATGAGTGCATGTATGTCTGTAGGTATGTCTGTATGGATGTGTGCTTGTATGTTTGAATGTGGATGTGCGTGTCTGACTGTGTGTGAGGATGTTTGCATGTTTGTTGGTGTGTGTGCATATATGTGTGGTGGTGGTGCCTGCTTGCGTGTCGTGTGTGTATGAGTGATGTTATGTTGGGGGTCGGGGTGGGGAGGGGGGCCCTGCCACCTTTGGGGGGTGGCAGGGGTGGTGGGGAGTGTAGGGGAGGGAGTCGGGATGGGGGGTGGGGGAAGACCCCGTATCAGTGCCAGGGAAGGAATTCCCTGGCACTGATAGTGCTTACCGCCATGGATTTCATGGTGGTTTCAAACCCCATGAAATCCATGGCGGTCAGCCGGCTCTAAATACCGCCGGCGGTATAGTGACGGCCGCCGGGGTGGAGACTCTGGTCTCCAGCCCGGCAGTCGTCTCCGCCCTGGCGGGCGGAACGGAGAACCGGCGGATGACCGCCATGGTCATAATTCCACAAAGTAAGACCGCCAGCCTGTTGGCGGTCTTACCGCCGCTTCTCCGCCTTCCGCCAGGGTCATAATGACCCCCATTATAATTAGTCAAATGTACATCAGGTCAATAACGATCGAAGCTCAGAAAAAGTGGCAATAGGTGGAAAAAATATTTCTTTCCTCTAGACAACTATGTGCTAAACATAAATATTTTGCCATAAATCTCTTTTTTCTCCTGATAACAGTTTATTTAAGAAAACATATGTTAAAAATGAAAAGGCAGTTCTCATTATCTTTAGTAACACAGCACCTGCAATGATGCTGTGTGACCTACCTTTTACCTTGGCTGCTGGCTTTGGCTACAGGCATTATGACATCACAACTCAACTGTAATAACCTACTACATTTCATCAGCTACATAAAAAGCAAATGTAATAAGGACATTAGAGACATGCTCTTATTCTAGAATTAGATACATGCCTGTGCTGGCCTTCCTCTTTCATTTCAATTATTTGTTTTTCCTTATTTGGCTTGTAGAAATCATTAACCAATTTAAATGTATCTCTGGGGTAGTAATCCGTTTTCTATTTTTCTGGCCCCCGTGACCTCTTGAGTGTAAAATCTCATGGGGAATTAATGCTCTAGTAACTATTCAATGGACACTATATAAATAGCACTTTGGTGTATCCACAAAGCACCAAGAAGGTGCTAATAGTCTAAAAGAATCTGCTACCTCTGCTTAAGTTTTTTAAATCTTATTAATTGTGTTTTGTTCTGCATGTCTCAGCATTCGTCTTTTATTTTGATTTAAATGTTAACTCTAATTTGTGTAGGAGTACATTTCATTAAAACCTGGTTGACTTGTCAGTATCAATTCAATTGGTTGAGATAGGTTGTTTATCTATTTTTGTCTATAGAAAAACATTTTTCTATTTTTCATGCCCAAGGCCATCTTGGGTGTATAATCATAGGATCCAGTTACTCTTCATGGGACACTGCTTTTTAGGTTTCGCCTGCATGGTGCTGTGTTTGCAAAATCTTTTGTATTAAACAAAATCATAAAAGGGGCCTAGAGCCCATCCATCACTTACCTTGACTAACCATTGGCTGGCTCTCATGTGGCTGCTGTGACACATTACTTAACATTGCCAAGTTCCCACGTGGTTCCACAGCTTCTTATTTACCATTGGCTGGCTTCTTGATAGTCAAGGCCTCCTTCTCGCCTCTGTTGTCATGCTGTGGATACTAGCCACTAGCCCAAGTACTGCTTCTAGTAACCGTCTCCTTCCACTTGGGGCAGCTGGATGTTTCTGATGGTACATTTTGTTTAAAATGACTCTCTCCCTCATATTTTTTTCTTTTATTCTATATCTAGCACTCCATATGAGTGCATCTACAAGCCATCCTCTTTCCTCCATGGTGCTTATGGTGCATTGCTATTCTATTTGGTTTGTTAATGTTTTTTCTAGATATGTTACAGAGCAGCACGAGCTGCTCGGCAGCATGTCTTAGAGTAAAAACAAAAGTGTTATTACGCTATCAACGCTGGGTCCATCATGGCGCTCTTTTAACTTTAGGACATGCTGTACAGCAGCTCGCGCTGTTTTGTAACATGTCTAATAAAGATCACAGAACCAATACATTTTGCAGAGGCGAAACCTATTGGCTTTGCAACTGCTTGTTCTCTTTCTGGTTTTAGGCAAAAAAAACACCAGTTTGAATCAGCCTTTGGGTACTAGACCATTTTCCATTTTTATGGCCCAAGAGCCATCTTGAGTATAAAATCTTACAGGAGTAAACCAGCATCTCTTTATAGGGCACTATTTATACAGCACAAAATGTTAGCGTATCCACTCCAATGGCTCCGCTAAGGCATGCCAAAGGCAAGCCAGCTATGCCTCTCTGGGTGGCAGTCACAATACCCGATTGTCCTCTTAAGCACATCTAGGCTTAATGAATGTTAGTCAAAATTTTTTATCTTATTCCTGTTTGAAATTAAGACAGCTACATGCAGGCAACTCATGATGACACAATTAAATTGTGAGTATTTTTATACTCCTTAATCTTTTTAAACCTTGTGATTTGCTAGATGATAACTTTAATTTGTTACCAACGCCCTTGAGGCCAAGGTGCATTTTCCACATCAGATCTCTAACAATTTACCTTGGAATAAAACAGAAGATATTGTACTTATAAATGTTTGGTTATGTTTAAAGCATTCTGTCAAAATGAAAGATATGATTAATGTTCACAAGGTTGATATTCTGTTAGTCCCAGAAACATTGCTGAAAGATAGCTCTGAATCCAACATAAAAGAATTTACACTTCAAGATGCTGACCACCCTGGTAAAAAGAGAGCTGGAGGTGTGGACCCTCTAAAAAAGGAAATCCACAAAAGTATTAAATTCTGAACTTTAAATATCCATGAGGCAGCTATAGTGGCTGCTTCAAAGTATGACTCCCCTGTCTGATATATAGGTGTTCTGCTATTTTATAGTCCATCCTGCACCCCCCACCTTCTCTAGCTCTGTTTATTACAGAAATGTTGGAAACAATTATGGCACTGTTCATGGGTCATACATTATATATTATTTTGGGAGATATAAACCTCCATTTTCATAATCCCATTGAGCCCTTAGCTGCTAAAGTCCTTTGGCATTCAAAAGACTTAGGTCTTGAACAACATATAACACCTGCAACTCATGCACATGTCCCTTATCAAAGGGGATTTGAGCCAGGCACAATGTCACCTCCTATGTTTATCCCCGAAGTATGGTGACCTATTGTTCCTGTCATCCCTTTTGTAAAGAAATAGCATAGAACTAGAAACAATATGCTTGTTGAGGCTTTGGCTCCATCTCCAGAGCTTATAAGTCACAATGTGTTCTACAGAAAGTCTACAAATGGATGACTATCCATTACAAATAATATTGGCCCTACCATCAGCTGTATGAAAGCAGACAAACCACAGCGTTCCCTTTGGTTTTTAGCTCATAAAAATTACAAATGAACCCAGGCAATTTGAAAAGGAAACGGAAATGGCAACAACATTATTCACCTGAATGCTTAGCATCAAATAAAGAAAAACTATGATTCTAAAAAAAATTAAATGCGTGTAAAGGCTTTAATTCTGTTAATCTTCTATCATCTTCCAATTCACAGAAAGAAACATTTAGGCCCATATTTATACTTTATTTAGCAGTGTATTTGCACCGCTTTTTGACGTAAAAGCGGTGCAAACGTAGAAAAGACTATTGTATTTTGTAAGTTTGCGCCACTTTTGCGCCAAAAAATTACACAGATGCGGCGCTAAAAAGTATAAATATGGGCCTTTAAAATCATAAAATAAAAGTTAGTGCTCTCGGCTTATTGAAACCTCCTTTAATACTCAAGATTACTGTGGCAAACTATCTCAATATTTTTTGATAAAACGGACACTTTTCCTATAAGTATTGAAGACAAGAATGGTTCCCTAACTCTGTCTGAGTCTAATGCTGACCCTATCTTTTCCCAGGATTATTCTCTGCAAAGTATTCAGAAACAAAATATACCCTTCTCGCTAGAAAAACTTCAAAATCCTTCACTGCAGCAGGTGCAAGAATACATCAAAAATGGTAGCTCTGGTTCTTCAGTAAATTCGATACCCAGCAAAATACTGCAGAAAAATCTATATTCAATAAAAAAAAGTTTGTTCCACAAATTATTTCCACGTCTTTAAAAGATGGCTTTGATTTTAGTGAATTAAGATAAGGGATTGTTATACACTTACTCAAGCAGATACTGGTAGTTTGTTCTGCATTAAAACAAGGTATTGTCATACTCTTATTGAAGATCCAGCTGAGGTTTCCAAGTATTGACCCATGAGTCTTCTCTCAGCAGCAGACAAAATTTTAGATTTACTTCAGAACGGACAGGTTGGCTCCACGCCAAATCGAAATACTGAGACAGCAATTTTGGCATTGCTGGGAGATCTTAAAATGACAGTTGATAATAATGATACCGGCTCCCTCATTTTACTTGATCTCTCAGAGTTATTAGACTCTGTAGATTATAGCATCTTCATCGATATTCTAATGCCTTTTGTTATCAAAGATGTTGCATTAAACTGCTTTAAATATTTTCCATCTCGTAGATCTCAGAAAGTGATGAATATTCAATCCATTTTAACACTGAGTGAGATTAGCATTAAAGTCTGTCAAGGACTCCTTCTTCTCCCCTCCGTTTTGATATGTGCGAGTTACATTTGACTCTGCTCATCAGGAATTATGGATGTGCTTTCTATACTCCCACTGATGAACTCAATTGTTGTTTCAACTCAGTGAATTTGACTCTCATATTGAAAGTTATCTAGTCAAAAAATAAAAAGTTGGCGGACCAAAACTAATTAACAGTAAACATGGAAGATTCTTTAAGCCATTTTCTTTCTGCCAGTTTAGGAGTGAAATCATTTGTAGTAAAATTAGACATACATCTTAATCTTAAAACTTACAGTTCAACTGTAGTATCTGCTTGTGCATTTTACTGTAATAAACTGAGACCTATCACCTCACTACGTTCAGAGGAAAGTAGACGAGCTGTCATCCCTTCAATTTCAGATCCAGATTAGATTAATGGCACTCGCTATATGGAAGAATCACGGAAGGCCAAAAACAGATTTTTCAGATTATTCAGAACCAAGCTGCACGAATGAAGCTACATGTGCTTCCAGTTCATAGAGAAATTGATTTAAAGCCGTATGCATTTTATTTAAATGTCTAAATGGGCTCACACCATGCTTTCTAAATTCAGAAATTAAGAAAAGGACCCCCAACAGAGATTTACTGTCATCTAAGGCCAACCTTTTAGAGACTGGATATTAGAAGAAGACTATTTAGGGAGGGAAATGTTTTGTTGTACTGACATCCCTACTCCAGAGTAAGCCTTTGATTTCTATCTAAACATTGATATCTGCCTTGTCTTTAAGAACTAGGGGCCATATTTATACTTTTTGATGCAAAACTGCGCTAACGCAGTTTTGCGTCAAAAAAATTAGCGCCGGCTAACGCCATTCTGAAGCGCCATGCGGGCGACATATTTATTCAATGACGTTAGCCGGCGTTAGCCGCCGGCGCTGCCTGGTGTGCGTGAAAAAAAACGACGTACACCAGGCAGCGCCGGCGTAGGGGGATATGGAGCTTGGGCGCCAAAAAATGGGGCAAGTCAGGCTGAGGCAAATTTTTCGCCTCAACCCGATTTGCGCCATTTTTTTCGACTCCCAACCCCCATTGAAATGACTCCTGTCTTAGCAAAGACAGGAGTCATGCCCCCTTGCCCAATGGCCATGCCCAGGGGACTTCTGTCCCCTTGGCATGGTCATTGGGCATAGTGGCATGTAGGTGGGCACAAATCAGGCCCCCCTATGCCACAATCTTTTTTTTTAAAAAACACTTACCTGAGCTTACCTTAATGTCCCTGGGATGGGTCCCTCCATCCTTAGGCGTCCTCCTGGGGTGGGCAAGGGTGACAGGGGGGTCCCTGGGGGCATGGGAGGGCACCTCTGAGCTCCTTCCGAGCCCACAGGTCGCTTAACGCCTGCCCTGACCAGGCGCTAAAAAACGGCGCAAAAGCGGCCGTATGTCATTTTTTTTTGACCCGCCCACTCCCGGGCGTGAATTTTGCCCGGGAGTGTAAATTCGGCGCACATGCCTTGGAGTCAATTTTTTAGACGGGAACGCCTACCTTGCATATCATTAACGCAAAGTAGGTGTCCACGCTAAAAAATGACGCAAACTCCATGGACTTTGGCGCTAGATGCGTCTAACGCCAAAGTATAAATATGGAGTTAGTTTTGCGTCGGAATTGCGTAAAAAAAAACGACGCAATTCCGGCGCAAACAGAGTATAAATATGCCCCTAAATATCATGTTTAAAATATCATGGCTACAAAAATATCAAGGGGCATAGCGTTAAGGCATATGTACATATATATATATATATATATATATATATATATATATATATATATATATAAATATATATATATATATATAAATATATATATAATTCACATAAAACACTCGGACTGCAGGAACACCACACAGCGGTCCCGGGTGGGCTCCGAGAGGCCCTAATAAATCCTCCAACTCTCCTCCAAATCACAGGAGACCCAGGACACCTCCAAGGTGCAAATCAATTTATTTCAGCACACAAATCCAACGCGTTTCGGCAGCAGCCTTACTCATGGATACATCATTGTTACAGTGCCCCAAGTTAAAAACCATGCAATCCTAGACATAAAAAACAGACAAAATCTCAAATCCCCACCAAAAGACACAAAATGTGGCGGCCATCTTAAAGTGCATCTATAAATAAGTTTCACAGTAGTTTGTACCATAGTCCTATCAAAATACAACTCAAATTATTGTTCAAATCCATCAGAATCTTTAAATTAATGTGATATCATATTTCGCGCAATTAATAGAGTAAAATTCAATTGCCAAAATACAAAAATTGTAAATAGAATAATTCATTGCATTATAAAAGTTTGTTAACTATGAATGTTTTCAAAATTTAAAATTCAATATATCACTTAAATCCTGAACATTATTAACTATGCTTGAATTGATTACATATCATCCTATACCATCCAAATAGACCTGTACACTTACACAAAACTTTTGGGGGATCTCATATTTTTGGGGGATCTCATATTGGTATATGGAGCTTCTCTACCCAAGTGGGTAGACGAACAAATTCTTCTACTGTAGAAACCTTATAGACCCCAACACCTGTACCCTTCTACTAAGAATCAAATAGGATTAAAAAAATCACCCCTACTTCACATTCTCTATCAGATGACCACCCACCAAACAAAGTATCGATTACCCTAGATGGATGCTCAGCTCCTCACTCGAATTTAGCCCTACAGGTTCCAACGTTTCGAAGTCTATTATATATTTAGACTCTAAAACACGTAACAATCTCTCTCTATCACCTCCCCTTTTACTCATCCTTACTTGGTCTATAACTACAAACTTCAGCAGATTCTCATTGCCAAAATGATGGCTGAAGAAGTGCCTAGCTACTGGATAGTTTTTATCCTGATTTCTAATGGCTCGTCTGTGTTCTAAAACTCTTTTCTTTGCATTATGTATCGTGCTGCCCACATACAATTTTTCACATGGGCATATCAGACAGTACACACAGTAAGATGTATTGCAATTGTAATTACCTCTAATTACAAATCTGTCTAACCTTCCTGGAACATATAATGTCCTGCAACTATTGCTGGTCTTGCAGTCTTTGCACTTCATACAACAGAAGAAACCTTCCATTCCCGTATTCTGTATCCGTCCTACTGATGTTATCTCGTTGCGACACAAGTTGTCCTTGAGAGATCTATTTCTCCTAAAAGTTATTTGGGGATTATCACTGATCCAGTCTGCCAAAACAGGGTCCGTCTGCAAGATATGCCAACTCTTACTAAGTAGTGAGCGTATTTTGTACGACTGATTACTATAGGTTGTAATGAATCTAATGGACTCACTTTCCTTCTCTTGCCTTCTGTTAGTTCCATACAAAACATCATCTCTACTTAATGTCACCACTTTGCGTTTGGCTTGATCGATCACTTTAGCCCCATAGCCTCTGTTCCTGAACCTTTCACACATCACATTACACTCTTGGTGAAAATCAGCTTCTTCGCTACAGTTCCTCCGGGCTCTCAACAATTCTCCAAACGGAATACTCCGTATTAGAGTCCCCGGATGTGCACTGTGAGCACTTAGTAGACTATTACCGGCTGTTGCCTTCCTATACAATTTGGACACTAATCTACTACCCTTCACAGAAATTTCCACATCGAGGAACTCTATACACTTTGAATCCAAATGCTCAGTAAATCTTAGGTTGCACTCATTGGTGTTCAGATCTCGCACAAATTGCATAGCTGCTTCTTCATTACCCCTCCAAATTACAAAAATGTCATCAATAAAACGACACCACAAGACCACATTGGTATCGAATTGGGTAATTTCTTCTGACACCTGTTCCTCCCACCAGCCCATAAACAAATTTGCATAGCTGGGGGCAAAACAGGTGCCCATAGCTGTCCCTTGAAGCTGTTTGTACAGATGACCATCAAAGATGAATACATTGTTCTTAAGACAGAACTCGATCATAGTGCATAGCATTTCCGAATGGAAGAAAAAAGACAGTGACCTTGCTCTGAGAAAGTGTCTAATAGCTCTCACCCCCAAGCCATGATCTATGCTCGTATACAGACTAGTCACATCTAGGGTTAACAGTAAGAAGTCATCTTCCCATACGATATCCTCAATGATTTTTAAAAAATGTGTGGTGTCTTTAACATAAGAGGGTATTGACTCCACAAAAGGACGTAAAAAGAAGTCAATATATTTTGATGTATTTTCCAGGAGCGATTCCATAGCCGAAACTATAGGCCTCCCTGGTGGGTTAACCGTATCCTTGTGAATTTTGGGGAGAAGATACAGAACTGGAATTTTCGGATGATCACATTTAAGAAACAGGAATTCATCCCATTCTATCATCCCTTGATCTTTCCAATCAATGAGCATATCAATATATTTCTCATTCATTGATTTAACATCTCCCCAACTCACTTCTTCATAACACAGAGTATTGCTTAGCTGTTTCATTCCCTCTGACACATATTTGGTGGTATCTTGAATGACTACATTACCCCCCTTATCGGATTGTCTAATCACAATGGTATGGTCTTCTTTCAATTTCCGAAGGGCTTGCCACTGTTCACCTGATAAATTACTGTTTTTCACATTCGTCACACTATATCTCAACTTCTTCAATTGTTTGGTCATTTCTCGCTCAAAAACCTCAAGGGCATCACAATGAATGGCAGGTAGAAAGGTAGATTTGGGTTTGAAATTACTCAGACAGTTGCTGTTTAAAGCAATACCAGTTCCCATCAGATTGAGGATAGGGTCTTCATGGGGAACCATCCACTCACATAAATCCATTGCTGTATGTAATACATCAATATCAGAGATACATAGATTGCTCACATTTGTTTCCACCCCCACTTTCTTATCCTTTCTAACCTTAGTGTGGTACCACTTTTTCAATTTTAACTTCCTAATGAACTTAAAAGTGTCAATCCTAGTCTGAGTGTAATTAAAACAACTAGTTGGGCAGAATGACAGGCCCAGAGATAAGAGGTCCTCTTCAACAGCAGACAACATTCTGCTGGAGAGATTTATAATATTCATAGTTTTCACTTGCGTGCTCGAGTTATCATTCCCTGGGGTCTTGTATCGTCTCCTGCGCCCCCTCTTCTTGGCCTGTCTCATTTTGGCAATGAGAATCTGCTGAAGTTTGTAGTCATAGACCAAGTAAGGATGAGTAAAAGGTGAGGCGATAGAGAGAGATTGTTACGTGTTTTAGAGTCTAAATATATAATAGACTTCGAAACGTTGGAACCTGTAGGGCTAAATTTGAGTGAGGAGCTGAGCATCCATCTAGGGTAATCGATACTTTGTTTGGTGGGTGGTCATCTGATAGAGAATGTGAAGTAGGGGTGATTTTTTTAATCCTATTTGATTCTTAGTAGAAGGGTACAGGTGTTGGGGTCTATAAGGTTTCTACAGTAGAAGAATTTGTTCGTCTACCCACTTGGGTAGAGAAGCTCCATATACCAATATGAGATCCCCCAAAAATATGAGATCCCCCAAAAGTTTTGTGTAAGTGTACAGGTCTATTTGGATGGTATAGGATGATATGTAATCAATTCAAGCATAGTTAATAATGTTCAGGATTTAAGTGATATATTGAATTTTAAATTTTGAAAACATTCATAGTTAACAAACTTTTATAATGCAATGAATTATTCTATTTACAATTTTTGTATTTTGGCAATTGAATTTTACTCTATTTATTGCGCGAAATATGATATCACATTAATTTAAAGATTCTGATGGATTTGAACAATAATTTGAGTTGTATTTTGATAGGACTATGGTACAAACTACTGTGAAACTTATTTATAGATGCACTTTAAGATGGCCGCCACATTTTGTGTCTTTTGGTGGGGATTTGAGATTTTGTCTGTTTTTTATGTCTAGGATTGCATGGTTTTTAACTTGGGGCACTGTAACAATGATGTATCCATGAGTAAGGCTGCTGCCGAAACGCGTTGGATTTGTGTGCTGAAATAAATTGATTTGCACCTTGGAGGTGTCCTGGGTCTCCTGTGATTTGGAGGAGAGTTGGAGGATAAATATATATATATATATATTTATATATATATATATATATATATATATATATATATATATATATATATATATATATATATATATATATATATATTATTTATTTTTTGCACTAATATGCTAAGGGCTGGATGAGTGCTTCTTTTGCCCTTGATTTAGCGCACCAAAGGTATAGGTGAAGCCTTCTGGAATACACTATTTCTTTGTACTGCTCAAACATTGCATTACAGGCCTGCCACTTACACAAGAAGAAGCAGAAATAGTCTTAGCCACTCCACCAGGGTATGAGGCATTATGGGTTGACAGGCCTGAACGGAGGGCAAATGAGGTGGAGTATCTTTAAAGAAGATCTAAATGTCAGTTTAGATTCTATTAATACTAGCCAAGATGTCTGTGAGGGAGACTTTTTTAAGCTCAGACATGGTAATATGTCATGCATGGAAGGTATCTTGGTATATCGTCCACCGGGTCCAAAAAATACATTCCTAGAGACTCTTCATTAAACGATCGAACATCTGCTGGTTCTTGATCAGGGTATAGTCCTCGGGGACTTCAACCTCCATTTGGAGGATGAAAATGATAGGCATACATATTCCTTCTTAGACTTCATGTCCTGCTTCAGTTGGAATCAAGGAGTGGAAGGCATCACTCCTATTGGAGGGCACATCCTTGCTGGTATTTTTCCTAAGCAAGGGCATATTACCATCACAGTCCGTATACTTCCAGACTGATCAGATACCAGCCTGATCCCTTTTGAACTTGGATGTGAAAAGGGGAGTGAACCTAGGCAGAACAGTTCTAAAACAGTAGGAATTGGGACAGAATAGAGGAGAAGGATTTGAAAACAGCCTTAGGTATGCATAAACAAAGGCTTCTGGGGGGGCCCTGATCAGTGGTGGAGAAGTTTGATAAGTGGGTCAAGATATCAGTAGAAGTAGCCCCACTCAGAAAAGCGAGAACCACTGGTAAAAAAAGAGTACCAGTCCCATGGTATACAGATGAGCTCAAGAAGCTCCAAAGACCCTGAATTGGAGGAAAAAGTGAGGCTCAGGGAAGCTTGGGGTAAAACAAACTAGCAGTCAGAGAGGGGAAGACAAGGTATTACACACAGAAGATTATGGGCCCAGAAAACGTCCCTAAAGAGCTGTTTAAAGCAATAAGCTTCCTCACTACGCCCCCTATCTCCTATTTTCAGAGATATCATTCTGAGCATTCATGCAGACTTTCCCACTCTGACAATAGAGTCAGCCAAGTCAGAAGGAGTGCCAGAGGGTGAGAAAGATAAGGGTTTGTTTTTGAAAAAACTTGGTCCTCTACCTGCAGACAAAATTAAGACCCTTATTAAGGGAATCAACTCGGGGTCACTGGATGACACCTGTCCACCATGGGTACTACACATGCCCACAGACCCCATTGCAGAGGGACTGGAGAAGGTGTATAGAGATGTTTTGAAATCAGGGGTGTTTCCACTAACATGGAAGCAGACAATTGTGAAACCCCTAAAAAAGAAACTGGGATGGGCTCTTTGTGATCTAAAAAATTTACAGGTTATGTCCCTCCTCCCTGTCTTTGCCAAGGTTTTAAAGAACCACATCAATAGAAAGCTTGCCAGTTATATGCTTTCCCTTGGTTGCCTGAATCTTACACAACACGGGTTCAGGAAGAATCATAGCACGGAATCTGCCTTGAATGTCACTGCAGACATTATCCGCAGGCAGGTAGGCTGCAATTCTAGTGTTGTTGGATCTATTGGCGGCCTTTGATACCATCTTTCCCCAGGTGATGGTACAATGACTGTATCAGGCAGGTGTGACGACAGATCGACCCTAAGGATTTTGGAATCATTCCTCCACAGCAGATCAATTACGGTTAGGTGTGGAGACTTTAGATCTGCTCACTTTCAACTGCCTTGCGGAGTCCAACAAGGATCGTTGCTTAGTCCGACCCTATTTAACTTATACGTGGCTCCCTTGGCAGAACTTTTCCATACTTTTAGATTTCAAGTGTCCTTATATGCAGATGATAACCAGCACATTGTCTCTATTAAGGATTACTGGGAAACCATGGTTGATAAGATTCCAGGCCTGTATGAGGGAAGTAAGTTAGAATAGGTTGAAAATAAACTGAGATAAAACTGAGGTTGATTTTTGGGACCAAGACATCAATTTTAAGTAGCAGATGGTGGCCCGAGTCCTGTGGCACTCTTCCTAACCCCATAACACTGACAAAAGAATTGGGGGTAATGTTTGACTCCTCTTTGACTTTTGATATACACGTCAATAAAATAGTGACGGCATGTTTTTGGATGATGAATACTCTGAATTTGTTTTTGCCATTCATACCACTAGAGCTCAGAGTGATGGTGGTTCTTGCTCTTATAACATCAAAAACGGACTATTGCAATGCACTGTTTCTTAATATGAATCAATCCTCACTGAATAAACTACAGTGGATCCGGAATGCAGCTGCCTTGTTGGTACTAGGCTTGCCAAGGTATTCTGCCATCAAAGAGGGGCTTAAGAAGCTTCACTGGTTGCCCCTAAGGAAACAAATTTCCTTTAAGGCATTGTGCCTGACCCATAAGGCATTACACTCTAATGGTTCAGGAAATTTTCAAGAAGTTCTCAATGGTACTGTCCACATCGTCCGCTAAGGATTCCACACCGCAGGCTGGCCCTAGTGCCGCATTGTTCTAAAGCTAAATGGGGAGATCAGGTATTCTCGGTGGCTGCGACTAAACTCTGGAGCTCCCTACCAGTTCAGATTAGAGGGGTGAGTCACTGCCTTAATTTTGCAGGTAACTTAAAGCTTGGCTGTTTTCTCAATAGACTCGGGGAGGGTCGTGGTCTCTGCTCACCTTAGTACTTCGATACCTCTGGTCTGAATGCGCTCTATAAATACCAAATACAAATACAAGGAAAAGATTGTTAGAAAATGCAAAGCACAGATGGAAGGAGACTCAGGCAAGATCAAGCATATCACAGCAGTGAAAAATAGAGAGGCAGAAAAAGTACATATAAAATCAACACAGTGGGACAAAAAAGGATTCTAAAGGATGAAAATGTTGCTCAAAACTTTTTAACTGCACTGAGACATAGCAAAAAGATCTTTTGACCTTTTTTAAAGGGGTGTACATGAAACAGGATCTAGGAGGTTATATGTAGGCCTGGGAAGAATTTCAATTATTCCAGAGTTGCCAGCGTAATTTCAGTAATTCTGTGATATTCTGTGATGCAGCATTTCAGATAATTATGTGATTACTCCTCCGTGCATAATTAAGAGTAATTTGGGGGAAGAATCCTAAACAATTAGCACATTTAGTGAGCATGAGCGGCCACTCACTCTCGCTATTCGTGTTCTGGTTATTTAGTTCTGTTTCTCAGCACAAAATGTATCTTTGTGTAGAGTTAACATGCAAGGGTGTATTTTTTACTAAGAATATAGTACTAAATGCCAGTAATATACTGGGAGAAAACTCCTACCCCAAAAGCACATTTATGAAGCACAAGTGTGAATCTTATGTTTGCTGTTCATGCTCTGTTGCATTTAGTATGGATTCTTAGCTCAAAATGCACCCCACGCCCATTTTGGATGCAAGGGGACATTTTGATCTAAGAAATAGCACTAAATGCAGAATCATTCTTCTTGCTTAATTTCTCATAATCTCACAGAATACATAGGTAATTCTGCATGATTACGCCACACAAAATTACTCTACATGAGAAATACCCACTCCTGGTCATATGGAATCAGCAGCTGCCATCTTGGACAGGGTTCTGAAATCAGAATATTGGTAGATTAGCCATTTTCTATTGGTCTAGCAGGTAAAACTAATAATAAGGCTTGAGTGTAATCCCTTTAGAAGTTTTGAGTATTGCCTTAAACTGCTGCTGCCCTCAAAGCGGCCTAGGGCAATGCATGGCCTGCCAACCTCACACAATCACTGCACTTGGCTAGCCAGCATCGATACAAGTAGGAGCTACGATGCCCCTGCAATCTCCACGCCCCAACCCATGTCTGCGATTCCAACAGGACTGCTACAACTGATTTACTGGCCCTCCCTCCAAACTAGTAAGCGGTAACAAATTAATTGGGGGTTCACAATGGTGTTGAGGCAGACTGGCCTAGCAGGAACAATCAGAAAAGGTACAACAGTTCCCTTCTGGTGCCCCTGCTTGGCCCAAAAAGGAGACCAATAACTGAGAACCCAGTACTGGAGCAGTACTTGAGTGTTGACATTAAAGCCAAGAACACAACAATGCCCACTATGTAGGAAACCTTTTAGTGGACAATATATTGAAAGTGGTCCTAAAAGAAACTTGAATCACATATTTCACTAATGTCATATTCAGTTTGTCTAGCAGCGATAACCATAGGAGAAAGAAGTATTTGATGAAAAGGGTGAGCCACAAAAGATTTTAGTTGAGAGACATGAAATATTGAGAGAATTCTCCTGAAAGAAGAAAAAACAAAGTGGGAAGGTGGTCACTAGATAAATCTGCTTAGTGATGAAAATGTCCCCAAAATATGGATGTTGTGGAACAGATAGGCCCTCATTCTGACCCTTGCGGTGGGTGATAAAGTGGCAGTAACACCGCCAACAGGCTGGCGGTAATTACTGCCAAATTATGACCATAGAGGTGATATCTCCGATAGACAGCCAATGTACATACCGACCGCCAGGGTGGAAACAACAGTCACCACGGCGGTTGCCGCCTACAGCCAGGCGGAAGACAAAGTACCGCCCACCATATTTTGACACACAAATCCGTCACCTTTTCTGCGGCAGTACCAACGCCATCAAAAGCCTGGTGGAAACAGAGCACAAAAGTCAAACGACTTACCATTGGAGACACAGGGAAGAACCACGCCACCATGGAACCTGAAATACAAGACTTCCCAATGGTCTTCTACATTATGTTCCACCTAGAGCACCAATGCCGGCAAAGACGAAGACGGTAAGTACAGCCCCCAAGGGAAGGAGGGAGGAAATGGAGAGTGACACACACACACACCACACATGCACCACACACACCCGATACACACACATGCCATATACACAACCATTTGCATTACAAAAACAAGTTGAGCCTGAAAAACCGCAGAATAATGCAAGGACAACCACGGCTGATGGTGGGGGCCCTGTGACAGCTGCTGGTGGTGGCGGTGTTTTGCTGGCAGCTTCCGCTGGCATAGATTGGTTCCTCTCCTCCTGGTCATGGGTTGGGGAACCCTTAACCTTCCTGGCAGTGGTGGATGGGTCCTTCCCCCCTCTGCCTGCTGGTGCAGGCTCCTTCCCCTTCTTTCCTGCTGATGCAGGCTCCTTCTCCTTCTTTCCTGCTGGTGCAGGCTCCTTCCCCTTCTTCGTAGCTGGTACAGGCTCCTTCCCCTTCTTCATAGCTGTGCAGGCTCCTTCCCCTTCTTCATAGCTGATGCAGGCTCCTTTTCCTTCTTTGCAGCTGGAGCAGGTTCATTCCTCTTCAGTATTGTTGGTCTGGAATCCCTTCCACCACAAGTAGATGGTGCAGCCCCGGGGCTGAGGTGCTGGGCTGGGTCCTTGCTACCCTGGCCATACATGAAGGATGGGGAGAGGGGTAGGGAAGAGGTCAATCATCAAAAGGAAAAGCTTTTTAGGTGCGTTGAGGTAGGAAGAGGGAGGAGTAATGGGAGTGGAGGATGAGGGAGTGGTTGTTGGAGGTGTTTGTCTGCTGGATTTAGGTGCATGGGCTCTATGCTGTTGTGAGGTAGATGGCTGTTGGGTGTCTGAGTGCTTGCATTTGTGTCTTTTAGGAGGGAGGACAGACACAGTGGGAGAGGACTCGTGCATGGATGTTATGGAGGTGACTGCCAGTGAGGTGTGTGCTCTGCTTGGTGTGGAGATGATGCTGGTAGTGGATATTGATGTAGTGGATGTAGGTGTGAGTGTAGACATAACTGGGTGGGAGGAGGAGGAGGAGGGGGAGACAATGGAGACAGTGGATCTTGTTGTCTCTGCAACTGAATGGTGCGTGTGTGCCTGTAGAATAAAGTGTGGTGCTTGTGTTTGCCTGTGACACTCTTGGGTGTTGGCTTGTGTGCATTGCTCATCTGGCTGTGTGCTTGGGATGGGTTGGGGTTGAGGAGAATGGGACCGGGAAGTGGAAGTTGGGGGGGGGGGGGACGTTTGACACAGGGACAATGGCTGTCATCAGAGAGGAGGCCAGAGCCTGAATCGATCTCTGTTGGGCCGCCAATCCAACATGAATGTTCTCCAGGAATGCATAGGATTGCTGCATCTGGGCTGCCAGCCCCTGGATGGCATTCACAATGGTTGATTTCCCTACAGAGATGGATCTCAGGAGGTCAATAGCCTCCTCACTTGGGGCAGCAGGGCTCACTGGTGCAGGACCTGAGGTGCCTGGGGCGAAGGAGATGCCCACCCTCCTGGGTTAGAGGGCACGGGCAACTCCCTGAGGGGCTACTGGGAGGGCGGTGCTGGTACGGGTGATGGGGGCTGTACCTGCAGCTAGGGTGGTATCAGAGGTGTCCGCCACCACCAGGGAGCTCCCATCGGAGGAGGTATCAGAGTCTGTGTTGTCCCCTCCAGTCTCTGCCGTGATGCTCCCCTCGCCCTACATCCCACTGGTGCCCTCACCATCGGTGAACGCTGCCTCCAGGGTCCTGTGGGATGCAGCTCCCATTGTCGTTGGTGCCTCTGCTCCTCCACCAGATGATACTAATGCACATAAGAACAGGATGGCAAAACAAGAAAGGGGGGAGAGAGACAAAGGAAACTCAGGGTCAATGACTGCACCAACACCACCGTTGGCATGCACAGCACCCTCACACACAGGGAACAGGCCTTCGCACTATGCATGGCACAACCAGTGAAATGGCTAGTCACCAAAGAATGAGGAGGGGCACACACCGCCAACTGCAGCACACCTGGTACCCACGAAGCCCTGCCCAGGAGTAAATACTAACAAGCTAGGTAAGCTGTTTTTCACATTCAAACCTTTAGCCAATTGAGGGCCTATGCTGCTATGTCTGGCTTGGCCTAGGGGCACCCAAGGGCACACAACCACCACCTGGATACCACCCCACCAGCCCTAAGTTGTAATGATAGCCGCTGTGCTCACCCCCTTGTGGCTGCTGTGATGCCCTCAAGTGCCCATCCAGCTCAGGGTAGGCCACCACCAGTATTCGGGACATCAGGGTCCAACAGGCACCCCTTCCTCGTTGGGAGGCCATCCCCAGCTGGGCTTTCATGGTCTTCTGTGCTCAGCGTCTCAGGTCCTCCCCCCGTTTCCGACAGTGGGTGCTCCTCCTGCCATACACACCCAGGGTCTGCGCCTCCTTGGCTATGGCACACAATATTCCCTTCTTTTGATGGGCGCTGACCTGCAGAGGCAATACAGGCAGTCGAACACAATTACACAAACAGTCCAGCCTGTCACACAAATGGCCCACCATACCCATTTGCATCACCATTGGCACACACATAGCTCAGCCCACAACATGTACACCGCCAAAAGGACATCCACCCAACCTCCTTACATGAGGCCTTCACACACAACTCCATGCATTAATGCCACATGCATGTGCCCAAGGTATACTCACCGGTCTGGAGGCCCATACAGCAGTCCGTACTGGGGTAGGACCCCATTTACCAGTCACTCCAACTCCTCAGAAGTGAAGGCTGGGGGCCTTTCTCCAGTCACACGGGCCATTGTAGGTTCCAAACAGAGGTCACAGCAGCGTCGGTCCTCTACTATGGAAGGTCAGTAAACAAGTGAGGATTCAGATAGAAAACGGTGGTCATGTGCGCGGTGGTGCATACCGTCACTGCCAGCGTAGATCACCAGTGGCCACTGTACCCCATAGGGCCCAATATTAACCAACAAGGAATTGCACAACGGTTCACGACCACACAACGCCACGGCGCACAACGTCAGCGGCAGTACCTCACTTCCACCTGTCCCTACACACACGACAGGCGGTCGCCATTTCAGGGGGGTGAACAGGCCTATCAATTAATGCTGCATCACAGGATCAATAGGCACATACTTAAATAATTGCACTGTCCCATAACATGTTTGAACATTGTGGACTGCTGTTGTGGCTCCATTGTTCAGTTTGTGACGGCCTACTCACTCTTGTGTCCCTTAGATACTTTCCGCTGTGGATGAATAGGAGATGGAGACATACTCCTTGTACAGACCCCTGTTGGACTTGGCTACACTGGAAGACAGGCACATAATACTCATCTATAGACTGGACAGGGCCACAATAACAGAGCTGTGTGCCCAATTGGAGGCTGACCTGATATCTGCTATCTTTCAACCGACTGGGATCCCCCCTCTTGTGCAAGTGATATCAGTGCTCCATTTCCTGGCAACTGGTTCTTTCCAAGTGACAGTCGGCTTGGCAGCAGGAATGTCACAGGCAGTGTTCTCAATCGTGCTAACAAGAGTGCCGAGAACATGGCGGGCTGCAGCGGTGCTTCCACGCGCTAAGCACTGTGTCTTCTGGGTAAGGGCGGGGCAAGAGCTCCCCGTTCGTGCCGATGTGTCGGCACAAACTGCTAGAATTCCTGAGGTCGCGTGAGCCACGAGGTGGCTCTAACATTGGTTTGGGCTCCCTAGGGTCTCTGTGGTGGGACAGAGCAGCCCTGGAGCTTCAAACAGGCTCCCCTTCGTGGTGAAGCAGGCAGGGGCAGAGCCAGCACAGGCAAAGGCTGGCTTAGCCCTGGCCAGCATAAGGCTCCTCCGGGAAGCTGCAAGATGGTGAGGAGCAAGAGTGGAACATCAGAAAGCTTTCAGGGGGCCAACAAGGACGGCCCTTGCTGTGGGACACGTGGAGTGGGGCTCAACTACAAGGTAGGAGGGTCTCGGACCCTTTATATTTGGAGACTGCTGGTCATCTTTCTAACTCTGCTTGCTTAGGTGAAGGGCCCCCGGGACCCTGGGATGAAGCCATTACCACCTATGTATTGGGCCAGGCTCTAAAAAAACAGACTAGAGGTTTGTGCGGCACAAAAAAATAGCAACATTGCCCCTAAAAATACCCCCTCTGTGAGATCTTTCTTTAAACTTAAGCCTGGGGTGGAAGTCTTCCCATCTACAAAATTGGAGACTGTACAGGAAAGGTACTCCCAAGGCTCTACGGAGATGCAGGAGCAATCGGATATAAGGGTCCCTGGACTAGGGGAGCCCCTCCAAGTAATAGAGATTCCATTAAGCACTGGTGAGGAGCCATCCCAGGGGGACGAAGGGGTCCGGTCTCCTCAGGCAGCTGGCATCAAGGCTCCTCCTGCTGGGGAGGTAACACAGAGCTCTTTGGAGGATAGTGTCCCTTGTCAGGTCCCGGCTGATTAGTTGGACCCCTCTCGATGCGCTTCTGGCGAAAATCCCTCAGTAGAAACGATGCTACTCTCCCTTTCTAAGGATATCTGGAAAGGTTTTTCCATATCGGAAAAAAATCAGGCAGAAATTAAAGATGCCAGTGAGGCTTTGGAAAGGAAGCTTGATCTGTCATTGAGAACACAGGTTTTGGAAGCTACGGTGGGAACTATGAAAGAGGAAATTGAAGTGACAAAGTGAAAGACTCTGAACAGGTCCTCCAGAGTAAACCTGAAGAATTAGAAAATAGTTCAAGGAGAAATAACTTGAGAGTTCTGCATGTTACGGAAGGGGCAAAAGGAGATGACTTGAAGGCTTTTCTAGTATCACTTTTGAAGTCCATGCTCTCATTAGAGGAGAGCGAAGAAGAAACTGTGAGGGACATTCAAAGGATACATAGAGACCCCTTCAGGAAAAATCCAAACAACACCAAGCCTCGGAAAATCCTGATTAATTTTCTTACATATGGTTTGAAGGAAAAAATGTTGTTGAAGGCACTTAAATTGAGAACCTTAACCCCTTTGATGTGGGCGTCGGCCACTACCTCCCTGGTGCGGGTCACGACCAGTGGCCGACACCAGAGAGGGGTTTTGAAAATCGCACCCAAGGATTTTCTTTTTTTGTTTTTTTTTACCCCTGGGAGACACGGAACAGTTTCTGTGTCTCCCCACCACACCCCACCCGCCATTTAGGCTCCAAGGAAACCTTACAATGACAAAAAAAAAATACACATATATATAGATATATATATATCTATATATTTATATATATATATATATGTAGATATAGATATAGATATAGATATAGATATATCTATATATAGATATCTCAATCCATGTAGATAGATATGTCTATCTACATGGATATATCTATATATATATATCTATATCTATATAGATATAGATATATATATATATAGATATATATATATAGACATATAGATATATCCATGTAGATAGATATATCTATATATATATATACATATATATATATATATATATATATATATATATATATATCACTAAAGAGCAGTCCTGTGTTCCTTCCAGCGCTTGCCGGACGAGGTTGGTGCACAGGACCCATTTTATATCCACTCCAAAAGAAATCCAAACTCTGGCACTCCATGCAGATCACTGACCTTTGTTTATTTCAAAAATTCCATTAAACAAACAGGGCAACGCGTTTCAACCATCACGGTCTTCTTCCTTGGCCCTTTTTACAAACATACAACAAAGAAGTGGCCCCTCCTACTTACTATATAAACCCTCATCCATAGACATAGAAAAAATCCCTTTTTTTTTGTGTGAATAGAAAAATGCCAAATTCTAATGTTATATTTCTAAGTATCCATTTAATATAACCTACCCTGTTGAAGTAATACTAATATGTAATAAATAGTAATACAAATAATTGGATGAGCCACACTATAAACCAATAAATCAGCAAATTAAAATTAATTTAGGCCTTTCAAAATAAAAGATAACCTAATCTGAAATGATTACAATTTCCCCCTGCCTTTACACCACCTGACTAACCAATATGAACAAAAAGTTCTTCGTCCTTGTTCAGTCCCCAAGGATAGCGGCTATTTAGCTGAATAATATATATATCAAAAAGATCAGAAGAGGGGGCAGGTCAACAAGAAAACGAAAAATTGGCTGGCAGGAGTGCACGACAGACCAGGAGGAAGTACAATGAAGGATAGAGAGTTGACAGTAGTCAACATCTCATCTCATACCCTATCACAGGAGGAACAATCGGTATTGGAATTAGGGTTATCGTTTTGCCCGACAGCCAATTTCAATCATACAAAAACACGAATTGACATCTATCATCTGATAAGAAAATTAAAGTTAATGAAAATCTTTGCACAACAGAAGGATGGAACCGCAACACACACTACTGAAGCAGATAGCTTAGAGGTTGCTCCAGAATTAACGATCAGCGATATAGATGGTTTAGCTGCCTTACGAGAACTGGAAATAGGAGAAAAAACATGGGCGACAGATATTGAATTATTAGAGGACCTAGACCTACAAACAGATTGTGCCAGTGGCAGCGGTTTTAACGCTAAACCGAGATGTAATCCAATCTTACCACATGACAATATTGATGCTTTTCATGAAGCAGTAACCTTTGAGTTGTTCAAATTGTGGAAGAGGACAAAGGATGTTTTTGCACAAAATCTAGCAGCAGGCCAACAAACTGCACTAACATCCCTTAAGAAAGCAACCTAATTTGTGATAAAGCCAGCGGATAAGTGGGGAAATGTAGTGTTGTGGGACGCTACTAAGTATCAACAGGAAGTTAAGAGGCAACTACTAAATCCAGACTGTTATGAGATATCTACAATGTCAGCTTACCGGCATTCTATAAGCAGGTTCCATGATTTGCTTTTTGAAGGCGTCAGCAGAGGTCTACTTTCAGATGACGAGTACAAGTTTTTACTGGTACGGAAACCAGTGGTACCTTGCTTCTATTTGTTACCCAAGATTTACAAGGATATTGAGAACCCTCCAGGGCGACCCATAGTGTCAGCAAGAGGTCGTTTATTGGAGAACACTTAAATTTATTTAGACTATTTTTTGAGTCCTTATGTAGTTAATTTAAATTCATATTGCAGAGATACTACAGATTTTCGAACAAAGATACAGGACATTCCTTGGCAAACTGCTTATATCATGGTAACTATAGATGTAGTATCGCTATATACCTGTATCCCACATGAGAAGGGAATTCAGGCGTGTCGACACTTTTTTAGGGATAAACCGATTGGACTCTTAGAACACTCTGAACTGCTTCTAAATATGTTAAGATTTTGTCTGGAAAACAATTTCTTTATGTATGAGGATCAATGGTATAGACAAACAACTGGGACCGCGATGGGAAGTTGCTTTGCTCCTAGTTATGCTTGTCTATTTATGGGGTGGTGGGAAACGCAATTGGTGATGTCAGATGAAAATGTGAAATGGTTCCAACATATCATATTTTGGACACGATATATTGATGATATATTTATGATATGGGAAGGTCCAGAATCAACATTATATGATTTCCTAAATTTGTTACCAAATAGGGATCTGAATTTGCATTTTTCATATAAAATACACAAACAGGTGATGGAATTTTTAGATATACTGTAGAGGTCAGTGTAGAAGAAGGCACGCTACATACTAAACTGTTCAGAAAGCGTACATCTGGGAACAGCATTCTACACGCCTCAAGTCACCACCCACCCAATGTCAAATGGAGTATACCCTATGGGGAATTGTTAAGAGCTAAGAGAAATTGCAGTACCCAGCAAAGTTTTGAGAGAGAACGATTAATAATGATACAGAGATTTAGATCTAGGGGATATCCATATAAAATAGTAAAGAATGCATGCCGAAAGACAGAAGAAGTTCAAAGGCCGGAATTATTGATTCCTAGAAAGAGAGGAAAAGGTATTAACACCCTGAGATTTGTGACAGTATTTAATGCATATTCTTCAGAAGTTAAAAAGATTCTCATGAAACATTGGCATCTCATTAAGGCTGACAGAACAATTGGTCAGCTAATAAGTCGTACTCCAATGATAACTTACAAAAGAAGTGGCTCTCTGAGAGACATTCTCGTACATAGTTACACAAGGAAGACAAAAGGAACCTTCCTAGATAAACATCAAGGTTTCTATAAATGTGCCAAGTGTAAAGCGTGCAGATATAGTTCAAATCGTAAGCAATATGAGTTACCCAAGGGTAGGCGAGCGAACATTAAGAAATATATAAATTGCAACTCAGATTTCGCTATTTATGTAATAGAATGTCCATGTGGATTGCAATATGTTGGCAGTACAATCTTTCCTCTGAAAAAACGTATACTTGAGCACTGGAGAGCAATATTGAATAAGGATGCTGCTTATCCAGTAGCGCGACACTGTAATCTTAAACATGAGGGTAAAGTAGAGAAGATGAAATTCTTTGGTATTGACAGGGTCCTGGGTACTACGAGAGGAGGGGACAGAGAAAAACAATTAAGGAGATTGGAGTCTGAATATATTATTCAGCTAAATAGCCGCTATCCTTGTGGACTGAACAAGGACGAAGAACTTTTTGTTCATATTGGTTAGTCAGATGGTGTAAAGGCAGGGAAAAATTGTAATAATTTCAGATTAGGTTATCTTTTATTTTGAAAGGCCTAAATGAATTTTAATTTGATGATTTATTGGTTTATAGTGTGGCTCATCCAATTATTTGTATTACTATTTATTGCATATTAGTATTACTTCAACAGGGTAGGTTATATTAAATGGATACTTAGAAATATAACATTAGAATTTGGCATTTTTCTATTCACACAAAAAAAGGGATTTTTTTCTATGTCTATGGATGAGGGTTTATATAGTAAGTAGGAGGGGCCACTTCTTTGTTGTATGTTTGTAAAAAGGGCCAAGGAAGAAGACCGTGATGGTTGAAACGCGTTGCCCTATGTTTTGTTTAATGGAATTTTTTTAATAAACAAAGGCCAGTGATCTGCATGGAGTGCCAGAGTTTGGATTTCTTTTGGAGTGGATATATATATATATAGCACTTTTGTCAGTGCATATGTGGTTTCCCTGTTGCCACCAGTTGTCTTGCAGGTGCAGCTTGCGCCTTCAAAGCAGTGCACATACTTCAACTGACGCATTTCAACTGTAGCTTTTAGGCAGCAATAAAGAAGTCAAGTAAGTCTTGTGATTATGTTTCTGCTACAAAAGGATCAGACTTTTGTCTAGTGGCAGTTTTAGTGCCATAAAGAAGTGCAGAAGGTTTATATGACTACTGCAAAGAGCAAATCTGTATTTTCAGTAAATAGCTGAGTACATTAGTAAAGTCAGCCAGTACCTGCGCTATAATACAAATGAAATGTATGTGCGGGGTGGGGGGTTGCTATGGAGAGATGAAGAGCACGTTTGCTGGTTGGTAATGAGGGAATCTGAGGAGGAGGACATGGGAGTGGTAGCACCAATAATGATTCTTGGACTGGGCGCACGAGGTGCTAAAGACTGTGACGAATGGTTTGTGACAAGGTGTTTGAGTGTCTTGAAAGAACGTGCTGATTGAGGGAAGAAGCGCAGGTAAGGTGGCCTCTACTGTTGCACGTATATCACCCACACCAGCAATTTTGTGACTGTCTATGTAGGCTAGAGTTTTAGAGCAACAGTTTAGCCAATAGCAGAGATGGCATCTTGATGGATGACTGCTGCTGACGTCACTCTGGTTATAGAGGACAGCTCTGACATAGGATCAGACATGAGACAGCAGATACTGAGACAGCATCTGAGGGATAGGACAATGGTGCAGACTCTGGTAGTGATTTTTCAGTTGGAGGAGTCCCATTGGATAACTCCTTCCAGTAAATTGTGAGGGAGGTGATGAGGGCAGTCCTGTTGTCCCTTCGCAAGCACAGTCTGTGCAACAGGGCAATAGTAGGTTAGCCCAACCCAGAGAGCAGGTGAATGCGGGGGCAAGCACAGAGAGGGTGCTCTCTTGGGAGCTCCCCAATTTAGTTCAGCCCCGAATTCCACTGCCCAAATTGTATTGTGGAGACATCAAAATTATCTATCACAAAACAAACTGGTTTTGTAAGGCAGGCACCTGTGTTTTTGGTCCGGGGTTTGGCGGCTATATAGGGAAACATACTAAACCCAAACATTTCTGGAAACTAGATATCCGGGGGAGTCCACATAGGTGTGACTTGTGTGGATTCCCCAAAGTTTTCATACCCAGAATACCCCGCAAAGCTGAAATGTTGAATAAAACTCTACTTTTCTTGCATTTCTGTCACACGAACTACAGGAATATGCTGCGATCCACAAAATTCCTACCACCCAGTGATTCCTCACCTGTCCTGAAAAAAACACTACCCCACTTGAGTGACTATACTTAGTGCCTGTGTAAGGAATGGATCACCCCAGGGTCAACAGTTGCCTCATGTAAGTACCAAAATTGACTGTTGTGTGATCTATTCCTGTCGCGGGCACTAGGCCTACCCACACAAGTGAGGTACCATTTTTATCAGGAGACTTGCGGGAACACTGGGTGGAAGGAAATTTGTGGCTCCTCTCATATTCCAGAACTTTCTGTCACCGAAATGTGAGGAAAAAGTGTTTTTTGGCCACATTTTGAGGTTTGCAAAGGATTCTGGGTAACAGAACCTAATCAGAGCCCCACAAGTCACCCCATCGTGGATTCCCCTAGGTGTCTAGTTTTCAAAACTGTGCAGGTGTGCTAGGTTTCCCTAGGTGCCTGCTGAGCTAGAGGCCAAAATCCACAGCTAGGCACTTTGCAAAAAACAGCTCTGTTTTCTTTGTCAAAATGTGATGTGTCCATGTTGTGTTTTGGGGCATTTCCTGTCGCAGGCACTAGGCCTACCCCCACAAGTGAGGGATAATTTTTACCGGGAGACTTGGGGGAACGCTGGGTGGAAGGATATTTGTGGCTCCTCTCAGATTCCAGAACTTTCTGTCACCGAAATGTGAGGAAAAAGTGTTTTTTTGGCCACATTTTGAGGTTTGCAAAGGATTCTGGGTAACAGAACCTAATCAGAGCCCCACAAGTCACCCCATCGTGGATTCCCCTAGGTGTCTAGTTTTCAAAACTGTTCAGGTTTGGTAGATTTCCCTAGGTGCCTGCTGAGCTAGAGGCCAAAATCCACAGCTAGGCACTTTGCAAAAAACAGCTCTGTTTTCTTTGTCAAAATGTGATGTGTCCATGTTGTGTTTTGGGGCATTTCCTGTCGCGGGCACTAGGCCTACCCACGCAAGTGAGGTACCATTTTTATCGGGAGACTTGCGGGAACGCTGGGTGGAAGGAAATTTGTGGCTCCTCTCATATTCCAGAACTTTCTGTCACCGAAATGTGAGGAAAAAGTGTTTTTTGGCCACATTTTGAGGTTTGCAAAGGATTCTGGGTAACAGAACCTAATCAGAGCCCCACAAGTCACCCCATCGTGGATTCCCCTAGGTGTCTAGTATTCAAAACTGTGCAGGTGTGCTAGGTTTCCCTAGGTGCCTGCTGAGCTAGAGGCCAAAATCCACAGCTAGGCACTTTGCAAAAAACAACTCTGTTTTCTTTGTCAAAATGTGATGTGTCCATGTTGTGTTTTGGGGCATTTCCTGTCGCAGGCACTAGGCCTACCCCCACAAGTGAGGGATAATTTTTACCGGGAGACTTGGAGGAATGCTGGGTGGAAGAACATTTGTGGCTCCTCTCAGATTCCAAAACTTTCTGTCACTGAAATGTGAGGAAAAAGTGTTTTTTTGGCCACATTTTGAGGTTTGCAAAGGATTCTGGGTAACAGAACCTGATCAGAGCCCCACAAGTCACCCCATTTTGGATTCCCCTAGGTGTCTAGTTTTCAAAACTGTGCAGCTTTGCTAGGTTTCCCTAGGTGCCTGCTGAGCTAGAGGCCAAAACCTACAGCTAAGCACTTTGCAAAAAACACGTCAGATTTCAATGTAAAAATGTGATGTGTCCATGTTGCCTTTCCTGTCGTGTGCATTAGGCCTACCCACACAAGTGAGGTTTAATTTTTACCGGGAGACTTGGAGGAATGCTGGGTGGAAGGACATTTGTGGCTCCTCTCAGATTCCAAAACTTTCTGTCACTGAAATGTGAGGAAAAAGTGTTTTTTTGGCCACATTTTGAGGTTTGCAAAGGATTCTGGGTAACAGAACCTAATCAGAGCCCCACAAGTCACCCCATTGTGGATTCCCCTAGGTGTCTAGTTTTCAAAACTGTTCAGGTTTGGTAGATTTCCCTAGGTGCCTGCTGAGCTAGAGGCCAAAATCCACAGCTAGGCACTTTGCAAAAAACAGCTCTGTTTTCTTTGTCAAAATGTGATGTGTCCATGTTGTGTTTTGGCGCATTTCCTGTCGCGGGCACTAGGCCTACCCACACAAGTGAGGTACTATTTTTATCGGGAGGCTTGCGGGAACGCTGGGTGGAAGGAAATTTGTGGCTCCTGTCATATTCCAGAACTTTCTGTCACCGAAATGTGCGGAAAAAGTGTTTTTTGGCCACATTTTGAGGTTTGCAAAGGATTCTGGGTAACAGAACCTAATCAGAGCCCCACAAGTCACCCCATTGTGGATTCCCCTAGGTGTCTAGTTTTCAAAACTGTGCAGCTTTGCTAGGTTTCCCTAGGTGCCTGCTGAGCTAGAGGCCAAAACCACAGCTAAGCACTTTGCAAAAAACACGTCAGATTTCAATGTAAAAATGTGATGTGTCCATGTTGCCTTTCCTGTCGCGTGCATTAGGCCTACCCACACAAGTGAGGTTTAATTTTTACCGGGAGACTTGGAGGAATGCTGGGTGGAAGGACATTTGTGGCTCCTCTCAGATTCCAAAACTTTCTGTCACTGAAATGTGAGGAAAAAGTGTTTTTTTTGGCCCCATTTTGAGGTTTGCAAAGGATTCTGGGTAACAGAACCAGATCAGAGCCCCACAAGTCACCCCATCTTGGATTCCCCTAGGTGTCTAGTTTTCAAAACTGTTCAGGTTTGGTAGGTTTCCCTAGGTGCCTGCTGAGCTAGAGGCCAAAATCCACAGCTAGGCACTTTGCCAAAAACAGCTCAGTTTTCTTTGTCAAAATGTGATGTGTCCATGTTGTGTTTTGGGGCATTTCCTGTTGCGGGCACTAGGCCTACCCACACAAGTGGGGTACCATTTTTATCGGGAGACTTGCGGGAACGCTGGGTGGAAGGAAATTTGTGGCTCCTCTCATATTGCAGAACTTTCTGGCACCGAAATGTGAGGAAAAAGTGTTTTTTGGCCACATTTTGAGGTTTGCAAAGGATTCTGGGTAACAGAACCTGATCAGAGCCCCACAAGTCACCTCATCTTGGATTACCCTAGGTGTCTAGTTTTCAAAACTGTGCAGGTTTGCTAGGTTTCCCTAGGTGCCTGCTGAGCTAGAGGCCAAAATCCACAGCTAGGCGCTTTGCAAAAAACAGCTCTGTTTTCTTTGTCAAAATGTGATGTGTCCATGTTGTGTTTTGGGGCATTTCCTGTTGCGGGCACTAGTCCTACCCCCACAAGTGAGGTATCATTTTTATCTGGAGACTTGGGGGAACGCTGGGTGGAAGGATATTTGTGGCTCCTCTCAGATTCCAGAACTTTCTGTCACCGAAATGTGAGGAAAAAGTGTTTTTTTGGCCACATTTTGAGGTTTGCAAAGGATTCTGGGTAACAGAACCTAATCAGAGCCCCACAAGTCACCCCATCGTGGATTCCCCTAGGTGTCTAGTTTTCAAAACTGTTCAGGTTTGGTAGGTTTCCCTAGGTGCCTGCTGAGCTAGAGGCCAAAATCCACAGCTAGGCACTTTGCAAAAAACAGCTCTGTTTTCTTTGTCAAAATGTGATGTGTCCATGTTGTGTTTTGGGGCATTTCCTGTCGCGGGCACTAGGCCTACCCACACAAGTGAGGTACCATTTGTATCGGGAGACTTGCGGGAACGCTGGGTGGAAGGAAATTTGTGGCTCCTCTCATATTCCAGAACTTTCTGTCACCGAAATGTGAGGAAAAAGTGTTTTTTGGCCACATTTTGAGGTTTGCAAAGGATTCTGGGTAACAGAACCTGATCAGAGCCCCACAAGTCACCCCATCTTGGATTCCCCTAGGTGTCTAGTTTTCAAAACTGTGCAGGTTTGCTAGGTTTCCCTAGGTGCCTGCTGAGCTAGAGGCCAAAATCCACAGCTAGGCGCTTTGCAAAAAACAGCTCTGTTTTCTTTGTCAAAATGTGATGTGTCCATGTTGTGTTTTGGGGCATTTCTTGTCGTGGGCACTAGGCTTACCCCCACAAGTGAGGTATCATTTTTATCTGGAGACTTGGGGGAACACTGGGTGGAAGGATATTCGTGGCTCCTCTCAGATTCCAGAACTTTCTGTCACCGAAATGTGAGGAAAAAGTGTTTTTTTTGGCCACATTTTGAGGTTTGCAAAGGATTCTGGTTAACAGAACCTAATCAGAGCCCCACAAGTCACCCCATTGTGGATTCCCCTAGGTGTCTAGTTTTCAAAACTGTTCAGGTTTGGTAGGTTTCCCTAGGTGCCTGCTGAGCTAGAGGCCAAAATCCACAGCTAGGCACTTTGCAAAAAACAACTCAGTTTTCTTTGTCAAAATGTGATGTGTCCATGTTGTGTTTTGGGGCATTTCCTGTCGCGGGCACTAGGCCTACCCACACAAGTGGGGTACCATTTTTATCGGGAGACTTGCGGGAACGCTGGGTGGAAGGAAATTTGTGGCTCCTCTCATATTCCAGAACTTTCTGTCACCGAAATGTGGGGAAAAAGTGTTTTTTTGGCCACATTTTGAGGTTTGCAAAGGATTCTGGATAACAGAACCTGATCAGCGCCCCACAAGGCACCCCATCTTGGATTCCCCTAGGTGTCTAGTTTTCAAAACTGTGCAGGTTTGCTAGGTTGCCCTAGGTGCCTGCTGAGCTAGAGGCCAAAATCCACATCTAGGCACTTGCAAAAAACAGCTCTGTTTTCTTTGTCAAAATGTGATGTGTCCATGTTGTGTTTTGGGGCATTTCCTGTCGCGGGCACTAGGCCTACCCCCACAAGTGAGGTATCATTTTTATCTGGAGATTTGGAGGAACGCTGGGTGGAAGGATATTTGTGGCTCCTCTCAGATTCCAGAACTTTCTGTCACCGAAATGTGAGGAAAAAGTGTTTTTTGGCCACATTTTGAGGTTTGCAAATGATTCTGGGTAACAGAACCTAATCAGAGCCCCACAAGTCACCCCATCTTGGATTCCCCTAGGTGTCTAGTTTTTAAAACTGTTCAGGTTTGGTAGGTTTCCCTAGGTGCCTGCTGAGCTAGAGGCCAAAATCCACAGCTAGGCACTTTGCAAAAAACAGCTCTGTTTTCTTTGTCAAAATTTGATGTGTCCATGTTGTGTTTTGGGGCATTTCCTGTCGCAGGCACTAGGCCTACCCCCACAAGTGAGGTATAATTTTTACTGGGAGACTTGGAGGAATGCTGGGTGGAAGGACATTTGTGGCTCCTTTGAGATTCCAAAACTTTCTGTCACTGAAATGTGAGGAAAAAGTGTTTTTTTGGCCACATTTTGAGGTTTGCAAAGGATTCTGGGTAACAGAACCAGATCAGAACCCCACAAGTCACCCCATTTTGGATTCCCCTAGGTGTCTAGCTTTCAAAACTGTGCAGCTTTGCAAGGTTTCCCTAGGTGCCTGCTGAGCTAGAGGCCAAAACCTACAGCTAAGCACTTTGCAAAAAACACGTCAGATTTCAATGTAAAAATGTGATGTGTCCATGTTGCCTTTCCTGTCGCGTGCATTAGGCCTACCCACGCAAGTGAGGTACCATTTTTATCGGGAGACTTGGGGGAACACAGAATAGCACAACAAGTATTATTGCCCCTTGTCTTTCTCTACATTTTTTCCTTCCAAATGTAAGACAGTGTGTAAAAAAGATGTCTATTTGAGATTTGCCTGTAATTCACATGCTAGTATGGGCACCCCGGAATTCAGAGATGGGCAAATTACCACTGCTGCTCAATACCTTATCTTATGCCCATTTTGGAAATACAAAGTTTTTCTTGATACCTATTTTTCACTCTTTATATTTCAGCTAATGAATTGCTGTATACCCGGTATAGAATGAAAACCCATTGCAAGGTGCAGCTCATTTATTGGCTCTGGGTACCTAGGGATCATGATGAACCTACAAGCCCTATATATCCCTGCAACCAAAAGAGTCCAGCACACGTAACGGTATATTGCTTTAAAACATCTGACATTGCAGGAAAAAGTTACAGAGTAAAACACTGAGAAAAATGGCTGTTTTTTTCAGCTCCATTTCCATATTTTTTATTTTTCAGCTGTTATTTTCTGTAGGAAAACCTTGTAGGATCTACACAAATGACCCCTTGCTGAATTCACAATTTTGTCTAATTTTCAGAAATGCTTAGCTGTCCGGGATCCAGTATTGGTTTCACACCCATTCATGTCACTAACTGGAAGGAGCCTGAAAGCACCAAAAATAGTAAAAATGGGGTATGTCCCAGTAAAATGCCAAAATTGTGTTGAAAAATGTGGTCTTCTGATGCAAGTCTGCCTTTTCCGGAAAGCTGGGAAGATGGTGATTTTAGAACCACAAACCTTTTGTTGATGCCGTTTTCAGGGAAAAAACCACAAGCCTTCTTCGGCAGCCCTTTTTTCCCATTTGTTTGAAAAAAACACAAATGTAGGTGTATTTTGGCTAATTTCTTGGTCTCCTCCAGGGAAACCAAGAAACTCTGGGTACCTTTAGAATCCCCAGGATGTTGGAAAAAAGAGATGCAAATTTGATGTGGATAGCTTATGTGGACAAAAAGTTATGAAGGCCTAAGCGTGAACTACCCCAAATAGCCAAAAAAGGGCTCAGCACGGGATTTATTTTTTTTAGATCAAATCAGACCTCTACAGAATCACCATCAACAGGCAGTGGGAGTTGGGGCAACAGCTAGAGGAGTTTAGATCATTGGGAGCTTATTCACAACTTAAGTTCCCTGCTATTCTTAAGGTTCATGTTTAATAATAAGATGTACAACGTGAGGGATAGGAAGGCTGCGGATGAGTTGCTGGCAGCGTTCAAGTCAGGGGGCAGTGCGACTGGAAAGTGACATCTGTGGCCCTTGCCCAGGAGAGACGTGTTCTCTAATTGTGGACATATTTCGGTCCACTAGTCGAAGGGGTGTCTCCATGGAAAGGGTGGGAGGCGGGAGGGGGTGGGTCACAGGGTGGGGAGCATGTGGGGAAAAAAACAAAATAAAGGTACCTCATTCACCTCAATCAATGTGGCACCCAGGGGATAATGGCTGGTGAGAGTAGTGAATGACAGGACCCCAGTTCTTTCCAGATTCTTTCTTGGAGTGTTAATGGTTTAAGAACAAAGGGTAGGAGAGATAAAATCTTAAAATATCTAAAAGACTCCCCAGCTGAACTTTTAATTCTACAGGAGACCCATTTGACCAGAGATGAGGGGGTTGAACTCTTTAAAAATCAAACATGGTTACACTCCTATGCCTGCACCAAGCACAATTTCAACACTAAGGGAGTGGCTATTTTAGTTAAGCATGGGATCAAGGCAGGATTATTAGAGGTACGATCTGATTCAGTGGGAAGATGGCTTATAGTTAAATTACAAATTTAAAACAGAAGATTCACAGTGGCGGGGTTCTACGGCCCGAACTGTGACGATATTGGCCTTCTCGAAAAATGCTTCTCACAGCTGGTAGATTTTCCGGATCCAGTTTTAATCACCAGAGACTTTAATGTTGTGCTATATAACAAACCAGATAGATCCGAGAAGTGCTGGTCACTAGGGACTCCAAAATCTCAATGTTTTTTTAAAGGAATGATGAAAGAGTGGGGGTTAAGGGATTTATGGCGGCAGAGAAAGAGAGATCTAAGGGAGTTCTCCTTTTACAATAAAAAATATAAACATGCCTCTCGTATAGATTATTTTCTTATGACTTGAGGCTCGAGGGCTTGGTAGGCAACATTACTAATCTGCCCACCCACCTCTCAGATCATACAGCGGTGATTTTAGACTTAAGGGTGGTGGGAGGGTCGGGTGTTAGTAGATGAACATTCAACCGTAAGCTAGTACAAGATTTGGAGGCCTTCAATCAGTTACAAAACAGAGACGGAGGTGTTTTGTAAAGCTAATTTGGGCTCAGCTTCCATGGCAATGGTATGGGATACCTTTAAAGCAGTTATGAGAGGTAAAATTATGAATATAGCCAGTTATAAGTAAAGGCAGTTTAGGGCTGCTATGTCCCAGTTGGAACAGGAAATGCTCAAAGTAAGGAGTCAATTATTGGGGAATACTAAGAAGGAGGAGGGTGAGGTTCTGGAGAACAGGTTGAAGGAGTTGGGATTTCAGTTGGACGAGGTATTACAAGCCAGGGTCGTCAAAAGAGCAGAGGCTACTAAACTAGCTCACTTTGAGTACGGTGAGAATGCAGGGAAGTTACTAGCCTGGAAGTGTAAGCGGGATTTAGTGAAGAACTATATCAAGGAAGTAGAGGTAAATCAAGCAGGTGAGAGATCATCAAATAGCGAGCAAATGGAGGCAGCTTTTCAGTCTTTCTTTTCTGAATTGTATAAAGAAGAGGCTGAGGTAAGAGGGAGGGCATTGGTAAATGGTTGGCAGATGATATACTCCCAACTATCTCACAAGAAGAGCAAGTTGCTTTTAATAGCCTGATCTCAGCTGGGGAAATTTGGAAGGTGTTGATGGGTATTAAGGATGGTGAGGCACCGGGGCCAGTTAGCATTCCTATGGAATTCTATAAAACGATGGATGAGTTAATAATTCCAGTCTTGGTAGAGTTATTTGCAGCGATCTTTGAAGATAGGGCCCCTATCCTGGGTTCATGGAATGAGGCTACGATTGCCTTAATTCTGAAATCGGGTAAGAGTCCGGTTAAGTGTGAGTCTTATAGGCCTATCTCCTTGCTGAACTGCGACTATAAGATATTTGCTAAAATTCTTGCTGATAGACTCAGCAGAGTGGTGGGCCAATTAATTCATCCTGATCAGAAAGGATTTATTAAGGGTAGGTTTGTACATGAATTGACGTATAATTTGGTGGGGGCAATAGACATGGCCACATCTTTTGAAATGCCTTTGGCTGTGGTTAACTTGGATGCAAGGAAGGCCTTTGATAGGGTGAACTGGAAATACCTGTCTTTCATTTTGAGATCAGTTGGTCTAGGAGATAATCTGTGTGGAGCAGTAGGTCTTATATATAGAGACCCCATTGCTGGAGTCTTAGTAAACTGCAATCTTACTGAGCCTTTGAAGATTATGAGGGGTGCTAGGCAGGGATGCCCTCTTTCCCCGCTGTTGTTTGACTTGTATATAGAGCCACTGGCTAGGAAAATAAGAGGGAATTTGGTTATTGTACCCTTCAAGTGTAATGGATGGGTGAAAAAGGTGGCCCTGTATGCTGACGACCTCTTAGTATATACGGCGGACATGTTATCCGCCTTGCCTATGCTGCTGACCTTAGCTGAAGACTTTGGTAAAGTTTCGGGGTTTCGGGTGAATACGGAGAAAACAGAGGCTATGGCTTGGAATCATATGTCGGCGGGACAAATAAAACTGGAGAGATTAATCATATATTTAGGGATTTCAGTTACTTAAGACATTGATCAGCTTGCAATGACAAATCTAAAACCAGTGGTAGAGGAAGGGTGCATATCTCTTCAGAGATGGATGTATCTCCCACTGACATTGGTAGGGAGGGTTAATTTGGTAAAAATTATGATTCAGCCTAAACTTAATTTTTTGCATAGCTCTATACCTTTACTAATGCATAAGCAGTATTTGCTTAAGCTTCAACAGGCTATTACTTCCTTTATTTGGGCATCAAAAGGCTCTAGGATCTCATGGAAAAAATTGAGGAGAAAGAGAGAAAAAGGGGGGTTGGCACTTCCGGATTTAAACTATTATGTTTGGGCATTCCAATTGAACCCCGTAAAAATGCTGTTTCCCATTCCTGACTCCTCGGCTATTGGCATAATGTATAAAGCTATGTTGGGCACTGTTAAGGGAGCCTCTAAGGGATATCTTTACAAGTTTGGAGATCCAAAATTCTTTAAAAAAATAAAATTTTAAATCCTCTGCGATCTTGCGGCAAGTTGGTACCATTAGAGGGTGGGGGCAAGAGTCAGCTATTACAGCCCGTATGCTCCGATTTGGAACTCCCCAGGTACTCCTGAATGCTTAAGGAACGTCTTAGCACTGCCACTGAAGAACGCAGGTATAGTGTCTTGGGGGGATCTATTCAGTGAAGGAGAGGTAATCTCTCTGGAGGATCTTGAGGTTAAGCTAGGGGGTGCTTTCTCTAGACTGATGTATGCTCAAATAAAACGTTGGTTACAGGAATCCTGAGTATCATGTGGGACTGCTGGCTTTTTGGAGGAGTGTATGTTAGCAGAGCCCCCTAGACTGAAGCAGGTCTCAAATTGGTATTGGGAGATATCAGAAGGTTTGGATGGGGAATTTACACTGACCATCTCCCTCTGGAGGAAGGTTATGCCACAAGGAAAAGTTGTGCAGTGGTGGGAATCTTCTATGTTAACTCTGTTTAGGATAGCAAAGCCGGCATCGTTGCAGAGAAATCATTTGTATAAGATACATAGAGCATACCTATCCCCAGGAAGGCTCTCTAAAATAGGCAGTAGCAAGGTAATTAGGGCCCTCATTTTAACCTCAGTGGTCTTTTTGCAAGACCGCCGGGGTACTTCTGTGCTGAAGACCGCCAGTGCAGGCAGTTTTCCGCGCAGCGTATTATGACTGCTGGCAGCTCTCCGTCCTTTTCCAAACGTATAGCCGCCAGCAGCCATACTGGCGGTCGGCGGGGAAGTGGAGGCTGCTCCACCTCCACCGCCACGTCACCAGAACACCGCCCACCGAATCACATCTCATGATTCGGTGTGGCGGTGTTATGGTGATGGGGAGCTGGCGGTGGAGCAGCCCCCATGGATCACATTCCCTCACGGAGGTACGGTGATCGTCCGTTAGGGGAGAAGTGTGGGGGTGTTGTGTGTTGTGTGCATGTGAGTGTGTAGAGGGGGGGTATGAGTGCGTGTATGCATGCGGGCGGTGTAATGTGTGTTTTGAAAATGTGTGCGTATATGTCTGCGAGTATGTGTGCGTATATGTCTGTGTGTGTGTCTGTTGGAATGTCTGTTTGTATGTGTGCAGGTATATGTAGTTGTAGTGTATGTGTGCGTGTAGGGGGGTGTGTGTGTGTCAATGTTGGGGGGGTGGGGAGGGGGATTCCTGCCACTTTTGGGGGGCGGCAGGGGGGTCAGGGGTGTGGGGGGAGGATTCGGGGGTAGGGGAGACCCCTATCAGTGCCAGGGAAGGAAATCCCTGGCACTGATAGTGCCTACCGCCATGGATTTCGTGGCGGTACAGAACCCCACGAAATCCATGCCGGTATGCGGGGTTGTGATACTGCCGGCGGTGTAGTGACACCTGCTGGTCTGGAGACTGAAGTCTCCAGGGCAGAAGTCGTTACCACCCTGGTGGTTGGAGTGGAGAAGTGGCGGTTTAGCATGGCGGTTACCGCCATGCTTGTAATGCCATTTTTTTCCCCGCTGGCCTGTTGGCGGTATTACTGCCATTTCTCCACCGACCGCCAGGGTTGTAATGAGGGCCTAAGTGTCCTAAATGTGACTTACAGCTTGCTTCTGATATTCATATGTTTTATGAGTGTCCAGTGGTGGAGCTCTTCTGGAAAGATCTATGTAAAGAATCTCTCTTGCATGTTGGGATGGGATGTTTCGGTATATCGATGGGACCCTGTGGTTGACTGGGGCCTGGGGGCCTCGAGTATTACTGTGGCATTAGACACTCAGCAGTGCTGTAGTGGGGGAGACAGAGACTTTTAACATGTAAAAAGGAGGAGGTATTTATATAATCCATATCCTTCTTATGGATAGAAATAATTGCTTCTCTAATGGTAGGGTGAAAACAACCCTTTTCCCTGGCAATGAAAAACAGTTCAATCAATTTAGGGGATAATGTAGCCAAAAGATTGCCTAATATTCAAGGAGTAATTGTCTGAGCGAGGTGTCTTACCCCAAGCTCATTCTTTAACAGTGGCCTTGAGCTCCTGTACCTGAATTTTTGAACCCAAAGATGCTACTTCCTCCTGGGACAACTGAGTTATGGTAATATTGGACAAATAGTCCTGCAAATCTGCTGAAACAGCATCACAACCTGAACAATAGAGAGCATCATAATAGGTTTTAACTCATCATTAATTTCAGTCTGAGGGAGCAATAATGTGCCTGCCTCAGTTTCGATGACCATGATCACTTATTGCTTCTTTCCTGGGTCAATAACCACACCAGCAATTTCCCAGATTTATCCTTTTCATCATGTCTTTAGAAAGATAGTGTTTTTACTCTTTCAATCAATCTTTCAGTGATAGCAATTGTTCTCTTTCATCTCTTAACTGAATTTTAGTTGCAGGATTGTGAATTGATTCTCTCTCCTGGTCATTGACGAGATCCCCTTCCCTTCATATCTCATTACGTAAATGTAACTTCATCCCACCATGGTCAATATATAGGGGGTCATTATGAACATGGCGGGATAAACATTCCACTGGGACGGCAGGTGGTAACACTGTTTCTGCCAGCCGGCCCAGAGGAATGCTGGGCCAGGACATTGCTGATGGCTCGACTTGGAGCCGTTGTCAATGCCGCAGAGCGGCAGGTGCAGCAGCACCCATCATGCATATCACTGCCTGTAAATCGGGCAGTGACATGCATGACGGGGCTGTGCACAGGGGCCCCTGTACTGCCCATGTCAAGTGCAGGGGCAGTGCAGGGGCCCCCAGGGGGGCCCAGGAGCAACCCTTCCGCCAGCCTTTCCCTGGGGGGGGAAACCGCCAGGGAAAGTGTGGAGGAACACAGGTTCCTTATCCAGAGGGCAGCACTGCTTGCAGTGCTGCCCTGCCGGACAGAGAAATCCGCCATCGTCAAGCTGCCTGTCGAGGATAGCCTGGCAGTGGCAGAGGGCCGCCTGTGGCGGTCTTCCTTTGTTCATAATATGGCAGTCCAGACCGAAATGCCAGTGGTGGTGATTTCCGCCACCGCAGGCATGGCGGTCTGGACCGGCATGTTCATTATGACCACCATAATTTGCTTTTAATACAACCTTAAACATTCCCCTCCCTGGTAGCGGTAATGACACTGTCCTCACATTTTTAGAAGAATAATTATGTATCACCTCCGCTAGTTTCACCTTAAGTACTGAGTCTTCCAATGTATACTTTAAGTTTCTAGGTTGGGATAGACGTCTCAGACAGCCCACCTGAGATAAAGCACAGTGATGGTCTCACCAGATACTTTCGCCTTAGCGATGAAAGCTCTCAGGAGGTTGTGTAGCTCTCCCCACTTTCAGCTGGGGGGACACATGTTAGACCTGACAGCCTTAGGGTGGTCAGGTCACCCTTAACTTTTTGCCTGCCTCCCTCCACTTTTTAGATACTGTTTTTGCTTGTTTTAAGACTCTGCACACTACCACTTCTAACGCGTGCCAAAGTGCATATGCTCTCTCCCTTTGAATATGGTAACATTGGATCATACCCAAATGGACTATTTATTTACTTCTAAGTCCCTAGTAGGATACACTATATGTTCCCAGGGCCTGTAGATTAAATGCTACTAGTGGGCCTGCAGCACTGATTGTGCCACCCACTTAAGCAGCCCTTTAACCTTGACTCAGGCCTGTCATTGCAAGGCCTGTGTGTGTAGTTTCACTGCCAATTCGACTTTGCATTTAAAAGTACTTAAAAAGCCTAAAACTCTCCTTTTTCTACATATAAGACACCCCTAAGGTATGCCCTAGGTAACACATAGGTCAGGGTGCTGTGTATGCAAAAGGCAGGACATGTACCTGGGTAGTTTACATGTCCTGGTAGTGTAAAACTCCTAAATTAGTTTTACACTATTGTGAGGCATGCTCTCTTCATAGGCTAACATCGGGCTGTCCTCATACATTGTTTGAGTGGTAGCTGCTGTTCTGAAAGGAGTAGGAAGGTCATTTTTAGTATGGCCAGAATGGTGATACAAAATCCTGCTGACTGGTGAAGCTGAATTTGATATTACTATTTTAGAAATGCCACTTTTAGAAAGTGAGCATTTCTCTGCACTTAAATCCTTCTGTGCCTTACAATCCACGTCTGGCTGGGCTTAGTTGACAGCTCCCTTGTGCATTCACTCAGACACACCCCAAACACAGGATACTCAGCCTCACTTGCATACATATGCATTTTGAATGGGTCTTCTTGGGCTGGGAGGGTGGAGGGCCTGACACTTGCATGTCAAAGGACAGTAGCCTGCCCTCACACAATGGACTGCCACACCCCCTACTGGGACCCTGGCAGACAGGATTGAACTGAAAGGGGACCTTGTGTACTTCTAAGCCACTCTTTGAAGTCTCCCCCACTTCAAAGGCACATTTGCGTATTTAAACAGGGCATCTGCCCCTACCAACTCATACACTTCCTGGAGAAGAAAGCTGGAACCAGAACCTGTATCCTGCCAAGAAGACCTGCCTGGCTGTTCAAAGGACTCACCTGTCTGCTTTCTGTGAAGGACTGCTGCCTTGCTGTTGCCCTGCTGCCTCGCTGCTGTCTGGCTGTGGTGAAGAACTGATCTCCAAGGGCTTGGATAGAGCTTGCCTCCTGTTCCCTGAAGTCTCAGGACCAAAAAGACTTCCTCTCCTCAAGAAAGACTCCTTGTGCAGCGAACGCACAGCCTGCCAGAAACGATGTACAGGCTGTACCGCAGTGAGAATTTCACCACACACCGAACCGGAATGACGCAGCCCGACTTCACAACGAGAAGATCGACGCAGCGCCAGTGTAGCAACCGGAAATTTGATTCATGGCCTCACCAGATCGATGCACAGCTGAGCCGGAACGACGCAGCTCGACTTCCAGAGAGGAATCGATGGAGTATAAAATTTGACACAGCGGTTACTGGATTGACGCAGCTCCAGTGACTTCATCCTAGCAGCACTGGAAATCCATGCATCATCCCCGGGGCATCTGAAAACCCCACAAGCCGAAGAGGATCCACGACTGAGCACCAGATATCAACGCACAGCTGTCCCTGCATGAAAACTAAATGACGCATCATTGTGTGCAGCCTGAGAAAACAATGCACACCCCTTTGCTTCCATGCATCTCCTCCTCTGCGGTTCTTTGTGGAGATTTTTCACGCGAACCAGATACTTTGTTTTTCAAAGAGACTTTGTTTGATTTTAAAAGACTTAAGACACTTTGGGGGTCATTCTGACCCCGGCGGTCTCAGACTGCCGGGGCCAGGGTCGGCGGGAGTAGCGCCGACAGACCGGCGGTGCCCCGCAGGGCATTCTGACCGCGGCGGTTTGGCCGCGGTCAGACAAGGAAAACCGGCGGTCTCCCGCCGGTTTTCCGCTGCCCTTGGAATCCCCCATGGCGGCGCAGCTTGCTGCGCCGCCATGGGGGATTCTGACACCCCCTACCGCCATCCTGTTCCTGGCGGTTCGCCCGCCAGGAACAGGATGGTGGTAGGGGGTGCCGCAGGGCCCCTGGGGGCCCCTGCAGTGCCCATGCCAATGGCATGGGCACTGCAGGGGCCCCCGTAAGAGGGCCCCACTGTGTATTTCAGTGTCTGCAATGCAGACACTGAAATACGCGACAGGTGCAAACTGCACCCGTCGCACATACCCACTCCGCCGGCTCCATTCGGAGCCGGCTTCCTCGTGGGGAGGGGTTTCCTGCTGGGCTGGCGGGCGGCCTCCTGGCAGTCGCCCGCCAGCCCAGCGGGAAAGCCTGAATGGCCTCCGTGGTCTTTCGACCGCGGAGCGGCCATATGGCGGTTCCCGCGAGGCGGGCGGCTACCGCCGCCCGCCTCTATCGGAATCAGGCCCTTTGTATCACTTTTCAGTGATATCCCAACATTTACTTATTGCATTTTAATCGTTTTGACCTGCATTTATCCAGATAAATATTAAATATTTTTCTAAATACCGTGTGGTGTATTTTTTGTGGTGCTATGTGGTTTTATTGTATGATTTATTGCACAAATATTTTACACATTGCCTTCTAAGTTAAGCCTGACTGCTCATTGCCAAGCTACCAGAGGTTGGGCACTGGATAATTTGGATTGTGTGTGACTTACCCTGACTAGAGTGACGGTCCTTGCTTGGACATGGGGTAGCCTGACTGCCAACCAAAGACCCCATTTCTAACAGTCAGTTTGGCAGTTGGGCTGTCTACACCTCTCTCTAGACAGTGACACAAAGGGAGCTGGGGTGTAGTCTGTATATCCTGATGAGCCATCTGTGCTAGGAGGAAGTGGAGGAGTGGTCCCTTACACCTGAAAGGGCTGTGCCTGCCCTCACACAATGCAGTCTCCAACCCCCTGGTGTGTGACCGGGGCCTGGCATAGGCAAGGCAGGATTTCACAAACAAGAGATACTTTCCTTTGAAGAAAGCCTACGCCAAAGGCCAACATGGGTACAAGAAGGACACCCAAAACCACAGACTTTAGATCATTTCTGGACATCAAGAGAACCTCTGCCTGGAGAAGAGCTGAAGAGAAGTGCTGCTCTGCCTAAGACTGTGCTTTGTAGAGCTGTCCTGCAGTTGCTGCTTCTGCCTGTGCAAGAGGACAAAGATTGGACTTTGTCTGCCTTCTTGCTTGTGAAGAAATCTCCAAGGGCTTGTCCTGAGCTTGCCTCCTATTGTTGAAGTCACAGGGCCATGAAAGACTTCTGCCAGCACCTGGGCTCTCTGCTGACAATCCTGCTCTGCCAAGTGGTGCCCTATCCATTTTCTGGCGCTTCGGATGGTGAAGCTGGCAGACCAAGACAGAAAATCCACGCACAGACCGCCGTGCGGGGAAACATTTGCCACGCCTTCTGAGACGTGGCTGAAAAACGACACGTCGCCAGCTTCGCAGCGGAAATCAATGCTCCACGGCCATCACAGCTGGAAAATCGATGTACTGAGCTGGAAGAATGAAGCGCTACACCCGCTGACAGAGGCTGTTAATGTCGCAACCCACATTGCGCAGTTGTGCTGATACCGTGCAGCAGGATTTTCGACGCAAACCTTGTTGGGCACGCAAAAACAACACAATTCCTACCCGGACCTGAGTGCTGCCCGTACCAACGCATCGCTCCCCTGTGGGGAGGAAAAACGACTCATGAAGAACCAACCGGAGAAGGCAAAATGACGCATGGTCTCACTTGCGGGTGAGAAATTGACATACCGATTACCTTTTTCGATGCACACTCGCCCATGGATGTTATTTTGACGCTACCCAAGTAATTTTCAATGCTAACAGTGTTTTGCCTGTTTTCTCAAGGATGAAAGACTCTTTTTGCTTTTTAATTAAAAACGTGACTTGTGAATGTTGGATTTTTGTTATTTTGGTCTTGTTTTGTTTAGATAAATATTTTCTATTTTTCTAAACCTGTGTTGTGTAATTTTGTATTGTTTTCATTAAGTTACTGTGTGTGTTGGTACAAATACTTTACACCTAGCACTCTGAAGTTAAGCCTGCCTGCTCGTGCCAAGCTACCACGGGGGTGAGCGGGGGTTAGTTGAGGGTGATTCTCCTTTACCCTGACTAGAGTGAGGGGCCTTGCTTGGACAGAGGGTAACCTGACTGTCAACCAAAGACTCCATTTCTAACACACATAAGTGCTATGCATGTGACCAGGTGGGTCATGTGTAGGGGGACCCCAAATGCCCCAAGCATACACTGGCACCACTGGTGCGTAGTCCCATGGTTTGGCTAGTGTAGCGCTCGAGGCGGGGCCAGCTGAGATGACCCTCGTCTCACTAGGGGACAGTGAGATGGTCCACAGAACTCTAGTGCCTGAGAACACTAAAAAGTACAGGCAGTGGGTGACCATCAATTGGCAGAGGGTGGATGCTCTGAGAGACACAGGAGCCAGTGTGACAACAGTGAGGAGTCTCCTGGTGTCTGAAGAGCAGATAGATCCCCGAGTACTTTACCAAGTAGTTGCGGTAGACAAGTCAGAGCGCCTGTACAGAGTGGCAGAGGCTCTCTTTGAATGGAGTGAGTGTCAGGTTCCTTGAAGGCAGCTATGAGTCCAACCATGCCTGTAGATTGTTTGTTTGGCAATGACATGGAGGATATCCTTTGGAAGGAGGTGGAACACATGTCACACTTGGAGATGTTGGGTATGCGTTTCCACCAGGTCTATGGCAGCCTGTCAGGGTGATCATGAGACCCTGGAGTCTGAAAGAGTTGCCCAGGTGTCTGCCAGAACAAGAAAGGGCAAAGGGCGTGGGAAACCGGCCCAGAAGTTCTGGCGGTCAAGGAGGAGGCTAAACCTGAGGAGGAGGCCCTGGAGCCCATAGGGAAACAGGTGGCTGAACTGGTTGAGGTCCCTGAGTTGTCAAAGTGGCAGCAGGAAGGGGGGCCCACCAGGGAAGCATTCTGTGAGGCACAGAAGTCATGCCCTACTCTTGAGGGTTTGCGGCAGCAGGCTGCAGACCAGGCGTCTGGCAAGGAGCCTGGACCACATTTCATTTACTGGGAGTTTGGCCTCCTATATAGCGAGCCTAAGGTTCCTGAGTCTGGGTCATCCCGTGTGCTGCTGGTAGCCCAGTGCTTCAGTGCCTTCCTACTGGGTCTGGCTCATGATGTGCCTTTAGCTGGTCATTTGGGGCAGGATAAGAACTTTGAGCGGCTTGTCACCCACTTCTATTGGCCCCAAATGCGCAGGCACTTTGATGCTCATTGCAGGTCTTGCCCAACTTGTCAGGCAAGTGGCAAGAGTGAGTGGGAAATGTAAGGCTGCCCTCCTACCTTTTCCTGTTGTCAGTACCCCCTTTGAAAGGGTTGACATTGACATTGTGGGGCCTCTGGATCCAAAGACAGCTATGGGCAACAGGTTTATCCTGGTCTTGGTGGACTATGGCACCCAGTACCCAGAAGCCATTCCTTTAAGATCAATCACTGCCCCTGTAGTGAGCCATGCCTTAATGGGAGTTTTTACCCGCATAGGGTTCCCCAAGGAAGCGGTGTCCGATAGGGGTACCAACATCATATCAACATATATGAAGTCTCTGCGCAAGCTGTGTGAGGTGACGTATAAGTTCACCACACCTTTCCACCCCCAAAGTAATGGTCAGATTGAGAGATTCAACCTCACCTTGAAAGGCATGATTATGGGCTTGTCAGTGCCCTTGAGGCAGAAGTAGGACATCCTCTTGCCATGCCTTTTGTTCGCTTACAGGGAGGTGCCTTAAAAGGGACTTGGCTTTAGTCCTTTTGAGCTGATTTATGGCCACTCTGTGAGGAGACCTTTACGTCTGGTCAAGGAGGCTTTGGAAAAAGCTCCTACTAAACCCACCAAGGATGTTACATGCTGGCTCTGAGAAACCAGACTGCCTGCTTTGGGAGTCTTGTACAGGAGAACTTAGAAGCAAGCCAGGAGGACATGAAACGCTGGTATGACCAGAATGCCACTCTGGTCTAGTTTCAAACTGGATAAAAAGTGTGGGTGATGGCACCAGTGGAGCATAGAGTGCTCCAGGACAAGTGGACTGGGTGATTTGAGGTGGTGGAGTGCAAGAGTGAAGTCACCTACCTGGTGAACTTGCAGACACCCAGGAACCCTTTAAGGGTCCTGCATGTTAACCGGCTCAAGCCACACTTTGAGCGGACAGAGTTGTCCATGCTCCTAGCGACAGATAATGGCGTAGAGGACAAGAGTGAGCCTCTTCCTGACCTACTGTCTGCAGGAGAGAAAAATTGGTCTGTGGAGGGACTAGACCTCTCCCCCTTCCTGACTGCAGAGCAGCAGAGGGACTGTCGCCAGGTGTTGGGATAGTTCGCCTCACTGTTTTACTTTAACCCAGGGGTTACACACCTGTGCACACATGATGTGGACACTGGGTACAGTACACCCATTAAACAAAAGGTTTATATGGTAACTGACATGGTCAGGGCTAGCATCAAGAATGAGGTATCCAAGATGTTAACACTAGGGGTTATTGAGCATTCCAACAGTCCTTGAGCTAGCCCTGTGGTTTTGGTCCCAAAGGTTGCTGCTCCTGGTGCCACCCCAGCACTCCGATTCTGTGTGAACTACCAGGGTCTCAATATCGTCACTAAAACTGATGCGCACCCCATCCCCCGAGCTGATGAGCTCATAGATCGGTTGAGAGCTGCCAAATACCTCAGCACGTTTGATTTAACATCTGGGTATTGGCAGATTGCCTTGACTGAGGGGGCCAAGGAGAGGTCTGCTTCTTCTACCCTAGATGGGCACTTTCAGTTTAAGGTGATGCCATTTGGAATGAAAAATGCCCCTGCCACCTTTCAGAGGTTGGTCAACCAGATGTTGGCTGACCTAAATGAGTTCAGTGCTGCCTACCTGGATGACATTGCTGTCTTCATTTCCACATGGGAGGAACACTTGCAACACCTCAGTAAAGTGTTAGAGGCCCGGCAAAAGACAGTACTCACTATTGAGGCAAGCAAGTGCCAAATAGGATAGGGTACTGTGGTGTACTTGGGACACCAGGTGGACAGTGGCCAGGTGGCACCTCTACAGCCAAAGATTGATACCATTCTGGCTTGGGAGTCCCTCAAGACTCAGACAGAGGTGAGAGCCTTTTTAGGGCTCACAGGATACTATAGGAGGTTTGTCAAGGGGTCTGGCACAATTGTTGCTCCCTTGACTGAATTGATATCCAAAAAGCAGCCCAGAAAAGGTGTTCTGGACTGAGTCTTGCTAGATGGCTTTTGATGCCCTGAAGGCTGCCATGTGCACAGCACCTGGGCTGAAGGCACCTGACTACTCCAAGGAGTTTGCTGCGCAAACAGATGCCTCAGAGAATGGTATTGGAGCAGTACTCTCACAGCTTATTGAATAGGGCCTAGATCAACCTGTAGCCTTCATTAGCAGGCGGTTACTTTCCATAGAACATAGGTGGAGTGCCATAGAACGTGAAGCTTTTGATGTGGTCTGGGCACTGAAGAAGCTAAGACTCTACTTGTTTGGGACTCACTTCCAGGTTCACACCGACCACAAGCCCCTCAGATGGTTAATGCAGATGAGGGGTGAGAATTCAAAAGTGTTGAGGTGGTTCATTTCCCTACAGTGGATGGACTTTATGGTGGAACACTGCCCTGGCACAAAACACATCAATGCTGATGGTCTGTCCGGATTCTTCCACCTTAGTGATGAGAACTCCCATGAGGTTGGGTAGTTGCTCTCCACTTTCAGCTGAGGGGTCACATGATAGGCTTTTCTTAATTGGTGTGGTCTCCCCTATCCTTTTGCCTCTGTTTCCCAGGTTGTTGATGTGTGCTGGACTCTGTTTTTGCTGTTTATGTTAATCTGGCCACTTTACCACTGCTACCCAGTGCTAAAGTGAAAGTGCTCCTATATAAAATGTGTATGTAATTGGACCTCCTTGATTGGTATATTTGATTTACTGGTACTGGTATTTACCCTAGTACAGTGTACTAGAGGTGCTTAGGGCCTGTAAATCAAATACTAATAGTTGTCCTGCAACACTGGTTGTGCCACCCACAATAGTAGCTCTGTAAACATGGCTCAGACCTGCCACTGCAGTGTATGTGTGTGCAGTTTTAAACTGCCAATTCGACTTAGCAAGTGTACCCACTTGCCAGGCCTAAACTTTCCCTTTTCTTACATGTAATACACCCCTAGGGCAGGCCCTAGGTAACCCCATGGGCAGGGTGCACGGTATGTTTAAGGTAGGACATATACTAATGTATTTTATATGTCCTAACAGTGAAATACTGCCAAAGTAGTTTTTCACTGTTGCAAGGCCTATCCTTCTCATAGGTTAACATGGGGGCTGCCATTAAATATGATTAAAGCGTAGATTCCCTTTGGGAGCGGATAGACATGTGGAGTTTGGGGTCTCTGAGCTCACAATTTAAAAATACATCTTTTAGTAAAGTTGATTTTAAGATTGTGGGGGTCATTCTGACCCCGGCGGTCATGGACCGCCGGGGCCAGGGTTGGCGGGAGCACCGCCAACAAGCTGGCGGTGCCCCGCAGGGCATTCTGACCGCGGCGGTTCAGCCGCGGTCAGAAAGGGAAAACCGGCGGTCTCCCGCCGGTTTTCCGCTGCCCTGTAGAATCCTCCATGGCGGCGCAGCTCGCTGCGCCGCCATGGGGATTCTGACACCCCATACCGCCATCCTGTTCCTGGCGGCTCTGCCGCCAGGAACAGGATGGCGGTATGGGGTGTCGTGGGGCCCCTGGGGGCCCCTGCAGTGCCCATGCCAATGGCATGGGCACTGCAGGGGCCCCCGTAAGAGGGCCCCACTTTGTATTTCAGTGTCTGCTTTGCAGACACTGAAATACGCGACGGGTGCCACTGCACCCGTCGCACCTTCCCACTCCGCCGGCTCAATTCTGAGCCGGCATCCTAGTGGGAAGGCTGTTTTGCACTGGGCTGGCGGGCGGCCTTTTGGCGGTCGCCCGCCAGCCCAGTGCAAAACCCAAAATACCCTCAGCGGTCTTGCGACCGCGGAGCGGTATTTTGGAGGGGGGAACTCTGGCGGGTGGCCTCCGCCGCCCGCCAGGGTGAGAATCACCCCCTGTGTGTTTGAAAATGGCACTTTTAGGAAGTGAGCATTTTCCTGCTTAAACCATTCTGTGACTCTGCCTGTTTGTGGATTCCCTGTCTGGGTCAGTTTGACAGTTGGGCTGTTTGCACCTCTCTCTAGACAGTGACACAAAGGGAGCTGGGGTGTAGCCTGCATATCCTGATGAGCCATTGGTGCTAGGAGGGAGAGCAGGACTGGTCACTTACACCTGAAAGGGCTGTGCCGCCCTCACACAATGCGGTCTCCAACCCCCTGGTGTGTGTCTGCAGCCTAGCCTGGGCAAGGCAGGATTTCACAAACAAGAGAGACTTTACTTTAAAGCAAGCCTACTTCAAAGGCCAAAATGGGTATAAGAAGGGCACCCAAAACCATAGACTTTAGATCACTTCTGGACATCAAGAGGAACCTCTGCCTGGAAAAGAGCTGAAGAGCTGAGGAGAAGTGCTGCCCTGCCTGAGACTGTGCTTTGTGGAGCTATCCTGCAGTTGCTGTGTTTGCCTGTACAAGAGGACAAAGACTGGACTTTGTGTGCCTTCCTGCTTGTGAAGAAACCTCCAAGGGCTTTTCCTGAGCTTGCCTCCTGATGTTGAAGTCTCAGGACCATCAAAGACTTCTTCTGCCAGGCCAGCACCTAGGCTCTCTGCTGTGAATCCTGCCCTGCCAAGTGTTGCCCTATCCAGTTCCTAGGGCCTTGGAAGCTGAAGCTGGCAGACCCACACACAGACCGCCGTGCTGGAAAAAATTTGATGCACCTTCCGAGACGTGGCTGAAAAACGACACACTACCGGCTTTGTGGCAGAAATTAACGCTCCACCGGCATCGCAGCTGGAAAATCGACACACGGAGCTGGAAGAACGATGCGCAGCACCTGCTGACGGAGGCTGTTAATGTCAACCCACATTGTGCGCCTTTGCTGATACCGTGCAGCAGGAGTTTCGATGCAATTCTCGGTGGGCATGGAAAAATGATGCAATGCCTGCCCAGACCCGGGTGCTGCCCGGATCGACGCATCGCTCCCCTGAGGGGAGTAAAAACAGCACATGCCGACCCAACCGGAGAAGGAGAAACGACACACAGTCTCGCTTGTGGGTGAGAAATCAACGCACTGATTACCTTTTTCGACGCACACTCACCTGTGTGTGTTATTTTGACTCTACCCATGTACTTTTCATTGCTAACAGTGTTTAGCCTGTTTTCTCAAGGATTTAAGACTGTTTTTGCCTTTTGATTATTAACTTGACTTGTGTATGTTGGATTTTTGTAGTTTTTTTCTTGTTTTATTTAGATAAATAGTTTCTATTTTACTAAACCTGTGTTGTTCCATTTTGTTGTGTTTTCATTAAGTTACTATGGGGGTTATTCTAACTTTGGAGGAGTGTTAATCCGTCCCAAAAGTGACGGTAAAGTGACGGATATACCACCAGCCGTATTACGAGTTCCATAGGATATAATGGACTCGTAATACGGCTGGTGGTAAATCCGTCACTTTTCCGTCACTTTTGGGACGGATTAACACCTCCTCCAAAGTTAGAATAACCCCCTAAGTGTGTTGGTACAAATACTTTACACCTAGCACTCTGAAGTTAAGCCTGCCTGCTCATGCCAAGCTGCCAAGGAGGTGAGCGGGGGTTAGCTGAGGTTGATTCTTCTTTACCCTGACTAGAGTAAGGGTCCTTGCTTGGACAGAAGGTAACCTGACTGCCAACCAAAGACCCCATTTCTAACAGGCATCATCTACCTCCAAAAAGTGTCTTTGCGGTTGGGTGTGGACTGTCACAATTTAGGAAGAATCAAAAAATGGGATACTCCCTAAAATGAGTTAGTTGGTGTGAGGTATTGCTGAGAAGGGATGAGGAAATTGGGTGGGGCTTAGCCAAGGAAGGTTGAATCAGTCTTCTGATTTCGACCTGGAAGTGGATTTATCGCTTCCAACTTTTGAGTTCCTTTCACTCTACCTAATTTAGTTTGACTATGTGATATAGCTTTTTTAGATGGATGAATAGATTTAATAATACAAGCGACATTTCCTTACTTGAGCGGTATATTAGAAAGAAGAAAAAGACTCATTGGATTGATATTAATATTAAAAGATGGTAGACCCAGAAAATAAGTAGGATATGGAATGTCAATGGCCAAGAGCACTGATCAGTCATTTACACCTTTCACCATACTTCAGCTCAAAGTGTTGCATCCACGTCACGTGTCTCTGTGTGAAGCATTAAACCCCAGTAACCTGCTGCCGAGTTGCTGTTGTATTTATAACGTCTCACATTGTACTGTCAGTTTCCAGTTTAGACTTGTGATTGATGTTTCACATGGTTCTACCTTGTATCTAAGCCTGAATCAAAGGTGCCCTGAGGAACCATGATTATTAAGCTGCACACAAATGCACATAATAAAAAGATTTAAAGAGTGTGATCTGCTATGTCACTCAACACGTTTTGTTCTGAGGATAAACAATATGCTTGCTGCTGGGAAATGTATTTAAGCAATTCAGGTGGACATGTTGATAAGAGGGTGTATTTCAAAGAACCAGATGCCACTAGACATCGCCATCAGCGTCATTATCGCTACACAGTCCTTCTCAAGTTTCACAGTGATCAGTTTCAATTAGTGATAACGATTTCTAGTGGGAGCTCTCATGAACGTTCCAAGCTAAGCATATCATTTGGCTCGAATATAACTTACAGGTTGATTAAACACTTCTGTAGCATGTGGAATGTTTGATGATTCGTCCCTGGCAAGTAATTTGTGTTGTCTTCTTCACTAAAAGAACTTGACAAAAGCATGCACAGATCTTCTCATTGCACATTAGTCATGACATCAAATGAACGCAAAAGCAAAAATCCCTGTTTTCAAGGAAGCAGAAATCTTACTCTATAAAGTATGTGCAGGTTAATAAACGATATGCATGCATGTTACCATTTTATCAGATTGCTAGGTAGAATTACCTGTTTTAAAAATGTTCATTACAGCGCGGGTTTTGACCGACTCCTAATTATCTTTAACATTTCCCTTACAAAAGTAAGAAGTTCGATATAGTCACCTAAACTAAGCTACATAGTTTTATTTATTAGTATTTTACACCATCATCACATTTCGGTATCAGCTCATGTGTTTCAACTTTCTAAGGTCCGGATGCCATGAAACTCCGTATATTTTATGGATCCCTCATTAATGACTTCGGGTCTTATTCTTTGCACTGCAGGTTTTGACCCACTCCTCATTATTTTTAACATTTCTCTAACAGTGAGCAGTTCTATATGGTCACCTAAACTTAGCTACATAGTTTTATGGGTTAGTGTTTTACAACATCATCACTTTTAAGTATCAGCTCATATGTTCCAACTTTCTAAGGTCTGGTTGCCATGATACCCCGTACAATTTATTGATTCTTCATTAGTGACTTAGGTCCTTATTCACAAAGGAAAACTTACACGTCTGTGAAAGTTTTCTACTTTCTTGCTATTCACAAACTACACATTATTAGTACGTTTTTGACTTTAGAGACGTCACAGTTGAGTGGAGAACTTTGCACATAAAAAGACAGGCATGTCCTTTCTTTTTATTTGCAGAGCTCTCCACCTCAACTGCGGAATCTCCGCAGTCATAAACTTACTATTAACTTGCAGTTTGAAAATAGCCAAAAAATAGTACATTTATACAAAAGTTTAATCTTACCTCTGTGAATCAGGCCCCAAGTGCCCGATGGTCACTCAGATGCTTGAGTAACTAAACCCATCCCTTGGCTGATGATTCAGGCCTGAACACCTCTTGGTGGACCACATACTTTGATGACTGTGCTACAGCATCTACAGAGTGACATCAAACTATTATCAAAACCAGCACCTATGACTAAGGGCCTCATTATGAGTTTGGTGGTCCATGGACCACGATGGTGGTGGCGGTCAGACCACCTTATTACTATGCATGCGGTCCCATAGGGGAAAGACCCAACAGTCCCACCGGCACTGCCAGGCAGTCCAGACTGTTGCAGTGGTGAGACAGATTAGTGAGGCTGACAGAGATATTGTTTCTGCCAGACAAATTATGATGTTGCCTTACGCTGAGGCTTACCTTTGGGGTCCATCCACCACTTCCAAGCAGGCGGAAATGGAAAGTGCAAAGGAAGGAACTAACCTTCAGGTAGCGTCACATGCCCTTTGCCACCATGGGCCCGATCACACATGACCTACCACTGCTGCTCCACATAGGGGGGAGCACAGTGCAATATCACCCCAATTGGATTACCACCCACATATCCATACAGTGAACATCTACACCTGTCCTGGGTGACACTAGCACTGCCCACAAAGTCAGATTTGGCAAACAACAGAAAATGGAACAGCAATCAGGGTGAAACACACACAACTGTAGGCATATAACATAAGTTACTCGATGGAAGAATAGGGCTCTTTGGTTGGTAGTCAGGTTACACCCTGTCCAAGCAAGGACCCTCACTCTAGTCAGGGTAAGTCACACACAATCCAAATTATTTTGTGCCTATTCTCTGGTAGATTGGCACTGAGCAGTCAGGCTTAGCTTAGAAGACAAAGTGAAAAGTATTTGTTTAATAAATCATTCAATAACAGTGCAAACACCACAAAAATAAACCACACAGGTTTAGTAAAAAAAAAAAAAATAGAATATTTAGCTATGTAGATTAAGGTCAAAATGATCAAGATTGGATAAATACAAGTTGAAATATCACTTTTGTAATGATGAGTTTTAAGTTCTTAAAAGCAACAATGGTCACTTGGAAGCACAAAGTATCTGGTTTGCGTCACAATAACACGTGCGAAGACCGTAGAGGAGGAGATGCGTTGAAAAAGTTAGGTGTGCGCCAGATTTCCAGGTGCACACAGATGATGCATTGATTCTTTTCCACATGGCAAGGGCCTTGCGGCGAATTCCGGTGTGCTGGCTTGAATCCACTTCACAATGCGGGGTCTTTTGATGCCCAGGGATGATGCGTGGAAATTAGGGGCACGCAGAATGAAGTCACAGGTGCTGCATTGATCCAGTAGATGTTTTGTTGGAGTGTCTGTCTCACGGCAGGCGCTGCATCAATTTCTCTCTCAGGAAGTCGGGCTGCATCATTCCGGCTCAGCGATGCGTTGATCCGATGGGCTGTGTGTCGAAGTTTCAGTCACAAAATTGGCGCTGCATTGATCTCCACTCGGGGAGCCGGGCTGCGTCATTCCGGTTCGGCGATGTGGGGATTCTTTCCCCGCTAAGCAGGCTGTGCATTGATTACGGCAGGCTGTGCATTGATTTTTCATCGCACAAGGAGTTCTTTGCAGAGATGAAGGGGGTCATTCTGACCCTGGCGGTAAAATCCGCCAGGGCCAACGACTGCGGGAGCACCGCCAACAGGCTGGCGGTGCTCCCTTGGGCATTCTGACCGCGGCGGTACAGGCGCGGTCAGAAACGGAAAACCGGCGGTGTACCGCCGGTTTTCTGCCGGTTTTCCGCTGCCCTGGGGAATCCTCCATGGCGGCGCAGCTTGCTGCGCCGCCATGGGGATTCCGACCCCCATACCGCCATCCTGTTCCTGGCGGTTTTGGCCGCCAGGCACAGGATGGTGGTATGGGGTGTCGTGGGGCCCCTGGGGGCCCCAGCAGTGCCCATGCCAATGGCATGGGCACTGCAGGGGCCCCCGTAACAGGGCCCCACCAAGATTTTCAGTGTCTGCCATGCAGACACTGAAAATCGCGACGGGTGCAACTGCACCCGTCGCACCCCTTCTACTCCGCCGGCTCCATTCGGAGCCGGCATCCTCATGGAAGGGTGTTTCCCGCTGGGCTGGCGGGCGGCCTTCTGGCGGTCGCCCGCCAGCCCAGTGGGAAACCCAGAATACCCGCGGCGGTCTTTTGACCGCACAGCGGTATTCTGGCGGTTCCAGCCAGGCCGGCGGCTTCTGCCGCCGGCCGGGGTCAGAATGACCCCCGAAGTCTTTTTGCCCCTGAGACTTCAGGCAACAGGGGCCAAGCTCAATCCAAGCCCTTGGAGAGCACTTTTCAGCAGAGCCAGAGGCCAACAAGGCAGCATGGCAACAGCAAGACAGCAGTCCTTTACAGCACAGCACTCCAGGTGAGTCCTTTGGGCAACCAGGCAGCTTCTCCTGGCAGGTTGCAGGTTCTAGTTCAGAGTTTCTTTACCAGGAAGCGTCTTGAAGTGTCCAGAAGTGTCTAAATTGGTAGGGTCACAGTGTCCAAAAGTGCCTTTGAAGTGGGGAAGCCTTTAAAGAGTGGTTTTGAAGTGCACTGGGTCCCCTTTCAGTACAGCCCTGTATTCCACGTCCCAGTATGGGGTTTGGCATTCCGTTGTGTGAGGGTAGGCCACTGTCCTCTGAAATGTAGGTGTCAGGCTCTCCACCCTCCCAGCCCAGTAAGACCCACTCAGTATGCAGATGTGTGCAGGTGTGACTGAACATCTTGTGTTTGTGGTTGTCTGGGTGAAATGCACAAGGGAGCTGTCAACCAGCCCAGCCCAGATGTGGATTGTAAGGCACAGAAGGATTTAAGTGCATAGAAATGCTCACTTTTTAATTTTCACTGCAGTACAGCCTGTACATCGTTTCTGGCAGGCTGTGCGTCGAATTTCGCTGCACAAGGAGTCTTTCTTGAGGAGAGGAAGTCTTTTTGGTCCTGAGACTTCAGGGAACAAGAGGCAAGCTCTATCCAAGCCCTTGGAGATCAATTCTTCACCACAGCCAGACAGCAGCAAGGCAGCAGGGCAACAGCAAGGCAGCAGTCCTTCACAGAAAGCAGACAGGTGAGTTCTTTGAACAGCCAGGCAGGTCTTCTTGGCAGGATACAGGTTCTGGTTCCAGATTTCTTCTCCAGGAAGTGTATGAGTTGGTAGGGGCAGAAGCCCTGTTTAAATACGCAAATGGGCCTTTGAAGTGGGGGAGACTTCAAAGAGTGGCTTAGAAGTACACAAGGTCCCCTTTCAGTTCAATCCTGTCTGCCAGGGTCCCAGTAGGGGGTGTGGCAGTCCATTGTGTGAGGGCAGGCTACTGTCCTTTGACATGCAAGTGTCAGGCCCTCCACCCTCCCAGCCCAAGAAGACCCATTCAAAATGTAGATGTATGCAAGTGAGGCTGAGTATCCTGTGTTTGGGGTGTGTCTGAGTGAATGCACAAGGGAGCTGTCAACTAAGCCCAGCCAGACGTAGATTGTAAGGCATAGAAGGATTTAAGTGCAGAGAAATGCTCACTTTCTAAAAGTGGCATTTCTAAAATAGTAATATAAAATTCAACTTCAACAGTAAGCAGGATTTTGTATTAGCATTCTGGCCATACTAAATATGGCCTGTCTACCCCTTTCTGATCAGAATCTACCACTCAAACAGTACATGAGGGCAGACCTAATACTAGCCTATGAAAGGAACAGGCCTCGCAGGACTGGAAAAATAATTTAGGTGTTTTCCACTACCAGGACATATAAACCACACAGGTATATGTCTTACCTTTTACCTACATAGCACCCTGCCCTATTGGTTACCAAGGGCCTACCTTAGGGGTGACAAATGTAGAAAAAGGGGAGTTTAAGGCTTGGCAAGTACTTTCAAATGTCAAGTCGAAGAGGCAGTGAAACTGCACACACAGGCCTTGTAGTGGCAGGCCTGAGACATGGTTAAAGGGCTACTTATGAGGGTGGTACAATCAGTGCTGCAGGCCCACTAGTAGAATTTAAATTATAGGCCCTGGGCACATGTAGTGCACTCTACTATGGACTTACGAGTAAATTAAAGATGCCAATTGGGTATGAGCCAATGTTACCATGTGTTAAGGGCAAGAGTATATGCACTTTAGCACTGATTAGCAGTTGTAAAGTCTGCAGAGTCCTAGAATCAGCACAAACAGTGTCAGAAAGTGGAGGGAGGCAGGCAAAAAGTTGGGGGTGACCACCCTAAGGCAGTCAGATCTAACATTAGGGAACAACAAACAGGTAGAACCATAATGGTAGGGCAAATGTGCACCAAACAAAACCACAACTTGGGTGTATTAACACCAAATAATATAGCTCAAAGGCCGTTATCCAGTCGATATTAGTCCCAGCACAGTACTGGGCTCAATCACTCCAGTCACTGCTAGGCAACCTCCACAAGAAGGGACATCAAGTGAGCATGCAGGCACTTCAGGGATCATGGTTGGGTAGGGTCACATTTGGGATGGGTGGTTTGGGTTTGGGAGGGAGGCTGTTTCTTCAGGGGAGTGGGCTTCTTCTTGGGGGAAGAGGTATGAGTGCTTGCAGTAGGGGCACGTGTGACAGGGGAGGACGTGGATGTGGGAGGGATGGGATAGGATGTGTGTGGGGGCCTCGAGTTTTGAAAGGGGGATAGAGGTAACAGAGGAAAGGACACAGTCATAAAGGAAACGTTCATTTGGAAAAAGGGTAGGGTCATCAAAAGGGACTGGGAATTTGGAGGTTGAAGGAGTTGTGGTATTGTCTTTGGGTGTTGATGCCTTTGGTGTGTGCGTGTTTGAGGTATGCTTGTATTTGGGTGTTGTCTGTTGCGTGTGTGAGTGTGGGCATTTGAGTGTCTTGGGGCTGGAAGGTGGAGGTTCTGGGGGATGTGGGAGTGGTGGATGTGTATGTGTGTGTGTTGGGGTGGTGTCTGTGAGTGTGGCAGTTGTGGATGTGTCTGTGTGTGTTGGGGTGGTGTCTGTGGGTATGGTGGATGTGGTGGATGTGTCTGTGTGTGTTGGGGTGGTGTCTGGGGTTATGGTTGATGTGGTGGATGTTTTTGTGGGTGTTGTGGTGTGTCTGGGGGTATGGTGTCTGAGGTGTATGGGTCTGTGGGTTGTGAGGTGTTATCTGGGTGTTTGGTGGGTGTGCTGGATGTCACTGGGTTTTGTGGTGGTGTCTGTGGGTACGGTGATTGTGGTGTGTGAGTCAGTGGAGGTGTTGGGGTGTAGGGGTGTCTGTGGACAGGGTGGCCGTTGTGGTGCTTGTGGGGGACTGTTGAGTGCTTGAATGCTGGTCTGTCTTGTGGTGCCTGTGTCTATGTGTGCTGCTTGTGTGTGTTTAGGTGGGTGTGTGTGGATGTGGCTGTGTGCTTGGGACAGGTAGGAGAATAGGGATTTATGATTCCCCACTTTATTCTGCCCTGTCTCCTTTGCCTGCCTGGGAGTATGCTGCAAATACAAAGAGAAATAGGGTCACTACATGAACCTGATCACACTTGAACAACAGCTGTGATTAGCAACATCAGGACATAAAGTAGAACCCAGCAGCAAACTCAATCAAAGTGTCTCCTATATTTACCACACCATATGAATTCATGCCACATGAACTGTCAACAGTTGCCGACAGGTAAATCAGGATCTCAGGCAATTCCAACTACATGGGTGAAGTTATGCAACACAGTAACCATCGAACAAGTAGGAAACATGATTTTGCCTCATGTAGCATACTAACATATGCCATATAACAGTAGGCCGATCCAAAGTTAATTCCCACCGAACCCACATCAGGTCATGAATACATCTATTTGCCACATACCTAATACCACAATAATAAGAAATGTTGGTCCAAAATCATGCCATGTTGCGGACAGATGTACAGTAGCCTGAAGGAGTCATGGAAATACCCATGCCACACTGGAAACAAATCAACAATGGTCACTTCACCATGAGTAAGTTGTCATAATGGATTCATGTAGGTTGCACTAATGTTGCTCAGAAAAACTATCTAGCATGGAAATGTACACTGTAGACAAATTGTGCAAACTGTCAGGGAGATATGTCTCCAAAGTCTTCCACAGCACAATGAATCAGCTAGGCCCAGGGAAATCACCTCTCTTGTATGGCAGACCGTACAATTACATACTCTGATTGCATCAGTAGTAGCCAATAGTCCTTTGAATGTTGGAGAGGCCCAAGGTTTCTCAAGTACTTGTAAAAGCCCCTCAACATGTTGTCTAATGGGAAGCTAAATCACTGTCAACATTCTGGTCCTGCAAACCCAGATTTCTGTGGATGAATGGTCATACACAGCCACATATGATTCCCACATAAATGCAACTCACTCCATGATGCATGCCATCAGTCAGGTAATGAACCTTCCCCATTTCACATCTGCAGAGCACTTTGCTACATGATGCCACATCAATGCCATGTAAATGCACCTTGTGGTTAAAATGTATAGTCCTACCTGTCATGTCACTCATTTGTACTGCAGTTGTACATGCCAAATGAAATGCAATGATGGGTGAGGGAATGTGTGAGCCAGCAATCAATGGTGACACACTCCTGTCTGTGACGCCACACGAAATGTAGCCCCATCACAAATGTTCAATGCCAAACACATGTTGGCATGCACATATGTGAGGGAATACAGAAATCATCCCATGAACACAGGAAGAACATGCATGAAACAGCATTGAGGATAATTTATCAAAAGTGAAAGAAACACATGCTAACATGTAGGCACAAGGAATGTTAGCAACGGTGATGTCACACAAATCATGCCAGTTAACATTCCCCACTTACAAAGGGAAGTATTGATTTGTAGCTGCACCCAAAGAACAATGTATGCTCTGTCAAATGAATGATGCCCACCTTCACATGACAGACAGTAGTGAGGCACAAGCACTCATTAAACACTGAAGACAGGTGGCCTTTGGAAGGCAGACGCCAATTTACTCACTTGAGCAGACACATGGCTGAGGACATTGATCCATCATTTCATTTTGTATGGGCTCTAACACTGAGGTGTAGTGGACTGCTGTGTATAGTTTAGACCCACAACAACAACCAACATTACTTGATTGATAACTGTACACAGCCATGTGCTGGCCCTGGAGAGCAAATTGTATGTGGACTGTACTTGGTTGTTTCCTAGGTCCCTGGGCTAATACGCAAGGCACATCAGTATGCACCAGATTCCACACCTACACAAGTAGTTAATCATCTTGTATTTCACACATGGCCCATCCCGGTCATCAGGAGGAGATGTCAGGACCTAACACATCAACTTGGCTATGTGACAGGCAGGAATGTGCCCTGTACCCATCCCCTTGCGGCTGCTGTGCTTTCTTCAAACACCCATCAATTTGCGGCAGGCCAGTACCAGAAAGCGGGCTATTGCCCCACTAGAGTGAACAGGCTCTGATGTGCACCCCACCTACTTTGGGAGGACAGCCCCAGCTGTACCTCTGTTATTTTCCGGGCCTCTGCAATCTTCCGGGCCCTACGTCTCAGGTCCTTCCACCTCTTCTGACAGGTATGGACTCATCAGAGTCCCCACTTTCCGGATAATGTCTTTCGAAATACCTATCTTCTGATTGTTGTTGACCTGTATGGATGCAAGAGACAAATCAAAAGATTACAAACATAAGTTTTGCCACAAATGGTTGTGTTAAACACATGTCAGAAACACAAAGCACAAAATGGGCAATTTGTCAACACACCACAAGTGTAAGGCACACATGCTGACATGGATTAAACACTCAAGGAGTTATCTGCAGAATAACCAACTATCCTGCTCATGACCTACAATCGCTAAGCTGGCATACTGACATCAGGTAGCCCATGCTCTAGCAACATGTACTGTGATGCAAGCCACAATGAAACACTGCACACTAATGTGGTTTCTGAAGGGTAAACTCCTTAGGCCTGACTGGTCCAATATATTTACACTCTGCAACATTGACTCACTGCATAAAGTCCCTAACGGCAACTACCATAGTAGAGACTTTATCTTAAGACTTACGTGACAATGATAGGGCTGGCATTGTGGGAACTGAAAGTCTCTAGCCTGTTCATGTATTGAAATATGGTCTACCAAATGCTGACTTATGCCACTTCAGGATTGGTTTCTGTGGTATGTATCTGTAACACAGAACACATCTTTGAACATATTTGGCAAACCTGCAGAGGTGGCATCCAACATACAAAGGTATGTTTGTTTCAATTCCTGCTATGTAACCAAGCTACTGAGCCACATGTCATGTCTTCCCTGGAATCTACACACTATCTGCTTTGTGGGTTTATCAGTTGTGCAATACACCTGTACTAGACAACTATGACTTATGCGAAGGTGACAGCAGAGCTGTGGGAGTAAAGGACCTTTCATGAGTCAAAGACACACATTGACAATGACTCAAAATGCACATATGAACTGGTTCATGGATTTACCTCAGTACCCATTCCAAATCTAGTCTATGGATTGAGGTATTCAGGGCAAGTTTTGCCAATAGAGCCTCATATTGGCCACATGACAGGATCTGCAGGTCTACAGGGAGTGCGCACAGAGCCATAGTTTCATAGCCACAGTGAGACTCTCACAGCCTGGGGTATGTACCATACTGGGAGATACAAGCGATAGGCCCTGGTCTTTGCAGGCTGAGCATATAGAACCTACATGACACTCATATTTCTATCACTTCCATGCATGACAGCAAATCATGTGGCCATCAGCAATGTGGCTCATGGCTTTTGTGGCAACCTGAAGGACACAGTGAGTCATGATATGTCGTCCAGACAACAGTTTGGCAAAGCCAGGAGAAACATCCTAATTAACTCTGTCTAAGCCACACAGATGTTTACCACGCAAGCGGAACAACGCTTGCATAAACCACAACTGCCTTTTTCTCTGTCTTAAACACGCATGTGCCTAAACCATGCATATGCATAGTTAAGGCAGAGATAAGGAAGAGAGTGGTCTAGTGGTGCAGAGATAAGTGCAGTAAGGATTGGGAGAGGTTGCAGTGAGGTATATAGGGCTGGGTATGGGGCAGGGTTTGGGGGTAGTGTTATACCTGACAGCCTTAGGGTTGTCACCCCTAGCCACTTTTTGGATACTGTTTTTGCTGCTTTTAGTACTGCACACTTTACCACTGCTAACCAGTACTAAAGTGCATATGCTCTCTCCCTTAAAACATGGCGACATTGGTTCATACCCAATTGGCTTATTTAATCTACTTGTAAGTCCCCAGTAAAGAGCACTACATGTGCCCAGGTGTCAGGATACTTCAATTCGATTTCCTCAGAAGCAGAAGATAACTCCTCAGTCCCGACCCGAGCTACTCACAACGAAGTTTAATCCTTCATGCTGAGTACCCCGGAGGGGGAAAGGGGAATGGGATTGTAGAGAGACTGCCAGAGAGATGATGAACGTCAGTCCATAGTAACAGTATGCCAGGCATGGGGTGCAGTGGGCAAAGGTCTTAACAGACCTTGTGAAGCTGTTCTATTTGATTTCCCTCTTTGACATTTGTCACAAGTTGACACATAGGGGGTCATTCCAACCCTGGCGGTCGGTGTTAAAGCGGCGGCAAAACCGCCAACAGGCTGGAGGTAAAAAAAATGCAATTCCGACCCTGGCGGAAACCGCCAACAGAGACCGCCACTTTAACACACCGCCCGCCACGGCGGGACAAACAAACAGTGCGGCGGTCACCGCCAACAGACAGGCGGCAGACAATGTACCGCCCACCCTATCACAACCCACCAATCCGCTACCTTTTCCGGGGCGGTAGCCCCGCCGATAAAAACACTGCGGAAACAGCCATTTCAAATGGAAAACGCTCACCTCCATACACCCCACGAGGAATCTGGACAGCATGGAACCCGAACTCCACATCCTACCAGCCATTGACTTCCTGCTCCTCAACCAGGAGCACGAACGCCAGCGCAGAAGACAACGGTGAGTACTGCACCTACGACACAGGGGAGGGGGGAGGAGAAAATATTACGGGGACACACATACGCGACACACCCACCCCCACCCTCACCCACTACAACACACACATCAATACATAGCAACACATCACAGTTACCCCCCCCCCAAGCCCCCCGAAGAATGCAAACACAAAAGGAAATGATTATAAATTTAGAATTATATTGTAAGACAGAGTATAAAATATATCACACATCAATAACTTTATATACATAAATTGTCCAGTCTGATATGTGTATCAGCCATTGTTCGTGGGCCACTGGGCCAAAACACATGGGCAAAGCCCACACAGGATACCTGCCTCCAACGGAGAGAACATTGCAGGGGCATCAGATAGGAAAACTACAGGCACCTCAGGGGGAAGGGAATAGGGGGCACCTCAGCCAGATGAGTCCACGACGCCAGATCCACGAGGGGCCTCCATGGCCACTGTGCCATCCTGGGGAGTGCAAAGTCACAGTCTCTCAAGTCTCTACAGTGGGTGGGTTGCCTACTGTGCCATCCTGGGGAGTGCAAAGCCACAATCTCACAAGTCTCTACAGTGGGTGGGTTGCCCACCGTGCCATCCTGGGGAGTGCAAAGCCACAGTCTCACAAGTCTCTACAGTGGGTGGGTTGCCCACCGTGCCATCCTGGGGAGTGCAAAGCCACAGTCTCCCAAGTCTCTACAGTGGGTGGGTTGCCCACTGTGCCTCCTGGGGAGTGCAAAGCCACAGTCTCTCAAGTCTCTACAGTGGGTGGGTTGCCCACTGTGCCGTCCTGGGGAGTGCAAAGCCACAGTCTCTCAAGTCTCTACAGTGGGTGGGTTGCCCACTAGACCATCCTGGGGAGTGCAAAGCCACAGTCTCTCAAGTGGATAACAGTCTCCACTGGTACTGGAGGGGGACTAGTGCCCAGAGTGCTTCGTGCAGCCCTGCCCGACACAGATGCGGGCCTGCCCCTTCCGCCAATGGGCCAGCGGTTCTTGAGATAAAGGGCCCAGTTCAGCGGTTCTTGAGACGGCGGTGCCCAGCGGAGCAGTGCTTGAGATGAAGGGCCCAGTTCAGCGGTTCTTGAGACGGCGGTGCCCAGCGGAGCAGTGCTTGAGATGAAGGGCCCAGCGGAGCAGTGCTTGAGATGAAGGGCCCAGCGGAGCAGTGCTTGAGATGAAGGGCCCAGCGGAGCAGTGCTTGAGACGGCGGTGCCCAGCGGAGCAGTGCTTTAGATGAAGGGCCCAGTTCAGCGGTTCTTGAGACGGCGGTGCCCAGCGGAGCAGTGCTTGAGATGAAGGGCCCAGCGGAGCAGTGCTTGAGATGAAGGGCCCAGCGGAGCAGTGCTTGAGACGGCGGTGCCCAGCGGAGCAGTGCTTTAGATGAAGGGCCCAGTTCAGCGATTCTTGAGACGGCGGTGCCCAGCGGAGCGGTGCTTGAGATGAAGGGCCCAGCCGAGCGGTGCTTGAGACGGCGGTGCCCAGCGGAGCAGTGCTTGAGATGAAGGGCCCAGTTCAGCGGTTCTTGAGACGGCGGTGCCCAGCGGAGCAGTGCTTGAGATGAAGGGCCCAGCGGAGCAGTGCTTGAGATGAAGGGCCCAGCGGAGCAGTACTTGAGATGAAGGGCCCAGTTCAGCGGTCCTTGAGACGGCGGTGCCCTGTTCAGCGGTGCTTGAGATGAAGGGCCCACATCAGCGGTTCTTGAGACGGCGGTGCCCTGTTCAGCGGTGCATGAGATGAAGGGCCCAGTACAGCGGTGCTTGAGACGGAGGTGCCCTGTTCAGCGGTGCTTGAGATGAAGGGCCCAGTTCAGCGGTTCTTGAGACGGCGGTGCCCTGTTCAGCGGTGTATGAGATGAAGGGCCCAGTTCAGCGGTGCTTGAGACGGCGGTGCCCTGTTCAGCGGTGCTTGAGATGAAGGGCCCAGTTCAGCGGTTCTTGAGACGGCGGTGCCCTGTTCAGCGGTGCATGAGATGAAGGGCCCAGTTCAGCGGCGCTTGAGACGGCGGTGCCCTGTTCAGCGGTTCTTGAGACGGCGGTGCCCAGCGGAGCGGTGCTTGAGATGAGTATCCTGGTCAGCGGATCCGGCCCTGGCATGGATGTCACTCACCACCTGACATGTGGCTGGCGGGGCCTTCCTGCCCATCTGTCTGGTGGCTTGCGGGGCCCTCCTGGGCTGCAGTACCGGGCTTGTGGGTGTCCTTCTGCCCACCTGGGACGTGGCTTGCGGGGCCCTCCTGGGCTGCAGTACCGGGCCTGTGGGTATCCTTCTGCCCACCTGGGACGTGGCTTGCGGGGCCCTCCTGGGCTGCAGTACCGGGCCTGTGGGTGTCCTTCTGCCCATCTGGGACGTGGCTTGCGGGGCCCTCCTGGGCTGCAGTACCGGGCCTGTGGGTGTCCTCCTGCACACCTGGGATGGGGCTGGTGGGGCCCTCCTGGGCAGCTGGCCTGCTGCCGGACTTGTCAGGCGTGCTGCCCTTCCCACCCTTCCCTGTTCGCCTGTGGCCCTTTCCCACCTTTGGCGGTGTGCCAGATGGCACCTGACTTCCTGCCGGAGCCAATGTAGGGATTTTTGTCCCTGGTGTCATTGGTCTCTCGCGCCGGGCACTGGCAATCTTCGGATGCTTTTCCGGGGGTGGGCTGGCCGTGCCTTGGCTCCTAGCTAAACTGTCCGCCCTTGAGGGTGGGGAACTCCACAGTCCATGGCAAACAGTCTTTACAGGTCCCGGTTTTGTGGTGGCTGAGGTGCTGATTGGAGTCTAATGAGATGGACGGGGTGGGGGAGTTGTTGGAAAGAGGTCAAGTTTGGAAAAGAAAAGCAATTTGGAAAGAGAGGGACGGGTAGGTGTAGTGGGTATGGGAGTGGAGTAAGAGGATGTGGTTGTAGGAGTGTGAAGTCTGGTGTCTTTGGGTGCAGGTGTTTGGGCTGGAGGCTGTCGTGAGGTGGATGGCTGTTGGGTGGGTGGCTGCCTGCGTTTGTGTAGTTTGGAAGAGGGGGTGACAGACACACTGGGCGAGGACACAGGGGACGTGTAAATGGTAGTGGGGGTGGTGATTGCACGGGGGGAGAAATAAAGACATGTTGAGTGCATGCATTGGCGACATCGTTGGCGGAGAGGACAGACACAGAAGCCCCCTGCACTACGCCGCGCACTTGGGGTCCACTACGCAATCCGTGGGACATGGCCTACAAGCCTATGGACGACAACTGCACAAATAGATGACACAGGGCCATGGATACCTGTACTTGGCACCCTACAGAGGTGGGGGGTGGGGGCACAGGGCCATGCCTTACGGAGGGGCCTAGCCTACAGAAATTGCCCTGGCCTAGGGATACCCACAGCCCTCCTCCCCCACCCAGACACCTCCACTGCGCGCAAAGTCAGCAGAATGTATTTGTACTCACCCCCTTGTGTCTGCTGTGATGTCCTCACGCGCCCATCCAAATCGGGGTAGGCCACCGCCATGATCCGGGACTTCAGGGGGGGTCAAATGTCGACTGGCACCCCTCCTACGTTGGCAGGCCATCCCCAGCTGAGCCTCTGCTGTCTTCCTGCTCCAGCCTCGGATGTCCTCCCACCTCTTCCGGCAGTGGGTGCCCCGTCTGTTGTGAACCCCCAGGGTCCGGATGTCCTTGGCGATGGCACACCAAATAGCGACTTTCTGGTGGGCGCTGACCTATGTGACATGTACAGGGAGAGAAACATTGTCATCACCTTCTGCATGCTCGATGTGAGTGGCCCCCCATCCCCACCCTTGCCATGTGGCACATGCTCTCATCTGTCGTTTGAGGCATGCCTCAATCGCTCCCCTCCCCACCATCTTTCATCCACCCCACTCAACCCAGGCATTGCCCACTAAGCATGGTTCCTGTGTACTTACCTGTTGGTCTGGAGGACCGTAGAGTAGCGCATACTGGGGGAGGACCCCATCCACAAGTTTCTCCAACTCCTCCGCAGTGAAGGCAGGGGCCCTTTCCCCAGTCGCATGAGCCATTGTCTCTTCCAGACCGAGGTCACAGCAGCACTTGCAGTGTAGGTCCTCTCCTGTGGAAGATCAGGTATCGAGTGATTAAGCAGATAGAAAATGGCAGTCACGCCCACGGCGGTGCGTACCGCGACCGCCGGCGCACATCGTCATTGGCTCCTGAACCCCATAGGGTTCAATGTTAACCAATGCGGCTTCGTGCCGCGGTCTTTGACCGCCTACCGCCACGGTGTGCCACGCCAGCGCATTGACCTCACATCCCACTGTCGCACTTCACAGGTCAGGCAGCCGCCATTTCAAGGGCCCACATGGCTTAATTTCTACTGCGTCACACATACCTAGGCCTTGCATCAACACTCATACAAACCTTTCAATGCATTGGGAATCGTGTTATGTGCAAGCTGTGGTTACGTACCTGTGGGTCGATTGACTCTGTGCTCGCTGTTGTCCTTCATAGGCACCGTCCGCTGGCACATGCGAGGAGATGGAGGAATCTTCCCGTGTACAGACCGCTGGTGGACCTGTCGACAATGGAGGAACGACATGTCATACTGACATACAGGCTTGACCGAGCCACTATACAGGAACTGTGTACCCAGTTGGAGCCAGACCTGATGTCACCAATCCGCCAACCCACAGGGATCCCCCCTCTAGTGCAGGTGCTGTCAGTACTCCATTTCTTAGCAAGTGGGTCATTTCAAACAACAGTGGCCATATCATCAGGGATGTCCCAGCCCATGTTTTCCAAGGTGTTGTCCAGAGTGTTGTCTGCCCTGCTCAAACACATGAGGAGCTACATCATTTTCCCTGAGGTGGGGGATTTGGTCACAGTGAAAGGAGACTTCTATGCCCTTGGACATATTCCCAACATCATTGGTGCCATTGATGGGACACATGTTGCTTTGGTCCCCCCAACCGGAGTGAACAGGTGTACAGGAACAGGAAGAGTTATCATTCCATGAATGCCCAGATGGTGTGTTTGGCTGACCAGTACATCTCCCATGTTAATGCCAAGTTCCCTGGGTCAGTGCATGACGCCTACATCCTGCGGAATAGCAGCATCCCGTATGTGATGGGTTAACTCCAGAGGCACCGGGTGTGGCTATTAGGGGGCTCTGGTCACCCCAACCTGTCATGGCTATTGACCCCAGTGAGAAATCCCAGGACAAGGGCAGAGGAACGGTACAAATGAGGCCTATGGGTGGACTAGGAGGGTGATCGAGCGAACCTTCGGCCTCCTGAAGGCCAGGTTCAGGTGCCTCCATATGACTGGTGGATCCCTAATGTACTCACCAAAGAAGGTGTGCCAGATCATCGTGGCCTGCTGTATGCTTCACAACCTGGCTTTGTGACGCCAGGTGCCTTTTCTGCAGGAGGAAGGTCCAGATGGTGGTGTTGTAGCAGCTGTGGAGCCTGTGGAGAGTGAAGAGGAGGAAGCCGAAGAGGACGACATAGAGAACAGGAACACAGTAATACGGCAGTATTTTCAATGACACACAGGTAAGAATACACACCGGCATATTACATATACTTAAACACTACTACCTCTCTACTGTCTGTCCTTTTCCCCCAGTGTATGGTAACTGAGTTGTGACTTTCCCTTCCGTTTTCAGAGATGTGGGCCCCACTGCGTGACATATGCTTTGTTTCCCCATGGACTACAGCTGTGTGACAGCGGTTTGTTGGCATCACAATGTGAATGAACATTTTGGCACGGTCATGTCTAATACATTTGTTCTAAATCACAGCCAGACTCCAGATTGTTTTGTGCAATAAGTGTGTTTATTCAAGTGCTCTGAATTGGATGGGTGGTTGCAAATCGGTGAGGGGTGATGGTGGAGGATTGTCCATGGCAGAGTCCAGACTATCAGTATCACAGGTGCATTGTCCAAATGCCTGTAGGAAGTGGAGCAGGGGCAGTTTATGGTTGGACAGGGTGACAATTAGGAACAGTGGGATGACAATCAGGGCGGTATCCTTTGCTGGCGGGGGTCTTGACATCTTACTCTGTCTTTTCCTGGATCTCAGGGCCCGCTTGCGGGGTGGTTCTCCTTCTGCAGGGGGTGGGGTTCTGGTGGCCTGTTGGTCTTGTGTCGGGGCCTCCTGTCCACTAGCGCGGCGGAGGTGGTAGGCAGTTCTTGGTGCATGCTATTGTCAGGGGCCCTTTGAGTTGCCACAGTGTCCCGCAATGTGGTGAATACCTCATTCAGGGCCACTACGATGGTACCCATGGCGGAACTGATGTTTCTTAGTTCCTCCCTGAACCCCATATACTGTTGCTCCTGCAGAAGCTGGAACTCCTGAAACCTGGCCAGGACCGTCGCCATCGTCTCCTGGGAGTGGTGGTATGCTCCCATGATGGAGGAGAGGGCCTCGTGGAGAGTGGGTTCCCTGGGCATGTCCCCCCCCCTGTCGCACAGCAGCCCTCCCAGTTCCCCTGTCTCCATGGGCCTCTGTCTCCTGGACCGTGTGCCCACTACCACTGCCCCCAGGTCCCTGTTGTTGTTGGGGTGTTGGGTTAGCCTGGGTTCCCTGTAGTGATGGACACACCGCTGATTGACGTGTCCTGGGGACAGAGGTATGGGCCCGCTGGGTGGGTGCTGTGCTGGTGTTTCCAGAGGGGGGAAGGTCCGCTGTGGCCTGTGGCTGTGTGAGGGGAACCGACTGTCCCGAGGTCCCCGATGGACCGGGCTGGTCATCTAGATCCAGGGAGACAGAGCTGCTGTCCTCACTGTGGGCCTCTTCTGGGGGTGGAGTGGACATTTGTGGACCCTCCTGCACGGTGACCTAGTGTTCGGGTCCTGCAGGGGTATAAAAGTATGGTTATTGCTTCTGTGTGTGCCATAGCGTGCAATGGGTGGGTGCCCGTGTACCCCAGTGCTGGCATTCCTTTGTGGGGGCTGTTGTGACAGTGGTTGGGGGGGGGTTGTATGTGTATGTGCAGTGGGCATGCTTAGGTGATGGGTGTCCATGCTTTGTGGACGCATGCAGGGCTAGGTGTTAGGATGGGTGGGTTGTGATGGTGAGACATTTGCAAGGAGTAGGTGTGATGGGGGTGGGGGTGAGGGTGGGGGTATGAGTTGGCATGCAGATGGGGTGGGGGGGAAGAAGTTGTGAAGATGAGACTTACCAGAGTCCATACCTCCAGCTACTCCAGCGAGGCCCTCAGGATGCAGGATGTTCAAGACCTGCTCCTCCCATGTTGTAAATTCTGGGGGAGGAGGTGGGGGTCCGCCGCCAGTCTGCTGCACCGCGATGTTGTGTCTGGATACCATGGAATGCACCTTCCCTCGTAGGTCGTTCCACCTCTTCCTGAAGTCGTCCCGATTTCTTGGGTGCTGCCCCACTGCGTTGACCCTGTCCACTATTCTGCTCCATAGCTCCATCTTCCTGGCAATGGTGGTGTGCTGCACCTGTGCCCCGAACAGCTGTGGCTCTACTCGTACAATTTCCTCCACCATGACCCTGAGTTCATCATCAGCGAACCTGGGGTGTCTTTGCGGTGCCATGGGGTGGTGTGGGTGATGTGTAGGGTGGATTGTGTGGTGCTAAGTGTGGTGATGTGTATTGTTGTGTTGTGTGAAGTGCGTGCAAATATTGCTGGGTGACAGTGAATTGGGCGTCTGGGTGCTCGGATGTCTTTTCTCAGTGCGTGTTCACGAATCTCTAGGAGTGGAGGTTTGTGGGTGTGTATTTTATATTGTAATGGGTGTGTGGGAGTGGTGTGTGTATGTGTATCAGGTGTGTGTATTTTGAATTGTCCAATGTGGTTGTATTTTGTAAGTGTGTGTGTATTTTGAGCGCGGCAGTGTGTACCGCCAATGGAATACCGCGGTTGAAAGACCGCCACGTGGATTCGTGTGTCGTGATAGTGTGGGCGTATTTCTGTTGGCGTGACGGTGGAGGTTTGGTCATCGCCAGTTTCTCGCTGCCCTTTGGTGTGGCAGACTTTTGTGGATGTCTGTATTTTGGCGTTTGACTGTTGTGGGTCAGAATGACCGTGGCGGTTTACCGCAGCAGCGGCGGTGTTATGGCAGTCTTCTGAACGGCGGTAAGCGCCTTTTACCGCCGAGGTTGGAATGACCACCATATTGTCTTATCTGAGTTTTCATTTTTGGCCACCAAAATTCTCGTTGTATCAGATTTGGAGTTTTTTTTATTCCTTTGTGTCCAGCCAATTGATCATCATGATAAGCCTGAAGAATTATTTCTTGCAGCTCCACAGTCGGAACATACAGTGCACCTTTAAAGTATGGCAAACCATTTTTGATTTCTCTTCCTTGGCCTTCTTTGGACCACTTCAGCATTCCTTCGAATGTTAAGTTTTCTTGAATTTCTTTGGTCAAATCTTCATACAATATGGCAGATATGAACTTCTCTTGTGGAATAATCAATTATTTTTCTGGAGGCTCTGCAACTGCACCGGTATCAGTTCGAGATAGAGCATCTGCCTTCCCATTTACTTTTCCTGGTCTGATAGTGATAACAAAATCAAAGTCTGCAAAATATAGGGACCAACGCAGTTGCCTAGCTGTTAGAGTTCGAGCTGATTTTAAAAACTGCAAATTTCGGTGGTCCGTGTAAACGGTCACTTTATGCTTAGCTCCCAAAATGTAATGCCTCCACTCACAAAAAGTTTCTTTGACTGCCAATAGCTCCTTGTCCGCAATTGAATAATGTATCTCTGGTGGTGTTAATTTTAGAGAGAAATAGGCCACTGGATGTAACTGACCTGTATCTTTATGACGCTGGGAAAGGATACCTCCTATGGCAACATCTGAAGCATCTGCCTCCACATAATATGCCTCATCCGGATTGGGGTGGAGCAAGATTGGAGCTGAGACGAAGGAATTCTTCAAAAAATTAAAAGCATTTTCAGCTTCCTTTGTCCACTCAAACCTCACTCCTTTCTTCAACAATCGAGTAATGGGTGTAACTGTTTGAGAAAAATTGGATATGAATCTTCGATAAAAATTTGCGAACCCCAAGAAACTCTGGATCTCTTTGACATTGCAAGGAAAAGGCCAATGTTGCACTGTCTTTGTCTTGGTAGGATCCATACTAACTCTTTCTGGTGACAAAATGAATCCTAAGAACTCAACTCGTTCCACATGAAATGCACACTTCTCCAATTTCACATAGAGATGGTTTTCTTGCAACCTTGTGAGGATGGATCGAACATGGGAAATGTGCTCCTGTAGATTGTCGGAAAAGATTAAAATGTCATCTATATAAACCACGGTAATCCAGTTGAGGAATTCTCGTAATATATAATTAACGAAATGCTGGAAGGCAGCGGGAGCATTGCATAACCCGTGAGGCATCACTTGATATTCAAATAATCAGTATTGAGTCTGAAAAGCGGTTTTCCATTCATCCACTGAAGCCACTTGTATCAAATGATATGCTCCTCGCAAGTCCAATTTGGTGTAGATTCTAGCATTTACTTTACTTGATCTAATAAAAAATTACACTAAAGGCAGTGGCTATCGATTCTTGTTGGTAACCTGATTGAGGGCTCGATAATCAATGCAAGATCGAAGACCCCCATCCTTCTTTGATATGAAAAATAGTGGGGATGACACTGGGGATTCAGAAGGACGAATACAACCATTAGCAAGATATTGATCCAAATACTCCTTTAAATGTTGGTTCTCTGCTTCGGTCAATGCGTATATTCTGCTACATGGCAATATCGCACCTGGCTCCAGTTCAATTTTGCAGTCGTAGGGTCGATGTGGCGGCAAATTCTCAGCCTCCTTTTCATCAAAAACAGCAACTAAATCCTCATATTCTTTTGGGATTTCTGTTGTTTTTAGTGCACAGATCATTGAAGAGTGTGATGATAAACAGGCCGCTTGGGACTTGGTGGTCACTTCCACTCCATCATGAAAGCAATTCTCTTTGCAATAAGAGGAATTCATCTTGATCGTTCTCTTGCTCCAATCAATTTGTGGATTTTGTTCTGTAAGCCAGGGCAGACCCAAAATGAGTTGAAATTGTGGAGCATCTATCAAATTAAAGATTATCTGGCTCCTGATGCCCACCAAAACTTTGCATCTGAATTGGTTCGGTCTCATGGGAAATGGGTCCTGAAGAAAGATTGGTTCCATCCACAGCTCTTACTACTTCCAAAGTAGATTTCTTGATAAATCGAATACCCATTTTATGAGCGTATTTGATATCACAGAAGTTGCCTGTAGCTCCAGAGTCTATCATAACTGAGATCCCTTGAATTTCCTTCTCAAGGGTCTTAACTGATACTGTTTGTACCAAATGTGGCACTGCGGTTTATAAGGTATTTGCCACTCGTTGATCTAAAGGAGTTGTCTTGGGTTCTGCTTTCATCAGGGCAACTCCCACTACTGATGAAGCTGGCCTTTTCCCGACTGAAGAGCTTTGGGTTTCTTGGGACAGTTTTTAACAAAATGCCCAGATGCACCACAATATAAACATAGTTGATTCACTCTTCTTTTCTCTTTTTCTTCCTTAGATAAAGGACCTCGGATGGAACCAATTTGCATTGGTTCTTCTATCATTATCCCTTCTCTGGCTCTCGTATGATCATTTCTTACATGATCAATTCTCAGGGGAAATGGTTGATATTCTCTTCTCTTTTCTGCTCTTCGTTCGTTTAACCGGTGGTCAATCTGTAACACAAGATCAATTAACTCCGAAATTTTGGTGGGTCTATTTGGAACTTGTGCTAAGGCATCTTTCATTTCATCTCTCAGTCCACGATAAAATATGGCGGCTCTTTTTGACTCCGGCCGGGCAGTCTCTACAATGAGTTTATTGAAATGAGCCAGATAGGCTACTAGATCTTTATTACCTTGCCTGATTTCCAATAGGTCTTTGTCAGTGGCTTGAGCTGCAGTTCGCCGATCAAATATTCTTAAGAACTCTTCCTTGAAATTTTGGAAATTATATAAAACAGGATCATTTCTGGAAATTATTGGCATGGACCATGCGGCCGCATCACCTGTCAGATAAGACAATGTAAATGCCACTTTGGACTGGTCTTCGGAAAAAATTACTGGTCTACATAAAAAATGCAATGAACATTGGGTCAGAAAAATCTGCGCCTTATTTGGATCCCCACCGAAGCGCTCGGGTTGAGCCAAAGGAATAATAGGGGAAACCGCATGAATTACTTGAGTGGATATACCTGCAGACTGTGAAGGGCTAGGGATTTGTGAAAACACAGATTCATTTGATTTAGCAGTGTTCCCCAACTCATTTATTCGCTATTTTATTTGGACTGTTTCTTCTATGGTGTTATTTAATTGTTTCTGTAACCCTTCCAAAACGGTGGCTAATGCTTTTATATCAATTCCTTCTGCCATTCGGCTCAGGAGGAAATCAGTTTTTTTCCCTAAAATTAGGGTGAAGGCACTTCAATCTGTCAGGATACTTCAATTCGATTTCCTCAGAAGCAGAAGATAACTCCTCAGTCCCGACCCGAGCTACTCACAACAAATTTTAATCCTTCGTGCTGAGTACCCCGGAGGGGGAAAAGGGAATGGGATTGTAGAGAGACTGCCAGAGAGATGATGAATGTCAGTACTCAGTCTGCCTCTTCACGTCTAAGATTGGATGCAGCACCTGCAAGAGTCACAGTCGCAATTACTAGGGACATACAACATCAGTTTTACACTTTCTACTCTTAACACTTAATTCTCTTTAATTCTATTATTTCTTCACTCACCCTGAGTTCTCTGTAGCCTTGCTTCTCTCTAGGAATGATAAGCTCTTCTAAAAAATGCTTATTACTGATTCTGGAAGAACTTCTCAACCTTTGTTAGAGATTGGTTTTATGTTGCTATATATATATATATATATATATATATATATATACATATATATATATATAGTTGGTGATAATGCGTTCTCCAAATCAGCTGATGTTAGTTGGTTTCTACTTTATATTAGAGAGTTCAATTACTTTTATTGCATTGGTAATTCTTGCTTGTGAAAGTTTGTTTCTCCTGTCTTATTTTGACTTTTGTCAATACTTGTATTTGTAAATGCTTGTTTATTAAAGTTAGTTTCTCCTTTCTTACTTCGACATCTGTCGATAACTTGTATTTGTAAATGCTTGTTTATTAAAGTTCGTTTCTCTTTTAAACTCTACTTTGCTTTATTACCGTTGCATTTGTAAATGCTTACTTGTTAACATTCATTTCTCCGTTAAACTCGGCCTTCGTTTATAACCTTGGTATTTGTAAATACTTGCCTGTTAAAGTTCGTTTTTCTTTTGACTTTGGTATCTTAAACAGGAACCTTGTAAACATAAGGTTTATTCATACATTAAACTCTGTAGCTTTGCCAAACCTCCACTGGAACGGTCTACTATCAAACTCCTCGGATAAACCATGACAATATTTATCACGTTTTCTGTAAAATAGTCTTCAAGGGTAATTTACCTCACAGGAGTTTCTGCTCTGAAGCGCGCTCTCTCTCCACACAGCTGATTCCTGTCAGACCTCAGCTGAAGAGCGAAGCTTCCAGCTGGTGAGCTCGTGACGTAGCAATCAACCGATTGCAAGACTAGAGCTATAACTAACCTTCAGGACTCACGACGGCCATCTTGAATCTTCTCTTCTTGATTCTTCCTTTGAAATAAGCGTAAGATTACTCTGAAAACCTTCTTCCTGTTTGGGCTTTGCTGTCTCCACTGAGGATATCTCTTTGCTTTTCTCAAGCATTTCTTTGATTTGATTTGGCAAGTTTGTGTGGTCTTGACACCAGGGCCTGTAGATTAAAATCTACTGATGGCCCTGCAGCATTGATTGTGCCACCCATATAAGTAGCCGCTTAACCATGCCTCGGGCCTGCTATTGCAAGGCCTGTGTGTGCAGTTTCACTGCCACTTCAACTTGGTATTTAAAAGTGCTTGCCAAGTCTTAAACTCCCCTTTTTCTACATATAAGTCACCCATAAGGTAGGCCCTAGATAACGCATAGGGCAGGGTGCTATGTAGGTAAAAGGCAGGACATATACCTGTGTAGTTTATATGTCCTGGTAGTCTAGAACTCCTAAATTTGTTTTACACTGCTGTGAGGCCTGCTCCTTTCATAGGCTAACATTAGGGCTACACTCACATACTTTTTGAGTGGTAGATTCTGATCTGAAAGAAGTAACAAGGCCATATTTAGAATGGCCAGAATGGTAATACAAAATCCTACTGACTGGTGAAATTGTATTTAATATTACTATTTTAGATATGCCACTTTTCGAAAGTGAACATTTCTCTGCACTTAAATCTTTCTTTGTCTTACAATCCACGTCTGGCTGGGTTACTTGACAGCTCCCGTGTGTATTTCACTCAGAAAACCTCAAAGACAGGATGCTCAGTCACTCCTGCGTACCTAATGGGTCTTCCTGGGCTGGAAGGGTAGAGGGCCTGACACTTACATGTCAAAGGACAGTGGCCTGCCCTCAGACAATGGACTGCCAAACCCCCTACTGGGACCCTGGCATACAGGATGGAACTGAAAAGGGACCTTGTGCACTTCTAAGCCACTCTTTGAAGTCTCCCCCCCTTCAAAGTCACATTTTGGTATTTAAACAGGGCCTCTGACTCTTCCAACTCAGATACTTCTGGACAAGATACCACTGGTAAAGAATATCTGAACTAGACCCTGCAACATGCCAAGAGGAACTGCCTGGCTTCCCAAAGGACTCGCCTGACTGCTTTTCTGCAAAGGACTGCTGCCCTGCTGTTGCCTTGCTGCCCTCTGGCTCTGCTGAGTAGTGCTCTCCAAGGGTTTGAATAGAGATTGCTTCCTGCAAAGAACTCCTTGTGTGGTGAAAATTAGATGCACAGCCTGCCAGAAACGATGCACAGCCTGCATCGCGGTGAGAAAATCACTGCACGCCGATCCAGAACGACGCAGCCTGGCTCCCCAAGAGGAGAACGACGCATCGCCCACCGTATCGACACAGCTCCTGTGACTTCATCCTGCACACCCAGGATCTCTCCACATCACCCCTGGGGTGTCCAAAAAAGCCCACAATTTGAAGAAGATCCAAGTCAGTGCACCGGAAATAGACGCAAAGCCATCCCTGTGTGAAAGTTATCAAGGCATCGTCTGTGTGCGCCCAGAGAAACCGACGCACACCTTTCTGTTTTCCACACATCTCTTCCCCTGCGGTCCCTTGCAGAGAATTTGAACGCAAACCAGTTACTTTGTGCTTGCAAGAGACACTTGTTGCTTTTTAAAGACTAAAGACTCTTTTTTATCATTCTCTAAAGTGATATCTCTACATGTACTTATCAAATCTTGATCATTTTGAACTGCATTTAACCAGATAAATATCATATATTTTTTTAAACACTGTGTGGTGTATTTTTGTGGTGTTATACTGTGTTATTGCATGATTTATAGCACAAATACTTTACACATTGCCTTCTAAGTTAATCCTGACTGCTCAGTGGCAAGCTACCAGAGGGTGGGCACAGGATTATTTGGATTATGTGTGATTGACAATGACTAGAGTGAGGGTCCTTGCTTGGACAGGGGGTAACCTGACTGCCAGTCAAAGACCCCATTTCTAACAGGTAGTTTTTAGAGCTGAGGGGTGGATTTAGGGCTTAGGGTGTGTGGGGAATTTCGGGGTACTTTATTTTTAAGGGGCCAGATGCAGGCTTTGGGTAGATTATGTTTTAGGGCTTTCGGATAGTTTATTTTTTAGCAGGAGAGTCCGGGTGTAAGGGTAGTTTATTTTTTAGAGGCGGGGGAAGGTTAAAGGAAGGGTGGAAGAAGTGAAGAGAGGAGAAGAGGAAGGATCGCGAGAGGACGCAGTGAGGTAAGTGGGGCTCTGGCAAGGTTTGGGGGTAGTTTTTAGAGTTGGGGTGGATTTAGGGCTTAGGGTGCGTGGGGGACAGGGTTAGTTAATTTTTTAGAGGTGGGGTGGGGGGTCAGGTAGTTTAGTTTTGCACTGCCCAAAGTTTCGTTTTTAGGGCTTAGGGTGTGTGGGGGGGGTTCAGGATAGTTTAGTTATTGTGGGTGGGGGAAAGTTTTTAGGGCTCAGGGCGGGTTGGAGTGTCGGGTAGTTTATGTTTTAGGGGCAGGGACGGTTTAAGAAGGGCAGGAGAATGGCAGACAAGCGGAAGGATCATGAGAGGATGCAGTGAGGTAGGCGGGGTTGGGGCAGGGTTATGGTAGTGTTTAGCAGTGGGGTGGATTTTGTGTTTAGGGTGGGTGGGCATTTGGGGTAGTTTTTTTAGAGGCGGGGGTCAGGGTAGTTTATTTGTTATGGCTTAGGGTCAGTGGGAGGTGGGGTAGTTTAGTTATTAGGTGTGGGTGAAGGTTTTACTGCTCACGATTGGTGAGGGTGTCGACGTAGCTTATTTTCTAGGGGCAGTGGTGGGAGGTTGGAGTATTTTATTTTTTAGGGTTTAGGGTGGGTGAGGGAGTCATGGTAGTTTAGTTAATAGGGGTGGGGTGAGGTTTTAGAGCTCAGGGCACCGTAAGTGATTTTAGTGTTTTGGGGTGGGGGAGGTTTTTGGGCTCAGGGTAGGTAGGGGGTTGTGGTAGTTTTTTTTTAGGTAAACAGGGACCTTTCATGTAAACACATTGCTTTCAAAATCTTTATATGACTTGAACAAGATGCAGCTCATGCGGTCATGCACATACATGTTCTCTAACATTTACAACCATCATAAATGAAGAAATATCATTATATGGCAGGAAAGTCTCCTTGTCTAGTTATGTGCATCCAACACAAGAAGGATCTAGGGCCTCAAAGAACATCACACAACACAGTGTGAATGTCCTCAACACATAGACACATCTCCAAAACCTGCACCATGTGCATACCATTGATGCACCACAAACTGCAACAACAGGCACACAAGAAGTCTAACTGGCACACAGGGGCACATTGTAGCCTGTGAGGAGGAAAGGATGATGTTGAACAGAGTTAGTTGTCCTTAAGGTACTTACCTGCTCCTCTGGTGAGCCATAGAGCTAACCACTGGGGGGAAGGACCCCGTTCAGAAGCCTCTCCAGCTCCTCAGGAGAGAAGGCAGGGGCCCTTTCACCTGCTGGTCACAGCATGATTGCTCCCAAAGGCGGCACACTGCAGTGGAAGTGGTGGAGGTGTTGATGGCAGCAGTGTCAGAAGTCAAGTTACAAATTTTGCAAACCGCAGCGTACATGTATGCCACATGCACATTCATCACCGCCAGATGACCTCTACCGCTGGATGCGGGTGGTTCCTGATGTCCAGTGGAGTAGGTCAGGCATCCCCCATTTTAGTGGTTTAAAATACTGTATATGGCCCTGTAAAAAGTGTCACATCAACAATATATGTGTAGGTTCATCACAAACATCCTAAATCTGTCTTGTTGTGTAGGTCCTTGTGGTGTGACCCCCACCCATCCCAAATACCTGCCTGAGACTTCTGCAGAGGGATCCATGGCACCACATCTGCAGAAGAAAACAAAACAAAAATTAGAGGAAGCATCAACCCTAACCCCAGATGGTATTTTTCAGAATGAGAGCAGCTCTAAGGAAGGCCTGGAAGAAGAAAAGAGAGGACAGACAGAGAGCAATAAAGAAAGGGAGGTGTGAAGGGGGTGGCACGCAGAAGGTGGAGAAAAAGGAGAACTGAGACGTCAGGGGAGAGCAACAAGAAAAAAATGAGGGAGACATTAGAAGGTAAAGGAGGAACCAGAAACCAAGAAAGGAAAGATTGAGGACAAGGAGAAGATGAAGGAAGAGCAGAGCGAGGATACGAAGCAGACGAGAGAAGAGTGACGCCAGGACAAAAAGCAGATGGCCGGAGCAGAGAGGAGGAAGACAACGAGGAGCGCGAAGAGTGGTTCGAAGCAGAGTCCTAGGACTCCACTGGAGAAGCCACGGTGCCCACCATGGTCCTGGAGAACCGTGGTACTTGTGGTGAGTGACCCGGGCTGGAAAAGGCAAAAAGGGAGGACATGAAAACAAGAGAGCACTATCTTAACAAGATATTTTGTGCACAGTATGGATAAAGAACAGGAAATGGGGGGGAAAGAGGGCGGCCAGATTCAATAAAATTTGGTAAATTTTTCCCTTCATATGAGTGCGGAGACTAAAATCTATCTAGTAAAGAGAAGCCCTCTGCAAAGCTTACCCACCCTGAGAATAGTTTGTGAAAGTGGGCAGGTAAGTCCTTTAGTTGTCAAGGTTCTTTGAGGGATGTCACGAGCACCGCTTCTACTATGTGAGTTTTTCTTCCACACTCCCAGCTGTTGTATGACACTATAGGATCACTTAAACACACTAAAGTATTCACTTCTGGTATCTTGGTGATAGAGCAATACCCAGAATCTTTCCTGGTACACTTACTACAGATTTTTTTTCCTTTTCTCTCTTGGCTTGGTCGCGCATGACAAGATTCCAGTGGTAGTCACCTCTCCTAACCTGCACTGGTACGCCTAAAAGGAAGAAGAGAAATATTAGAACTTCAAGGATCAGAACAACTCAAAGAAGCTTACATCACTGTCATTAACAGTATCCTTGCGTAGAAAATCCTGCAGTATACGTGTACATTATTTTTGCACATCTTGAAAGAAATAAAAACTTCCAAGGTTTCATACCATATCAAGCCTCTAACACATTATTTCAGACTTGGTCTGCCCCAGTCCTACTACTCAACTACCAGTGTAGTGTCTTGCAGGGCACAGATGGCATATGATGGCTGTCCACTATTCACCACTGATGGTGTTATTTTTGACAGTCAGAAAAGACTGTCACATTTCGAGGGGCACTTGAGTAGCAGATAGTTGGGTGTCGCCCAAATCCATGTTCTGGACACATGTTCACAATCATGGGGGTCACATTTGATGTTTGTTTAGTGGACAGCTGTGAGGTGTACTGGTTGTAATGTATCTCCAGTCAGAAATGTTTTGTCACATGACTGATGGTATGCCTCATTTATGTTGGAATGGACACAGTGACTAATGTTCAAAATCATGGTTTTCACACATAGGTACCATGGGAGAGGGAGGATGCAACAACCTCCTGTCTTCCATCCATTTACAGACCTTCAGGCCACGGGGGGATGCCACATTATCCAGCTCTACCATCTGGATAGGCAAACAATAGTGCATTTATGTTGTCAGTTGTTGCCAGATCTAATAGTAATCCATACTGCATACCACCCACTGTTGAAGTCATGGCAGTATTAAAATTCCTGGCCATAGTGTCCTTCTAACATACAGGTTCCCTATCTCATCTGGTAGTATGTCCCGACCTATGTTCAGTCTAGTTTTGAGGGATTTCCTCTCAGCAATGTTGAAAAACATTGACAGCTATATGAGGTTCTCCCAACATGAGGAATTAGCCAATGTGAATGCTGACTTCTACGGGTTTGCCTATCTCACACATGTGGTGGGAGCCATTGTGCCTGTCTGTGCCTGTTTCCCTGGATCAGCCCATGATTCCTTTATAATGCTGAACAGTATCATATCCCAGCTGATCTCAAAACTTCAACTAGAGAGGGCCTTGTAGGTAAGTCACGTCTGTTCTGGTTGTGTGTGAGCAATGTCAGGTGCTACAATCATGAACTCAGTGACTCATTGGTGCACTTATCTCCCATTCTTTAACAGGAGCCTCAGTATATCCAAAACCGTCCTTGATTATTGATGCCTCTGAGGAATCCAACTACGCCTGGGGAAGTCAGCTTCAATGAGGCCCATGGAAGAAAAACAGCAAGCAGAAGAGCAGGATTTTGGGCTCCTGAAGGCCAGATTTCTCTGTCTGGACAGGATTGATGGAGCCCTCGCCTACTCACCCGCAAAAGTGTGTCAGATCACTGCATGCTCCACAACATCGCCCGGCTGAGGAATATCCCATACATACCAGAGGAAGAGGAGCCTGCAGTGCCCCCAGGTGAGAATCCTGAAATGCCAAATGAAGATGACAGTGTGAAGAGGAAGGAGCGACTTGCAAGTAGATCTCATCCACGGCTTCTTCTCATGAATGTAAGTATGTCATGTGATGTCATGACTGTGACTGTCCAATGTACTGTAGTTGTGAGAATATGTGAAGTTGAGTTATTTGAAACAGGGAGTTGATACTCTGATAAAATGAGCTAAATGCTGATTCATAAGAGAGCTTTTGATACATCCCCACCTTGATGACGTTGCTTTGTTTGTGCCAGATTTCTTGCAATGTACTTTGTTTTCCAGATGCTTGCTATGTCTCTTGTACCATATGTATGGTTTCATGCCTGTATTCCTTGACCATGACATCTTTCTGTGGGCATTTCAGAGTTATGACATTGGCAGGTATGGGATGCTGTTCTGAGCTAAGAAGTGGACATGGATTGTTCCATGTAATGTAGATCACAGAGTTTGGGTGTAGGAGACCTGTGCCAAAACAGCTTACCCAGTGTTTTGATGGAAGTTTAGAAGTGTACATTGGACTTGTTTTGTGTCCTGTGGTGGGCCTGATGCAACATGTGTGTCATCATGTGTTCAGAAAATAACTAGTCCTAGGTGACGACCATGTCAGTTCCCCTTCACATTGGCTAAATACTCTTTTTGAATAACCTGTATGTAGCTGTAATATTTCATCATTGTAGGTCACAGTGCCTGTATCAAAACACTGACATATGCATGCATGAGTAATGTCAGACGAATGCATGAGCACTGGAATATAAGGACCTTATGATCAGAAACGTTTGTACTGCCATCTGTCTGAATTTTGGATTATGTGGCGTTGGATTATTTTGGAATGGTATGTGACGTTGCTCAAGCTGATGACATCAACCTCTTGAATGTTTGCCTATTCTACAGGAGTGTGTCTGGCAAATCCCTTCCTTCTGTAGTCTGGCGGTCTGTATCTGTAAATATGTACATTTGCTGAGAATGAGTCAATCATTGATGATTTCCAATAGTTCAAACATATTGATAGCCTATGTGCTGAACACTGTAATAACATTTTTAGTTTGACCAAACACTTGTATTTATGTATTTGTGTGGGATAGTTGTAATACTGAGCTGGACACTGTGTACATGCAACATACCTCATCTTGAACAAGTACCTTGGATCATTGTCGCAGAGACAGCAGACAATGAGTTTGTGAGATGTGTATTTATTTCAGAGCATAAGCATAAAATAAAATTGGGACAGAAATGTGAATAAAAGTGAAGTGAAGGTGTCAGTCATGGAGGATAAAATCATTGGAGTAGATGCCACACCATTGGAACTCCAAAGTCTAGAGTTCTCCCTCCTATTCGAAATGGAAGGTGGTACAGGATCAGTCCACAGAGTGAATGTGTGGCACACAAAGGAGGACCTTAAAGAAGAGGACTATTGCTGGCAGTAGTGGGTGTCTTTCCATTTGCACCTCCTTCATTCTTTGCTAGACATCCCCACTTGTGAGGGGGAGGGGATCAACTGCTGCAGAGGTAGGGGTGTCTGTGGCTGGTTGTTCCTGTGCCAGGGCCTCCCTTCCTGTGGATGGTACCAATGTAAATGTTTGATGAACCTAAGGAAGGGGAAGATTTGAAAAGCACTGCACAGGGTTTTGTGAATGTCCCTCAGGCCCCTTGTTAGGGAAACCATATTGGAATTGTGGGCCTCCATTTGTTGACACACGTCCCTACGCATGTCTCTCTGTAACTGCTCGGTTTCTTGAAGTTTCGTAAAAACCTAGACCATCATGCCTTGGGACTCCTGATAGACCTCCAAGATGTGGCTGATGGTGTCCCGGTCAACAGCAGCTCCCGTGGCTTCCATCTGCTGCCCACAGGATCCCTCCCACATACCCACATACCCCCATGAGCTGGTGACCTTGGTGCCCTCTCCAACTGGGTCCTGGACTCTCTGTGGCCAAAGACTTGAGTTGCACCTCAGGATACAGGACTTGGCAGCACAAGATGGTGGAAACTGTGCTAAGTACACAGGTTGGGTGGCACATGGTTGCCTGTGATGTAGAAGTAACAGGGCTTGGAGGTGACATTGTGGCCACACTGAGGCTCACTGTTGCCATCTGACCAGGTTGCGCAGATGGGCCAGACTTTCCTTCACATTCACAAGTCAGGAGTGTTGTCGTCACTAAGGGCTTCATACAGGGGGGTAGGGGTCATCTGTTCTGAGGCCTCAATGTGCCCAGAGGCAGATCCACCTGTTGATGAAAGATTTACATTGTTGCTGGTTCAATTGTGACATCTACCTTCAGAGGTTTTGTGTCACAATAAGCAGAGACTTTGGACATAGTTAAGTTGTAGGCAATTCAATTGTGCAAAGTTACCATGGTAATGGGGTATTTGACCTGACACGTGTGAAGCCTGCCAAACCTATTTGACTCAAACAGCTAATGATATGTGCATATCAGTTGCATTTAGGAAGATGGCCTGAAAATGACTTCTTACCACCAGTGAAGCCAACATAGTGGATAGGCAACATATGGCTTTCAACATTTGGAGGCCTAGTTGAGTGAGATGCTGCCAAACTCAAGCCTTTGTCGTATATGTGCCTGGAGTCATCATGTGCACAATGCTGTGTCAATGTATCTACAACCGATATCAATCATATGATGCAGATTGAGGCCTTATGAATATTTATTGTTCACACTGGGTAAGGTATCATTCCTGTCCTCAATAGTTTCATCTTGGGTTAACAGGTCAAGATGGAGCTAGGTAGACAGACACATCTCTGAGTTAAGCATGATATGCAGTCAGGCCACTCTTTCTGCTATACACACTATACAACTGATATCCTTCCAGATGAGTAAACCTCATGCGGGAGTTCAATAACAGATAAATTGGGCCAAGTGACCATTGGGCTGGTGTTTGGAGTTACAGACACAAGGCTTGCTGGGAGTTACAGTCAGGTCACTCCCTCTACTACACACACTATATAAATGGTATCATCCTAGGTGAGTACTCTTCATGTGCGAGTTTACAAACAGATGTATTGGACAAAGTGACCACTTGGCTGGTGTTTGGAGTTAGAGGAACAATTTTTCCTGGAAGTTGTAGTCAGGTAACTCCCTCTACTTCCCAACACTTGACACATAGCATACTCCCAGATGAGTGGAGAGCATTAGAGAGATTACCAACAGGTGTATTGGGCCAAGTGCACACTGGGATGCTGTTTGGAGTTAGTGAAACGGTGGACCCCGGGAGTTGCAATCAAATAATTCCCTCTACTAAGCACACTATACAAATGGTGAGTACCCTTCATTTTCGTTTTGGGCCGAGTGACCACTGGGCTGGTGTATGGAGTTGGAGAAACAGGGCCTTCTCGGAGTTGAAGTCAGGTCACTCCCTCCACTACACACACTTTAGAAATGGTATCCTCCCAGGTGAGTGAAGAGCATTAGAGAGATTACAAACAGGTGTATTGGGCCAAGTGCACACTGGGCTGGTGTTTGGAGTTACATACACAAGGCCTCCTGGGAGTTGCAGTCAGATCACTCCCTCTACTACACACAATATGCAAATGGTATCCTTCCAGGTGTTTAAACGTTATTTGGGAGTTCACTTACAGATTTATTTGGCCCAGTGACACTGGGCTGTTTTTTGGAGGTAGTGAAACAATGCCTTCTAGGAGTTGCAGTCAGGTCACTCCGTCTACTCCCCAGCACTTAACAAACGTTGTTTATTACATATCTGTATGTTGGGTGTATTTAGCTTTGAGTATACATTCACATTTTGGGACATACCATGAATTCTGGAATTTGTTTTTGGTATTGTGAGATTTACAGGTACCATTTAGACAAATGGCATCTAATAGTTCTTGGTAACCGTGATGTTGGTTCAATTAATACACATTGACAGTGTTCAAACTCAGATACTCCGGGTAATGAATGTTGGTGAGGTACATGAACAAGACAGAAGCAAAAGCTGAGCTGTGGTCATGCATGACATTGCAGGTTAGTGACAGTTTTTGTGTTTTAACTTAACAGACTCCACTCCTCCAGGTATTCCTGTCAAGCCCTCAGAATGCAGGATGGCCAGGACCTTCTCCTCCCAGGGAAAGAGTCTTAACGGGGCACTGGGAGGGCCACCACCAGCCAACTTGGCCTCCAGTTGCTGCCTGGAAACCAGGGAATGGACCTTGCCCCTAAGGTTGTTCCAATTCTTCCTAATGTCCTCCTTTGTGCGCAGTGTGGTGTCTCCAGTATTCACTTTGTCGAATATCTTGTCCCGCATTTCCATTTTCCTACTGTGAGGAATGTGCTGGACCAGAGCTCCGAACAATTGTGGTTCTACTTTTATGATTTCATCCACCATGACTCTCAACTCATCAGCTGAATAATGACATGGTGAATTAAAAAAAGTGGGTTGACAAGGATTCACTTAACAATTGAAATGCAATATGGAGTGAATATACAAAAGTACATACAGGGTATTCTATGGGATGGTTGAAAAAGGGGTGTCTAAACTATGAAAAATTCAATAAATGGTGGATGTAGTTATTTGCCTCCCTGTGGAAATGCTAAGGATTGTGGTCTGTGAAGGAGTGTGTTTTATAGTGTGATTTGCAGGTGTATCCACTGGAGCGATATATGGTAGCTGTGTTGTTTTTGAATTCATCCAATGTGCTCTTGTCTGCTATTTTGCTGTACGTGTACCACAGTGGTCGACCGCCATTGGCTAACTGCTGCGAGAAAATCAGTACAGCTTCTGTGTGTTTGTAATAAACTTTTGGTTGCCACCTGTGTTGACGGCACTAGAGGTCAGCCCATCTAGATACCAGCCACTGCTCTGCTGGTGGTCTGGCTTTTTTGCTTGGCGGGCGGGGGTCCTGCCTGTTTGCATCATACTATGGTGGTCTGGGGACCCCCAGCACAGCGGTCTTTGTGGGTAAGCCAACATGGCAGTCTGGCAGTCCGATCTCCAAAGTCGTGATTGTGCCCTAAGACTCTATGCAGCCGGCACAGAGAAGCTCATTCTTATATTCTTCCTTAGGTGTTCATCTTTTACCGGTTCTACAAACCATTTTAATTCATTGTTTACCTTTAATTAAGCATGCCATTTGATAGTTTTGTATGCTCCTCATCATATGTATTCCCTTTACAGAGATTTTCCCTTTGTCTCATGAGATGAAGATCAGTGCCATACACTAAAACTTCAAACCAATTGAAATAAAGGTTTCACATCCAAAACACACAGTAAATTTGACAGAATGCCTTTAATGAAGAATATAAAGCCATTCAAACATATTGGGCCTCATTATGTGGCTGGTGGTCTTGAGACCACCAGCTTTGCAGTGACAGTCAGGACCACTGCTGCTGTGGCAGTCGGACCACCACATTAAGACTCTGGCAGTAAGACTACCCGGGTACCGCCAACTCCACTGGGATCAGTGATCCCGACAGGCTGACAGTGGCAGAAATACATGCGGTGCCACCCTGCTGATTACAACCTGGTTCTTAGCCAGCCTTTTCATGGTGGAGAACGGGTGCAGGGGACCACAGCGGGGCATGGGCAGTGCAGGGGTCCCCCTGCCTAACACCCTCACAATGTTCAGTGCCTGCTGTGCTTGATTATGAGCCAGAGACAATGCTGCCTCCACTTTCCCACTAGGCTGACTGGCAGAAACCTCCGTTTCTGCCAGTCAGAACAGCGGGAAAGTCCTAATGGATCTGGCGGGGAGGCAGCCAGTATGGAATTCCGTCCGCCGAGCTCCTAATCAGGCCCTTTGTCTCCTGGAAAGAGCTGTACAGGAACTAATAATTAGTATATTTTATTAAGTACCTAATTACCTTCTGAAAACCTATTGTCAATAAGAAAAAAGCCCTGCAATTAAGGAATACCACCAAGACACACATTAGCTGTTGGTGTGTCTTATGATATCACTTTGCCCATGAAGTCAGGCAAAGTCAGGCTATTTCCTCATTTGTCAAGGTCCATGAAGTTTCCTGACTCGTCCTGAATTTACACTAAGCAAGCTTTAATTTTGCCCAGCATCTGAATCCCTGCATTCAGTTTCTCTTCTAAAAAATGATGAGACATCTGGTGGTTTACTGACAAAATATTGGAAAACTAAATATCAGGATACAATAATATTGTGTCAAAAATATTGTGCATGAAAATATTATTTTCCTATAATTATAACTGAAAATACAATAATATAGAAAAAAAAATTGTTAACACTGATATAAAAAAATAGACAAAAATTGTTTTAAAAATAGATATAGTTAAAAATAGCAGACTTTAAAAGTATTAACATGGAACAGTGATAGAATGTAAATTAAATATATTTAAACAATATAAAAAATATACATGAATATTATTTAAACAAACATACAAACACACACATATATATATATGTGTATGTTTATTTACACACATATAGTGTAAAACTATTATTAAAATAATAATTTTAATTTATATAATAATTTAATAATTTTCAAAAGTTAATAATATAACAAGTATATATATATTTGTGAGTTTCTTTCCACCACAGTCAGCCGGAACACAGCAACAGTTCACAGCGCCACTCTTTAACCAAACAGGCAGTTGGGCAGCAAAAGATCGATTCTTTTCATTTATTTTCCAAAGTGCTCCCCTCAAAAAACACCTCAAAGCGTTTTGGCTTAGCGCCTTCCACAGGACAGTGCCCACACTGACAATCAACTTCCCAATATGAGCCTTTTGTCCATCGTTTCTTTTTACACCCCCTTACTACCTTATTTGTCGTCTTTTTTCCACCAAGGACATCGTGTACACCATCTTGGAAACTTGAATTGCTACAATCATGCAGTAGCATTTAAAATACAATGCATAAAAAACTGCTTCAGTGCTCAAAATCTCATTTAGATTTTCTCTAAATCCAGTCATTCATCTAATATGAACATCATTATTCAGCACTGGATAATTTTCATAATTTAACTTCATTCACAGAGCCATGAACTTCAATAAGGGCACATTTCTTCCTGCAGATGAGTGTTAAATACCTGTGTGATATTCAAAATCATTCATATTGATGCTTAAAATTCATATTTATACGAATACATAAATATATCACATATTGTTAAATAAACACCATCTTTTACGTGCACATAATTTATATCTTCTATTGCTAAGCAGCTACCATCTAACGGCTCTATCTCAGTGATGATCTATTGTTTAAATTTAGTAGTGGCAACTGACATAACGTATACATTGCGAGCACCCTAACGGTGCTTAATTGTCCATGTGGTCTATGTTATACAATGTGTACGGGTGCCAGATAAGGAAAGGTCGTACTATATCAGTAGTGTTACTTCGCAAATGAACAATACCTCTTGGACGCCCAAATGCGGAGCCAAAAAGTTTTGAGTAACCACCATTAAACTTATATTGTAATCAATGCAAATGCCCAGCTCATAAATTAATATTAAATTATAAAGTGACAAATGCTGTGCGTGAAATCTATTGTTCAAAATCTGTTATTCTGCAAATCATTAATATTTTTCGATAAACCAATATCCTACATCGGATATTGCTTTAGATGACATTCATCCAGGACCAGAGATTAAAGAGATTTATGCCATACAAACTACAGTACTGGAAATTAAAGTGTATAACATCTGGCATATATTGAGAACTGAGTTCCAATTCTCTATTGGCAATTATCACGGTAATATGCACTGTGCAAAATTCCATTGCTATGCAATTTGTCCGTATGCATCAGCCAGCACATGTATCAAGCAGACTACTGTACAGCTTTTCAATATCTCAATATGACATCTACATGTTACCAGATACCAAAATGACATATGTTGTGCAAACTTCAAGATTATGACAATAGTCAATGTTTCTAAATTGCACATGAAATGCGTATGGAATTGCTGTGCAACTCATCAATATCTCTAGATGACACCCATCCAGGATCAAAAATTGAAGTGGCTTATGCTGTACAAATTACAATACTGGAAAGTAAAGTACAAAACATCTGGCATGTATTGAGCAATAAGTTCCAATAATGTATTGACAAATTTCACAGTAATATGCACTAAGCAACACTCCCTTTCTTTGTAATTTCTTCATGTTGGAAAGTGGATTATTGGTAAGGGCAGGTAATGACCTTTACTTAGGAATAGGCAAAAAAAAAACACTAGGTCCAGTCAGGTCTCAATAAATTAATCTCTGTTCAACCCTTGGTAGATTAAAAACAAGCGGCAAGGCTTTACTTGGGAGACAAAGGGCCTCATTATGAGTTTGACAGTCGCAGTGCCGCCATGTTAGCGGTGGCAGTCGTACCACAAACAGGCTGGCGGAGAAGACTAACAAATTATGACCATAACAGAATACAGTGCAGTCAGGTTACCCCAGATGACGGCAGCCACCTTCAAGCCTGTGGCGAGCATGTTCCCGCTGGACATATTAGGAGGCTGCACACTGCCAAGGTTTCAGGTTTATGCCGCGGAAACCCTTGTGGAAATTAACTCTATAAAAGGAGACACTCACCTTCAGAAACACATACCAGTCTATAGCTGCCATGGGAACTGAACGGCATGTCTTCCCTCTGCTCCTTCTCGCCCAATGAGACACACTTACCTGTCACTGTTGGAAAGTGCCAATGTACCTATGCACACACAACATACACATCCAGGATGGCTGGCGAGGGCGACACACAAGCATGTGACCTCACACCTACACACACAGCCACATACACACACGCACATACACAATACACACACAATACGGCCATCATACACACCAAAAGCAAACACCAAACCCCAGATACACAGCACCGGCACAGTCACAGAAAACAACACACAACACCACCAAATGACACAACTAGACCGCAACACCACAAAACACCATCAAGCACCCATTATACACACCTCCACTTGATAAATCATACATACAACACAATGTAACAATACCAGAGAACAAACACACACAATCACCCATCCAAACAATGAGCCATACCATTTGCCCAGCAAACACACATCACACCGGATCTGATACCTATCCCCACACATATTCGGGCTTGGGATATAGAGGGGGGTCTTAGGTCGAGGCTTAGGAGACAGCTGGGAATTCTTAGAAGTGGTTGATTTCTTGGCAGAGAGCGGAGCGTGGGAATTTGCAAGGTGGCAGATGTCTTGGAGGTGGAAGGGCAGGACTTGGGGAGGGACACAGAACATTTAGGGATATCACAGGATGGGAGAGGAGTAGGAAAAAGGCACAACTCTGAGAGGAAAAACCTTTTACTCACATGGGGATAGTCATGGCAAAAGGGATTGGGAGTGAACTGAGAGGGAGTAGTTCTAAGAGGTGTCTTGAGGGATGTCTTGGGTGCAAATGTGTGCGAGGTAGGCTTGTGGATGGATGTGTGTCTGTTGGATGGGTGAATGTGGGTGTTTGTTTTTCCTTGGAAAGAGCAGGGTGGATGTACAGGGAGATGCCGTGGTGGATGAGTGACTGTCTGTTGGGGAGGTGACTACAGGCATGGTGGATGTGCTGCATGTAGATGTGTTGGTAGTTGTGGTCGTTGCAGATGTGGTGCCTGGGATGGATGTCTGAGGGTCTGCTGTCATGATGACTGTGGGTAACATAGGTGTTGTGGCTGTATTGGTGAATGTTGGTGTGGTGACTGCAGGTATGTCAGGTGTAGCATCTGTGATGCTGGGTGTAATGGGGTGTCAGGGCAGGAAGTGACTGTTGATGTGTCTGCAGGTGTGTGTTATGTGTGTGCCAGTGGAGGGCCTTGGATGTTAAGGTGGATACATGCTTGCCTGTCTGTGTGCTTTGGCTGGGTCGGGGGAGAGGGGATTGGGAAGAGAAAGTTGGGGGGGGTGGAAGATGACACTCATGTAGTCCTCATCCCTCCCAGTGCCAGGTGTATAGGAACATGAGGAACTACCACTCAATCAACGTGCAGTTGGTGGGTCTGGCAGACCAATACATCTCACAAGTAACAGCCAAGTTTCCTGGATCTGTGCATGATTCCCACCTCATATGGAGCAGCAATGTCCCACATCAAATGGCATGACTACAAACAGAGAGGGCATGGCTGCTTGGTAAGTTTGCTTTGTGGTATGTATCTGTGAGTTATGTCTCCTGTCATCACAATCGAGCCAGTCCCATATACAAAACATTTATTTGTTGACCATTGTGTACACAGATGACTCCGGCTATCCAAATTGTCCTTAGCTGTTGACACCAATGAGGTACTCAGCCATGCCAGGGGAACTCAGTTACAATAAGGCCCATGGAAGGTCAAGGTGCGTAATCGAATGAACATTTGGAGCCCTCCTCTATTCATCCCAAAAGGTATGTTAAATAATCATTGCCTGCTGCATGCTCCACAATCTAGCCCTGAGATGTCAGATACCATTGATTGCAGATGAGGGTGAGGCAGCTGGAGCTGTGGGTGAAAATGAAGAGATGACAAGTGATGAAGAGCCAGAGGAAGAAGGAGCAGGTGACTCTAGGGCAGATCTCATCAATCAGTAGTTCAACTGATATACAGGTATGTGAAGTGGACCTATTGATGTGTTGTATGTTCACAACTTGAAGTAGATGTCAGCAAATACTCCTCCTGACTTGCTTCATCAGTAGGGTAGTCATGAGTTCCCATGCCTAAGTGTGAGTTGTGGATGCTGACTGATAGATTTTAATGTGTACAGTACATTTTGTTCAGCTTTGTCATATACAGTTACATCAGATCTTAACACACACTTCTGTACTGGACTACTCAGTACAAAGCTATGTGTCTGGCATTCCCCTATGCCTTTTTCCTTCCACTCAAGGTTATGGCCATGTTTTGTTTGGCCATGAAAACTAGGCTTGGGGTTTTCATTGTCATTAGGCATTGTTAATTGCTGACAGCCATGAGAGGTGCACCAGACAGACGGGTGATAATATGGATGCAGGTACAGTGGCTGGTACCTTGTTAGTACTTCCTCCATGAACCTGGGGTTGTGGCAGCTTAATCCTTTCCTATTACCAGTAGGGTTGGGGGGCTTGTGAAATGGTCTATTATGTGTCAGTTGTAGTTAGTGAGCCATGTGTGATGTTTACATGATGGCCTGTGTCTTCACAATGGATGGGGTACTTAGTGATGAACTTGGCACCTAGTAGTGTTTGTACATTGACATTGTTGTCCAAGGTACAGGTAACTGAATGCTGACAAAGGCAACTGACAATCCTACAGGTATGGGGCCTATGTTTGTGTATGGTTTTAGTACTGCGTTCCTCTGTGTTGATCTTTGTGTGTTCCATGGGATGTGTGATTGTGTAGCTATGGTATGGTTATGTGAAAAGCCTGTACCTGGTGATGTATTGGTCCAATCTGGATGCCCCTGCTTTGTAGGTAGTCTACCATGGGCATGACTTCTATTAGATGTAAATGTGCTTAGTGTACCACCATGCCTTCCTTCCTGAATGTACCCTCTTTCATGCTCTAATTGCAGTTTGGAATATAAACTATACCCTGCTGTTTTTCTGGATTTCAACCTCTTTGACATCTGTCCAATGACATTTCTGTTGTCATGTGTCCCCTGCTGAGGGAGCCTCAATGTGATGGCCATTAAACTGTCTGTTCGATTCAGTGGGGCATTACCGGACCACAGTTGACAAGCATGACAAATGATGTTGTATCATTGAAAACACAAATACAGTATCTGTGCCCAAATGTGATTTACCGTGCATTTTAGAAATAGTCAAATTAAATGTGAACACAGAAATAAAAAGGTGATGAGTGAAGTCATGGTAGATGGATTAGTCAGAGTATTTAATACAACACTAAGTTACACAGGTCATGTGTCCTTGTACCATGGGAAAATGGAGCAATGTCTCTGAACAGTCAACAGGGTGTCTCAGTGGCACACAAGGGTGACAAATCAGGAGAGGTTCACTTCCTGACAGTGGGTTTGGTCTTGGCATTTGCTCCAGCCGGATGTCTGGGCGGATGTCCATGTTTGTTGGGGGGGATTTTAGTTGTACAGGTTGGGGTGTCTGAGACGTGATTCCTCTGGCAGGGCATCCATTCCACTAGCTGCAGCTGAGGTAGATGGGGCAGATGTAACATTGCTAGTGAAAGGGGTCTGATTGTGTGTTGATGTCCCTCAGCACCCCTGAAATGGAAGCCATGGTGGCATTATGTGCCTGCCACTGCTGCATGACTGCCTGGTAGTACTCCCTCTACAGCCTTTGATTTTCCCCCAACATAGTGATAATTTGGCCCATCCTGTCTGGGGAACTTTGGTATGCTCCCAATACTTGGGAGATGGTTTCCTGGTCAGTTGAGTCCCTTGGAAGCCCCATCCCTTGCCCACAGTATCCCTTCCAAACACCCGGCCCGCAGGTGTCTGTGTCCCTGGCATGGTGTGTCCACTTCCAGTGGTAGCAGGACCATCATAGTCTGGGGTGTCAAGGTTTGACTCAGGTCCCTGTACTGTGGGAGCACACAATTGATTGAACAGGCCTTGGAATAAAGGTTTGGGGGCGAATAGTTGGCTGTGATGTGGGTGCCCCAGGGGTGGGAGGGATTGATGTGGGCAGGGTGAGGCAGGGAGTCATTGACTGACCAGATAGCCCAGATGGGCCAGGGTGTTCATCACTGTCCAGACATCCAAGCTTATTCTCCTCAATGGGGCCTTCATCCTGAGGGAGAATGGTAGTCTCTGGTATCCTCTCCATGGTGGCAAAGGCAAGGTTACCTGCGAAGATATGGGACACAGAGTTCAGTTTAGATAGTGTGTTTGGTTAGCTTTTTGTGAGATGCAGACAGTGCCTTTACATGATTCCCTGAAATGACATTGACAGACACTGCCCAGCTTTACCTTTGTTGTAAATACAACTCTGTGGTGGTCATTACGAACATGGCGGGAAACACCACCGACCACCATGGTGATGGGCTCACTGGAGGAATGGACTCGGGTAAGTCATCTAAAATTACTTCATATCCACTGCACCTGTAATGCATGTACCACCCCACCCCACCCCTCCCACTAGCACCAGGACCACATCCCCACCCAGGCCACAACATCCACATACAGTCACCCTGCATGCCCATAAACCCACTAACAGGCCCACATCCCTCCCCCTGTGCACCGTCACCTACCCCTGCAAGGATTCACAATGGCACTACCACCCACAATGCACCTCCACATCCCATGCAAAATGAAAGGATAATCCTGCAAAAGGTCCCTGCATGGCCCAACAGGGGAATAAACAGCACAAAATAGGGCAGGGCTGGGCATCTGTATCTGATTTTGTACATGTAACATACATGTCCACTCCCCCCACAGGCACCACCACCTATGCCACCTGGACGGAAAGTCCAAGGAGTGCCAGCACCCCACACAAAGACAGAGGCCCCACTCAGGAAACTGCAGAGGGATGTATGGACAGTGAGGAATACCCTGGCCCGTCACACAGTCCTAGACTGTCACCCTCCAGCAGCCCCACCCAGGATACCACTGACACCTCTACCACCCAGCCACCAACATCAGCTCTGCCCAAATGACCCCACACCAGTGTCTCCAGGCCGCAGACTGGCAGGCCACATATACAGAGGACAGAGTATCCACCAACCAACAGGCAGGATGATGATGGCCCCAGTGCCAATAGGACTGAGAGACCGGTTCAGGTGGACACAGGCACAGAGGGCCAGGCCCAGTGGGAGGGCATCAGTGGCCCAGGGGGGGAGGCCAAAGGATATATGCTGCAGCCCAGGAGGTGTTATCTGAGGTCCTGGAAGCATACCACCATACCCAAGACAGGATGGGCCAGATCCTGGCCACCCTGAAGCAGAATCAAAGGCTGCAGATAGCACAACACCAAGAGGCCATGGAGCAATGGAAGCAGCTCAATGCCCCCATGGCCACCATTGCAGGGGTGCTGCAGCACCACTACCTTAGCCAGCATGAGACCCCAACGCACCTCGAAGTCCCCACCACTAACCAGGACACAGACCTGCCATCCACATCTGCAGCAACCTGGACTGGTGGCACTGGCAGAGGACACACAGGAGACCAGCACCCCTAGCCCCGCAGCCCAGCACCTGTCACTCAAACGTGCCCTCAGACCCAGATATGGCACTGGAACAACTGCCAAGGCCAAAGCCCCCACTAAGAAGTGACCCTGCCCTGAACTGTCCCCCTTGTGTGCCACTATACTACCATCTTGACCCACCAATACCAACATACCAACTTGCAAGAGACATATGGACCAATACCCACTGCCACCAATCGCTGAGCCCATGTACATGGGATGGATATGCACCATGAGCCCACTCCCTATCACTGTACAGGGCACCTATGAAATTGTGACACGTAATAAAACAAATCTATACCAATTTGTATGTCCTCTGTCATTATGAGTAGTCAATAGTTAGTGTGAATGCATTAGCCAGTCAATTCCATAATCATGCCTTTATTGCAGGAATGGTACCCCACGCACAACAGTGTCTGGAGTAAGTCAAAATGAACACCATGTTTGTTTCCAAGCACATGCCAACTCAGCCTTCAGGTAACATTGTAAATGACTACAGACGCCACATCCCCAATCTAATGAGTCACACAAACATTATGCAGTGCAGACAACAACAGCATCAGTGAACAGTGCCTCATAGTCACTAGAAGTATAGGCAGATCAGCTGGTTCCTGGAGTTGACATCTTCCCAATCTTCACCCTCACCATCACTCTCATCCCCTCTCAGAGGTTGCGAGTCTGGATGTACAGCACCCTCCTCCTCTAGAAGGGGGATAGCTCTCCTCACAGCCAAGTTGTGCAGCATGCAGCAGGCCACCACTATTCTACACACCTACTCAGGGCAATATCACAGGGATCCACCAGAGAGATAGAGGCAACAAAATCTAGCCTTCAGAAGGTCTATATTGAGCTCAATCACCCTCCTAGTACATCCATGGGCCTCATTATAATTCCTCTTTGCATCTGTCCTTGGATTCCTCACAGGTGTCAGGAGCCATTGCAAGTTGGGGTAGCCAGAATCACCTGCAAAAGTGTGGGTGAAAGAGGACTTTAACAAACTGCCATTATTTGCATATAGCCTGGCTGTCAGCTATGTACTGATCCAGTATCATACACACTCACCTATGAGCCAACCTCTGTCCCCTTGTAGTTGTTCCATCATGTGTGGCACACTCCTGTTCCTCAGGACAAAGGAATCATGAACTGAACCTGGAAACCTGACATTGACATGTGATATGTACTGGTCAGCAGAACACACCAATTGTTTGTTCATTGAGTGAAAGTTCTTTCTGTTTCTGTACACCTGTTGAGAGCTATGTGGGTTGCATCAATGGCACCTATCACATGAGGTATGTTAGCAAAGGCATAAAATCCAGAGTTGATTGCAGGGAGTTCAGCCCTTTGGGGAAACTGTATATATGTCTGCATGTGTTGTACAAATGCATCCAGGAATTTGGACAGGGTGAGGCTAAACATTGGCTGTGAGAACCCTGCACCCATGTCCACTGTCACCTGAAATGAACCTGTAGCACAAAAATGCTGTACAGATAGAACTTGCACTTCAGTAGGGATGGTATGCTGATTTCGATTAGCCAGTCTCAGTATAGGATCCAGTAAAGCACATAGGACCTGGATTGTTGAACGATTGAGTCTGTAGGTGACAATGATGTTACGTTCCTCCATGGTATCCAAATCAACAAGAGGTCTGTACACAGATAGGGCCTTCCTCGCCACATGGAAGAAAGAACTCGTATGAGGGACACACATACACATGCAAAACATGTTGTGAATGAATAACTTGTGTGCAATACGTAGGTTACACACACACATGTGATATATGATGTACAACGTTAGGCATATGTATGCAGAGATACCTCTGGTCTAATGGCATGCCAGTGTGGATACATTAGATGAGATGGGTGAATGTGAGGAACAGACACTCATGTGGGCAGGCGACTAAGGGCTGGGATCTGTAGGCCCTGAATGGGTCTGTGACCAGGAAATATGTACATGGTGCTAGCAAAATGGCAACCTCCTGCCATCTAGATATGAAGGAGTGGAAGTGACATAGTTCTGCTGGCATTAGTTGTTATGGCAGAAGACGTTGTTTACCGCCATGTACCCATTCATGGGTTTACATGGTTGTCAATGGGGAAACTGGGCCTATCATGATCTTTGCCGGCGGTGATGGTGCACACCGCCGCGGAGCGTACGCCATGTCATCACCTCAATTTCATTTGACTCCCAATTCCCGTGCATGCAAGTACTCCACTGAGTGTACTGCTGTGTCCTGACTCTGGTTACTCCAATGGCACGAGTCACAGGGGAACGTGCCCCAACCTTCACCATGGAGGAGCTCAAGAAGCTGGTGGACGGGGTCATACCCCTGTATGCCAAGTTATATGGGTGACCAGAGGAGCAGGTGAGTCGGTGCTAGCCTTGCATGGATGTGTGTGATGGTGGTGGATGCCTATATGCATGTGTGCTCGATTTGTAACTGCACAGGTGTAGATTGTGTGGTATGTACTGTTAGTGAGTTGGTAAAATGATCCTATGAAGTTTCTGTCCCATATGGGACGACATGTCAGCTGTATCAGATGGGCATATCCTGACATCTGTTTTTCTTCTCTGTGTGTCCCATTCAGGTCAACGCCCATCAGAGGAGGAGACTCTGGCAAGCCATCGCTAAGGAGGTGCGGAACCTGGGGGTGTACAACTGGCTGAGCACCCATTGCAGGAGCAGTGGGTGGACCTGCAGCGCTGGGCCAGGAAGACCTGCAAGGCCCAGATGGGGAAGGCCTCCCAACGAGGAAGGGGTGCCCATCAGACCCTGACCCCCCTAATGGCCCGCATTCTGGAGGTGGCATATCTGGATTTGGATGGGCGCTTGAAGGCAGCACAGCAGCCACAAGGGGTTGAGTACCAATACTGTTTAATGCTACTTTGATGGATGTGTTTGGGTTCTGTGGTATGTATGCTGTATAGTGCCTGGCACTCTGACAGGTGTGTTCCTGCAGTCCTGCCCCCAATAGGCACAGAAATGGTGTTGGTGGTCCAAATAGGCCCATGGGGTTGATCTTCCCATACTGCAGGATTCTTTGTGGGACCATGGACTAGTGGGTGCATTGGCTGGCCATGGTCCCCCATGTGTGTAGTTCACACAGTTCATAAGGTCCATGTTTCATGTAGAAAATTAGTTGCATTCTGGGGTAGTGGCCACTATTCAGGGGCATAGTCATGACTATTGTTGTAGGTGCTGCCTGTAGGTGTGTAAGCTGGATGTGGGTGTGTGTGCACCAAGTATGTACATTCATACAGGTATTTACAGATTTTTCACATGCTTTGTCTCCCCACCCCTGTGCTCTTGTGTTGTTTGTGTTAATCAGCATCATCTGGTGAGGGAGCAGTGGCACTGGCGAGTGGGGATGCAGAGGCCCACGGTTCCAAGGAGGCAGAGTCAGCGGAGCCCAAGGGGACCAGTGGGTTAGAGGGCGAGGGGAGTACCACGGGAGAGGCAACTACCATTGGCAGTAGTGACTCTGATACCTCCTCCGAAGGCAGCTCCCTGGCGGTGGTAGACCCTAGTGGGCCCACCCATTCTTTGTCATCTTCCACCACCCCCATGCCATCTCTGCCCTCCCAGTTGCTCCCCACCCAGTTGCCAGTGCTCGCTCACCCAGAAGGGGGGGCATCTCCTTCACCCCAGGACCTCATCCCCTGCCTCAGTCAGCCCTGCTGCCCTCACAGAGGAGGCTATTGACCTCCTGAGGACCATCTCTGTAGGGCAGACAACCATCGTGAATGCCATCCCGGGGCTAGCATCCCTGACGCAGGAATGCAATGCATCCCTGGAAGGCATTCATTGTGCCATTTCTGGCCTACAGAGATCTTTTCAGGATCTGGCCTCCTCTTTGATGGCAGCCAGGGTCCCTGGCCTTTCCGTTCCACCTCGCAGCACCTCTACCCCTTCCAGCACCCCACTCTCTTCACCCATCCAAAGTGCACATTCAGACAGCCGTGCACACACCTCAACACACAAGAAGCACACAGAGAAACACAAGCACCACACTTACCACCACAGGCATACACACACCCAACATACAAAGGCACACTCAACAACATCCACTTTCCCTAGTGTGTCCACCTCTCCCGCCTCCCTGTTTGTTACCTCAACATGCACACCCACAAGCACTGTACCCTCCGTCACTGCTGCTGCCCCATTCTTGCAGTCACCACAACATCTGACATCCAGTCATCCACCCCAGACACCACACCTGCACTCACCACAACTACAGTGACTGACACATGCAGCACACTCACCAAACTACAGATACCCAGACAACATCCATTTACACTGGCAGCCTGTCTTATCCCACTGTGTCCACCCCCCTTCTCCCAAGACACTCAAATGTTCCCAGACACCTACTCAACACACATCTACCACACATCATCATACTGTACAGGCACCTGCATCCACGTCCAGCACACCTACACCTGGTACAAGCAACCCCTCTACCTCCATTCCCATACCTTACTCCATATCCAACCCAACTGCCCCAAATAAACTTTTCCTCTCCGGTGCTGAGCTGTGTGAACCCACTGGCCCACCCCATCTCCTCCCAAAACGTGCCCCCCTCCTTACCCTGTCCACTCCTTCCTCGTCCAAGTCTGCCCCAATCCACCCTTCCCCTTCCTGTGCCCATTCACTAGAGAGGAAGTGTGTCCCCCAGGTCCATCTACCACCCCCCCCGGTCCTAGCCCACTCCCCCACCTTCCAAGGGCAAGCCCAAACCCCCTCCACCTCCCAAGCGTAAGCCCAAGCCCCCCCTTCCAGGTGTATGTCCCCACCCCTGCCATCCCCGGCCCCTGTTCCCTGAGGTGCCTCGCTGCAACATTGATATCCCTTTACAGTGGAGTACCTTGTGCACATGTGGGAGTCAATTCCAGCCTATTTGGGCCCTTCAGGGTATTCTGCATGGACTGGCCAATGGCCTTATTTGTTATTACAGTTTGTGTGCCCAGTGGTGCTGTTGGCACAGTATGGAGACGTGGTTAATCGTTTCATTGTGGGGCTGTGGTGTGCACATGTGTGTACTTTGGTGCAGGTCTTTGTTGCCTTGTGTCGGGTAAGTACCTCTTATTCTGGTGTGTATGGCTTGAGAAAGTGGGAGGGGTTGGGAGTGCGTTGTAGGGTGGGTGGGGTGTGTCGGTGTGTAACTGTGCCCTTTCTTCCCATGTTTAATAGGCTGTGGTACTTACCAATGTCGTCTTCAACGGCTGTCACGGTTGTGGAGGTATATTGCAAGGAGCAGGACTGGCATTATTTGTAACTCTCTCTACATGTCTGCTTCAGCGTGTTGTGTGTGCTCATGGTGAGTGTTTCCTTTTATTTGGTCTTGTGCTTCATTATTTGTTGGGCGGGTGGGGCCTTTCTGGTCGGCCTGTGGGCGGCCTCTTCCATCGTCACTACAATCATGGCAGTGTGTGGATGGACCGCTACTTGTTTCTCATGTGTGTGCTTCATTATTTGGCAGTTCGGACCACCAGCCTGTTGGTGGTAGTTACTGCCAGCGGAGCGGTGATTGCCACCATGTTCATAATGAGGGCCTCTGACTTGATTTCCAAATCCCATGTTGGGAGCTGTCATTCAAGTATGGTACATATTGCACTGGGATGGTTTATGGGTTTGTCTGATACTTGACATGACTGTTCAGCTCTGTTAGCTAGTGATCAATCGGCTTGCTAGATGTCACACATTATTACAGCACATTGCCCAAAAGTGTCCTACTGGGAACACAGTATGTGAGTATGCTAGGGTAATAGTGTGCCTGTGCATGGAGTCTGCCATCTTACTTTCCAACCCATGGTCAGTCTATTTCAGGCATGGGGATATAGATCAGTGGCCCATTAGGAATGGTAAGTGAGCTGGAGCTGTGCTTTGCTTTTGTTGCTATTGTGAGTGTGCCTTTGCATTGCTGTTATTTCCTATTACTGGTCCTCACTAGAATAATCTAGATGGTGTGGCTGGTACTTTAGATGTACATGCATTACATGTTGTAATGCCATGATTAGCCAGTAGTTGACGTGCCTTTGCCCGGGGCTGTGTCGGCAGTTGGGATGAATAGGGTGGGGGCATGCAGGTGAAGGCCATTGTGTGGATAGGTGGTAGGTGTAGGGACATTCAGTTAATTAGGGAGTATTTGGGTGTTGAGGTAGCATGCAGGACAAGGCAAATGTATGACATGGATGTCATTGGTACTTACCAGACTCCAGACTCCAGCCCCCAAGTACTCCAGTCAGGCCCTCTGGATGCAGTATGTCCAAGTCCTTCTCCTCCCAAGATGTGAACTGTGGGGCAGGAGGTGGGGGCCCAACACCAGTCTTGTTCACGGTGATCTGATGGCATAATGCCATGGAATTCACTTTCCCTCGTAGATCGTTCCACCTCTTCCTGATGTCATCCGTTGTGCGTTTATAGCTGCCTACTGAATTGACCCCGTCGACTATCCTTTGCCACAACTCCATTTACCTGGCAATCAATCTTTGTTGGACCTGTGCTCCAAACAGTTGTGGCTCTACAGAGACAATTTCAACCACCATGACCCTCAACTAATCAGTGAAACCTGGGTGGTTTTGTGTAGACATGGTAGTGGTTGCATAGATGGTGTGTGAGAGTGTTGTGAACGTAAGTGTGCAGGCTTGAGTGACTGGTGAGGTGTCGGTGGTGCGTTGTGAGGGTGAGACGCTTGTTGTCGATTGTGTATGCTCATTATGTGTGTAATGTGTTAGTTGTGCTGTTGTGGGGTGTGTGCTGAGTGTGATGTAAATGTGTGTCTATAGTGTTAGGGTGCTTACTCAATTTATTTGCCTGTTCTTGGTGTCTCTGAATGGTGTTTTTGTTGTAAAAGGTTGTGGGTTGCGTGGGGGTGTGTTTTATGGTGCAGTGTGTCAGGTGTGTGGATGTGTGTCAGGTGTAGGGTATTCAAACTATCCATTGTGATTTGTTCAGTGTGATTTGACCACCCGCCACGGCGGTTTGCACTGCCAATGGTTTACCGCCATGGAAGAACAAATGTGGTGATTTGTGGCTCGTAATCTGGTGGGTGGATTTTTGTCAGGCTAGCAGTGCTGGTGATGGTACCACCTCTTTTCTACCCTCCAGTGTCCTGGCGGTTTCAGATTTTTCACTGTTATTTTTGGCAGTCTTCACAGTGTGACTCTTAATACGGCGGTTGGATGACCATCAACATGGCAGTCTTTCGGCACCCGCCACTGCAACGGTGTTGCCCAAAGACCACCAAACTCGTAATGACCCCCAAAGTGTGTAAAGCTTTCAAATATCACAAAGTAGAAAATAAGTAAAACACAAAACACAATAAAAATCCAACAATAATTTACAACAATGGATTATATTGTTATCTTTGAAATGACACTAAAACAACAAAAATCCAATGTAGGGAGCCAGAGATGTGACTTTTTAAAGATTAAAAGTAATTCAAGTGCTTAGATTCAAATAGCACTGCAAGGGTTAAAAAAGGCCACACTGGACAGGGACAAAGTCCAGAGCTCAGGCCACCCACGATGTAACACTGTTATACTTACTTTCACTTTAATACATACATGAAAGTTGTCCACAGCACCAGCCAAGGGTTCAGAGGATTTGGTTTGCCTCTTGGGGTCTGCGACTATGACTCCCACAATGCACCTCTTCAACTTATGAAGGTATTAACAACAGTTGTTCCAAATGTCCCCAAATGTCTGTGTCTTCTTCCAGACGTCCTTTTTGGGTCCTTGAAGTGTCCACAGCTTGATCCAAGGTTCCAGAAGCTCTGAATTGCTCCTTGGGAATTGGGACTACAATTCCCAGAAGGCACCTGGACAGAATCCTCAAATGGCCACTGGGTGCTGGGCTCTTCCCGCAGGACTTGATGCAGGGGACTCTGAGTTGCTCCTTTCTGTACCTGTAACTTACAGGGAGTCCACACCTGGAATTGCAGAAGCAAGGCAAAGTCCTTTTCTTGTTGAACCCCAAAGTGTGAAGCTGGTGCAGTCCTTGATAGAGCAGTGTCCAGGTGTAGGCTAGGGGTACAGCAAGGCAGTCCTTCTTCTCAGGTATCTTCTTCCAATAGGGATCTGAGTTGTGGGTGCCGCTCTGCCAAAATTATTCTTGTTCCTGGGGTGAAAAGCAGGTGGGGGGCAACTGTCAAATCACAGGAAGGCCACTAGCCTCTTGGCTGAACACTTCCTGGAAAGTGGGGCAACAGTCAATCCCAGGGAGTAACATTCCTTTAAAATCCAAAATGACAGAAACTGAATTTTGGAGGTTAGGTATGGCTGACCCCACCCACTGGTGTGGCTAAAAATCATTAACACACCCTTCCCCTGCCCTCTCCTAATCTAAACAAGAGGGCACCTGTTTTTTCTGGGTTTGCAGGAAATGGAAGAGGTCCTGAGCTGCTCCAAATGTCCTTTCCTCCTTTGAAGACCAGCTTGACTGCTTTACCCCATACTGTTCCTCCATCTGCTGAGGCAGATCTCCTCCCCCAGGCACTTCCTTTGTGTTCAGCCCAGTCCACCTCACACCTCATCAAGACAGCCTGAGCTGCCAGAGGCTGGTCAATCAGAGAAGGGCACTACATAGCTAAAAATGATAACTTTGAGGAAGAGTTCTAAAACTCTTTCACTGAATTAGTTATATTAAACCCAACAATGGTAAGTTGTTTCACCTATTATAACAATCAGTTTGAGACCAAACTTGCCACATCTAGCTCCTTTGGAGTCTTTGTTAATAAAAATAAAGTCTCCCCATTTTAGCCTAAGGAGCCTATTCACTAAACTGAGGGAAAAACAAATGTGGCTATTTTTCCTCATCAGGGCTTATAAAATGTATTTTATAAGTTCCCTGCTGATAGTTACACTGCACGCAACCCTGGGGGCACATAGGGCACACCTTCGGGGTGACATATGTAAAAATAAGGTAGTTTAAGGATTTGGAAGTACTTTGAATTCCAAAGTCAAATTAGCATGTGCCATTAATTTAAAAGCAGCCAGCAAAGCAGGCCTGCCTTTAAAATGACCCTGGGCACCTCAGCGGTGCACCTATGGGTGCATCACCTATGCTGGGATCTCTAAACCTACATGCCCAACCATAGACTTGGGACCTATAGGTAGGTTGATATAGCCAATTATAATTATCCTAATTTGCATATTCATTTTACGCAGAGCACAGGCCCATGGACTGGTTAGCAGTACTCAGGATGCCATCTGTGTCAGGAAAATACCAGCAAAAAGTGAACAACGAGGGCAAAAAATTAAGTAGCCTCTGCAATCAGCACAGTTTTCTCACAGTTCATGTGCAATCAGCCAGTACATGTATCAAGTAGAGTACTGAACAACTAGTCATCATCTCTATATGGCACCTCTATGTTAACAGATATTAAAGTGACATATATTGTGCAGACTGCAACATTATAACAGTTGCCATTATTCCTGAATTGCACATAACCATACCCCATTGCCTGTTATATAAAGTGGCAAGTGCTGTACAATAAAAATACCAAAATGCTACATATGGTACTCTACAAATTCTTGACATCTCTAAATGGCATAGTCCAATACCAAGGAAATTACATAGCTGTGATCATTAATTAAAGTATAGTGGGGATATTTTTCGAGGATAACTGTTTATATGATTTTACCAGCAAAGTGCAAAACTTACAATACATTGATGCACACATGTGTGAATGCCTCATTGCAATACTAATTGCTACTATTTCTCTAAATGTATATTGCATTTCACATTGTCAAGAATCACAAGTAATTGTTAGTTGAACACATAGGAGGCAATTTGTTCAAATAATTGGTTGTAATTGGATAAGGAAACCTCCAGATGGAAATTTCAATATCTCAGTGTCATAGCCTTATCCAGTACTAACAGATTCACATTGTGTCCCCTATTTGAACCCATGTAATTCTGCATCTGAATTGTGCCCCCATGGTTTCTCTGCACCAACAACAGAATCATCCTGGACTCCATTCTTCTTAATTCCAGTGCTCCAGCTCCCTTCCTAGTGTCTATTGTTACATGTTTAATACCATAAAAAGTCAGACTCTTGCAATCTCCTTCGTGAACATCCCAAAAATGTTTCGCCATGGGATATGATCTATCTTGTTTTGTGATGGCTTTAAGGTATTGCAAGAATTGAATCTTAACCTTGTAAACGGTATCCCAATATATTTTTTCTGACAAGCAAACTGGATGGCATACACTACAAATTAGGTTTCACATATAATCCTCTCTGTAATGTGGCACTGCCTCCCCTTAAATGTCGCCATGGACCTTGTATTCACTGCATACCACTTTGAATTATCCTTTTTCATAAACAAACTTCTGGTTAACAATTCTCTCAATGATCTCGTCTTTCAATATGTAATCTGAGGTTGCATGCCAATCCTTGTCCTAATATGTTCATCCTGTTGCAAGACATGCCAATTATGAGTCAGGATAGTTTTGAGTGCCTTGTGAACTTTATCGAACTCCAGAAAGCATCTGAGTTGGGAAGGCTCGGCTCCACATTTCCCTGTTCTCTAGGATGTTGATGTTTGAAAAGCAAATCCTCTCTTTTCTTACTTTTTAACTTTTTGTATGCATCCATGAGGACCTTATGCCAACATCCTCTCTCAGAAAATCTCTCTCTCATCACAGATATTTATTTTTCAAATGTCAGTTCACATGAACATATCCTACGGGCTCGCAGAAATTGACTGTAGGGGATATTCCATTTTAGAGATCTTGGATGTCCACTATTACCATGCAGAATCGAATTGCATGCTGTTGATTTATGATAAATACATGTTTCCAATTGTTAACTTTTCACTTCAAGCAGGACATCCAGAAACTAAATTCTGGTGTTACTCCAGGTTGCTACAAGTTATATGTTCAAATTGTTTTTGTTCAGTGTATTAATATAATCTTGTAGTATCCACTCTTTCATATCCCATATGAGAATTAAGTGCACCCATAGCACCACTTTCTCCATGGATGCCCTCAATTTCTCTGACCATGCTACCTCCTGCTCCCACCATCCCTTGTAGAGGTTGGCATTCATTGGTGGAAATGAAGATCCCATCGCTGTAACTTTTTTCTGGAGGTGATATTCATTATTGAACAGAAATACATTGGGTGTCAGACAAAATGACAACATGGTCATCAACATTTCAGTATGTTGTGCATTCTCTATGGAGCACGTCTTTAGAAAATATCTAAATGCTTCCATAGCAAATTGACGTTTAATGGACGTATGTAGAGATGTTACATCCGTAGTCACTAAAAGATAAGTGCTCTGCTAAGGAACGTTGTCAATTTTAGATAAAAAGTCTTTGATGTCATGTAAATATGATGGAAGTTATGTGACATAGGGACACAAGAAAAGATCTAACTATCTGGATGTATTTTATAAGAGGGAGCCCATCATACTAACAATAGGATTGCCGGGAAGAAGACATTTATCTTCATGGATCTTCGGTGGAAAATAAACACAGGCAATCCTTGGGAAGTCCACTTTCAGATATACATAGTCCTCACACTTTATGAATCCAATCTTTCAACATCTCATGATAACATTTTTGATGGACATTGGTAGGGTCTCCTTTGAGACTGTCATAGTGATCACAGTTATGTAATTGCTTCTGAGATTCCCTGACAAATTGAGCAGTGCCCATAATCACAATGTTCCCACCCTTATCTGAGGGCTTCATAATGATGGAGGCATTTTTCTTCAAAACATAGTTTCCTTCCAGTCATTTTGAATGAAATTGCCACATTCTTCGATTTTTGTCTTTGTCTGTAGTTTATTGCTATCTCCAATGACTAGTTAATAAAAAATGTCAGCTAAATTACCACTCTATAGTTGGATATTAAATCTACTGGATAGCTTCAAATGGCTTACAGTGGAGTGATCCATGACAAAACCCATATATCTCAGTCTTTCCACAACAGATTCATTACTTTCAGTTCCAGATGGGACACCTTTGTTACTTTCATCCACTAAGGGGGTCATTACGACCTTGGCGGTATAAGGTGCTTACCGCCGTGCAGAAGACCGCCAATACACCGCCGCGGCTGCGGTAGACCGCCACAGCTATTATGACACACATCTCGGAATCCGCAGAAATTCAGACACCCACACAACACCGCCACACCAAAGGTCAGCGATAAACATGCAGAAACAAATCCTCCACCTCCACGCCAACAGAAACACGCCCATGCTATTACGACCCACGAATCCACGCGGCGGTCTTTCAACCACGGTATTCCATTGGCGGTACACACCGCCGCGCTCAAAATACACACACATCTCCAAAACACCGCCACATTGGACATTTCGAAATACACACACCTGATACACATACACACACCACTCCCACACACCCAATACAACATAAAACACACACCCACATCACCCACAAACCCCTACGACCACAATTTCTGAGAGAAGGCCAGAGAGAGACAGCACAGAATAGAGAACCCCATCACACAGAGGCACACTACACCATCACCCACACAACACCTACGCACAAAACACCACATACCACTACACTCACCACACTCATCAACACATACACCACCCCACACATCACACACACCACCCCATGGCACGCCAAAGACACCCCCACTTCTCCGAGGAGAAGCTCAGGGTCATGATCGAGGATATCCTACGGGTAGAGCCACAGCTATTTGGATCACAGGTACAGCACACATCAATAGCCAGGAAGATGGAGCTATGGTAAAGAATAGTCGACAGGGTCAACGCTGTGGGACAGCACCCAAGAAATAGGGAGGACATCAGGAAGAGGTGGAACGCCCTACGGGGGAAGGTGCATTCCACGGTATCCAGGCACCACATCGCGGTACAGCGGACTGGCGGCGGACCCTCACTTCCTCCCCCACAACTAACAACATGGGAGGAGCAAGTCTTGTCCATCTTGCATCCTGAGGGCCTCGCAGGAGTCGTTGGAGGAACGGACACTGGTAAATCAAATTTCAACTATCATATCCCCCACCCTACCTGCATGCTATCACACACCCCCACCCTCACACCCTCCCCTATCACTCCAAATCCTCACCTATCTACCCATGACACCAACCACCCATCCCAACCCCAAAACCTGCATGACCTAACTAAGCATGGATACCCATCACTAAAGCATGCCCACTGCACAGACCCACAACACCCCCCAACTATCACCACACAAGCCCCCACACAGGAATGCCTGCACTGGGGTACACGCACACCCAAACATTGCACATCATGAAACACACACATGCAATAATCATGTACTCATACCCCCGCAGGAACCCGAAGGAACGTCACCACACCAGAGGGTCCAGACAACACCACTCCACCCCCAGAAGAGGCCCACAGTGACAACAGCAGCTCTGCCCCACTGGATCTTGATGACCAGCCCGGACCATCGTGGGCCTCAGGACAGTCGGTTCCCCTTGCCCAGCCACAGCCCAACACCGAACTGTCACCCTCTAGGAACACCAGCACAGCACCCACCCAGCGGGCCCAAACCTCCCTACCCAGGACAGGTCAATCAGCGGTGTGTCCACCACTACAGGGCACCCAGGCGAACCCACCACCCCAACAACAACAGGGACCTGGGGGCAGTGGTAGTGGGCACACGGTCCAGGGGATGGAGGCACAGGAACACAGGGGAACTGGGTGGGCTGCTGTGCGACAGAGGGAGGACAGGCCAATGGAACCTACTCTCAACGATGCCCTCTCCTCCATCATGGGAGCATACCACCACTCCCAGGAGACGATGGCAACGGTACTGGCCAAGTTGCAGGAGACCCTGCGTCTGCAGGAGGAACAGTATTTGGGGTTCAGGGAGGAGCTCAGGACCATTGGCTCCGCCCTGGGCACCATTGTAGGGGTGCTGACTGACATTCAAAAGACCTTGAGGGACACCGTGGAACTCCAAGGGGCCCCTGACACTAGCCAAGACGATGAAATGCCCACCACCTCTGCCGGCGCTAGTGGACAGGAGGCACCGCCACAGGACCAACACACCAGCACCCCATCCCCTGCAGACGGACCACCACCAACACAAGTGGGCCCTGAGATCCAGGAACAGGACAGAGCAAGATGGCAAGACCCCGCCAGGAAATAAGACCACCCTGATCGTCCTCCCACTGTCCCACTTTGTTACCCTGTCCAAATCGGAACTGCCCCAGCTCCACTTCCAATGGCCAGATGTGCAATGTACCTGTGAGACGAATAGACTGGACTCTGCCATGGACATTCCTCCACCATCACCCATCCCCATTTCACAACCCCCCTTCATTGTTATGCACTTAAATAAACACCCTTGAAACACTAATAAAACTGGAGTCAGTCAATGATTGTGAACTTTGTATTGTCAATTACAGTGTTAAAAAAGGTTACCCATTGGAAGGCCAACATACCAATGTCACACATCACAAGCCTTTCAAGGGTGCAAGCTGTTGACACGTAGGTTACCACAATAGTGAAACTGAAATGGAAGGGGCCAACCCAGTTAACAAATAGGGAGTGAAATGTAGGTACACGACAGAGGTAGACGTGTGAAAGTTAATAATATGTGAAACATGAAAATGTACTCACCTGTGTCTCACTGAAAATATTGCTGTATGACTGACTCCCTGTTGTTTTCATCTTCATCAGCTTCCTCCATCATCACTGTCCACAGGCTCCCCAGGCTCCCCTGCTGCAACAACACCGTCATCTGGATCATCCTCCTGCAGAAAAGGCACCTGGCGTCGCAATGCCAAGTTATGGAGCATGGAGCAGGCGATGATGATGTCGCACACCTTCTTTGGTGAGTAGAATAGGGATCCACCAGTCATATGGAGGCACCTGAACCTGGCCTTCAGGAGGCCGAAGGTCCGCTCGATCACACTCCTAGTCCGCCCATGGGCCACATTGTACCGTTCCTCTGCCCTGGTCCTGGGATTCCTCACTGGGGTCAATAGCCAGGACAGGTTGGGGTAACCAGAGTCCCCCAATAGCCATACACGGTGCCTCTGGAGTTGACCCATCATATCAGGGATGCTGCTATTGCGCAGGATGTAGGCGTCATGCACAGAGCCAGGGAACATAGCATTTACCTGCGAGATGTACTGGTCTGCCAAACAGACCATCTGGACATTCATCGAATGATAACTCTTCCTGTTCCGGTACACCTGTTCATTCCTGCGGGGGGGACCAGAGCTACATGTGTCCCATCAATGGCACCTATGACATTGGGGATATGTCCAAGGGCATAGAAATCACCTTTCACTGTAGGCAAATCCTCCTCCTCAGGGAAAATGATGTATCTCCTTACGTGTTTCAGCAGTGCAGACAACACTCTGGACAAGACGTTGGAAAACATAGGCTGGGACATCCCTGATGCCATAGCCACTGTTGTCTGAAAAGACCCACTTGCAAGGAAATGCAGCACTGACAGCACCTGCACGTCAGGGGGGATTCCAGTCGGATGGCGGATTGGTGACATCAGGTCTGGCTCCAACTGGGTACATAGTTCCTGGATTGTGGCACGGTCAAACCGGTAGGTCACAATGACATGTCGCTCTTCCATTGTCAACAGGCCCACCAGCAGTCGGTACACCGGCAGGTTTCCGCCATCTTCCAATATGTCCCAACTGACGGTGCCTAAGAAGGACAACAGCGAAGAAACTGTCAGCATTCCTCCAGGTATGTACCCACAGTCACACACAAGACTACAAAAGACAATTAAGCCATCCGGGAAAGGTTTTGAGTGTAGGCCTCGGTATGTGTGACGCAGTAGTAATTGAAGCCATGTGGGCCCCTGAAATGGCGGCTGCCTGACCTCTAAACTGGGACAATGGGATTGTGGGGTAACTGCGCTGGCGTTGGACACCGTCGCGGTAGGCATTCGTAGAGCGCGGCGCAATGCAGCATTGGTTAACATTGGACCCTATGGGTCCCAGGAGCCAATGAACAGGTGCGCTGGCGGTGATGATGCGCCCGCCGCGTACGTGATACATTGATGCACACATGTGTGAATGCCTCATTGCAATACTAATTGCTACTATTTCTCTAAATGTATATTGCATTTCACATTGTCAAGAATCACAAGTAATTGTTAGTTGAACCCATAGGAGGCAATTTGTTCAAATAATTGGTTGTAATTGGATAAGGAAACCTCCAGATGGAAATTTCAATATCTCAGTGTCATAGCCTTATCCAGTACTAACAGATTCACATTGTGTCCCCTATTTGAACCCATGTAATTCTGCATCTAAATTGTGCCCCCATGGTTTCTCTGCACCAACAACAGAATCATCCTGGACTCCATTCTTCTTAATTCCAGTGCTCCAGCTCCCTTCCTAGTGTCTATTGTTACATGTTTAATACCATAAAAAGTCAGACTCTTGCAATCTCCTTCGTGAACATCCCAAAAATGTTTCGCCATGGGATATGATCTATCTTGTTTTGTGATGGCTTTAAGGTATTGCAAGAATTGAATCTTAACCTTGTAAACGGTATCCCAATATATTTTTTCTGACAAGCAAACTGGATGGCATACACTACAAATTAGGTTTCACATATAATCCTCTCTGTAATGTGGCACTGCCTCCCCTTAAATGTCGCCATGGACCTTGTATTCACTGCATACCACTTTGAATTATCCTTTTTCATAAACAAACTTCTGGTTAACAATTCTCTCAATGATCTCGTCTTTCAATATGTAATCTGAGGTTGCATGCCAATCCTTGTCCTAATATGTTCATCCTGTTGCAAGACATGCCAATTATGAGTCAGGATAGTTTTGAGTGCCTTGTGAACTTTATCGAACTCCAGAAAGCATCTGAGTTGGGAAGGCTCGGCTCCACATTTCCCTGTTCTCTAGGATGTTGATGTTTGAAAAGCAAATCCTCTCTTTTCTTACTTTTTAACTTTTTGTATGCATCCATGAGGACCTTATGCCAACATCCTCTCTCAGAAAATCTCTCTCTCATCACAGATATTTATTTTTCAAATGTCAGTTCACATGAACATATCCTACGGGCTCGCAGAAATTGACTGTAGGGGATATTCCATTTTAGAGATCTTGGATGTCCACTATTACCATGCAGAATCGAATTGCATGCTGTTGATTTATGATAAATACATGTTTCCAATTGTTAACTTTTCACTTCAAGCAGGACATCCAGAAACTAAATTCTGGTGTTACTCCAGGTTGCTACAAGTTATATGTTCAAATTGTTTTTGTTCAGTGTATTAATATAATCTTGTAGCATCCACTCTTTCATATCCCATATGAGAATTAAGTGCACCCATAGCACCACTTTCTCCATGGATGCCCTCAATTTGTCTGACCATGCTACCTCCTGCTCCCACCATCCCTTGTAGAGGTTGGCATGCATTGGTGGAAATGAAGATCCCATCGCTGTAACTTTTTTCTGGAGGTGATATTCATTATTGAACAGAAATACATTGGGTGTCAGACAAAATGACAACATGGTCATCAACATTTCAGTATGTTGTGCATTCTCTATGGAGCACGTCTTTAGAAAATATCTAAATGCTTCCATAGCAAATTGACGTTTAATGGACGTATGTAGAGATGTTACATCTGTAGTCACTAAAAGATAAGTGCTCTGCTAAGGAACGTTGTCAATTTTAGATAAAAAGTATTTGATGTCATGTAAATATGATGGAAGTTATGTGACATAGGGACACAAGAAAAGATCTAACTATCTGGATGTATTTTATAAGAGGGAGCCCATCATACTAACAATAGGATTGCCGGGAAGAAGACATTTATCTTCATGGATCTTCGGTGGAAAATAAACACAGGCAATCCTTGGGAAGTCCACTTTCAGATATACATAGTCCTCACACTTTATGAATCCAATCTTTCAACATCTCATGATAACATTTTTGATGGACATTGGTAGGGTCTCCTTTGAGACTGTCATAGTGATCACAGTTATGTAATTGCTTCTGAGATTCCCTGACAAATTGAGCAGTGCCCATAATCACAATGTTCCCACCCTTATCTGAGGGCTTCATAATGATGGAGGCATTTTTCTTCAAAACATAGTTTCCTTCCAGTCATTTTGAATGAAATTGCCACATTCTTCGATTTTTGTCTTTGTCTGTAGTTTATTGCTATCTCCAATGACTAGTTAATAAAAAATGTCAGCTAAATTACCACTCTATAGTTGGATATTAAATCTACTGGATAGCTTCAAATGGCTTACAGTGGAGTGATCCATGACAAAACCCATATATCTCAGTCTTTCCACAACAGATTCATTACTTTCAGTTCCAGATGGGACACCTTTGTTACTTTCATCCACTAAGGGTGTCATTACGACCTTGGCGGTATAAGGTGCTTACCGCCGTGCAGAAGACCGCCAATACACCGCCGCGGCTGCGGTAGACCGCCACAGCTATTATGACACACATCTCGGAATCCGCAGAAATTCAGACACCCACACAACACCGCCACACCAAAGGTCAGCGATAAACATGCAGAAACAAATCCTCCACCTCCACGCCAACAGAAACACGCCCATGCTATTACGACCCACGAATCCACGCGGCGGTCTTTCAACCACGGTATTCCATTGGTGGTACACACCGCCGCGCTCAAAATACACACACATCTCCAAAACACCGCCACATTGGACATTTCGAAATACACACACCTGATACACATACACACACCACTCCCACACACCCAATACAATATAAAACACACACTCACATCACCCACAAACCCCTACGACCACAATTTCTGAGAGAAGGCCAGAGAGAGACAGCACAGAATAGAGAACCCCATCACACAGAGGCACACTACACCATCACCCACACAACACCTACGCACAAAACACCACATACCACTACACTCACCACACTCATCAACACATACACCACCCCACACATCACACACACCACCCCATGGCACGCCAAAGACACCCCCACTTCTCCGAGGAGAAGCTCAGGGTCATGATCGAGGATATCCTACGGGTAGAGCCACAGCTATTTGGATCACAGGTACAGCACACATCAATAGCCAGGAAGATGGAGCTATGGTAAAGAATAGTCGACAGGGTCAACGCTGTGGGACAGCACCCAAGAAATAGGGAGGACATCAGGAAGAGGTGGAACGCCCTACGGGGGAAGGTGCATTCCACGGTATCCAGGCACCACATCGCGGTACAGCGGACTGGCGGCGGACCCTCACTTCCTCCCCCACAACTAACAACATGGGAGGAGCAAGTCTTGTCCATCTTGCATCCTGAGGGCCTCGCAGGAGTCGTTGGAGGAACGGACACTGGTAAATCAAATTTCAACTATCATATCCCCCACCCTACCTGCATGCTATCACACACCCCCACCCTCACACCCTCCCCTATCACTCCAAATCCTCACCTATCTACCCATGACACCAACCACCCATCCCAACCCCAAAACCTGCATGACCTAACTAAGCATGGATACCCATCACTAAAGCATGCCCACTGCACAGACCCACAACACCCCCCAACTATCACCACACAAGCCCCCACACAGGAATGCCTGCACTGGGGTACACGCACACCCAAACATTGCACATCATGAAACACACACATGCAATAATCATGTACTCATACCCCCGCAGGAACCCGAAGGAACGTCACCACACCAGAGGGTCCAGACAACACCACTCCACCCCCAGAAGAGGCCCACAGTGACAACAGCAGCTCTGCCCCACTGGATCTTGATGACCAGCCCGGACCATCGTGGGCCTCAGGACAGTCGGTTCCCCTTGCCCAGCCACAGCCCAACACCGAACTGTCACCCTCTGGGAACACCAGCACAGCACCCACCCAGCGGGCCCAAACCTCCCTACCCAGGACAGGTCAATCAGCGGTGTGTCCACCACTACAGGGCACCCAGGCGAACCCACCACCCCAACAACAACAGGGACCTGGGGGCAGTGGTAGTGGGCACACGGTCCAAGGGATGGAGGCACAGGAACACAGGGGAACTGGGTGGGCTGCTGTGCGACAGAGGGAGGACAGGCCAATGGAACCTACTCTCAACGATGCCCTCTCCTCCATCATGGGAGCATACCACCACTCCCAGGAGACGATGGCAACGGTACTGGCCAAGTTGCAGGAGACCCTGCGTCTGCAGGAGGAACAGTATTTGGGGTTCAGGGAGGAGCTCAGGACCATTGGCTCCGCCCTGGGCACCATTGTAGGGGTGCTGACTGACATTCAAAAGACCTTGAGGGACACCGTGGAACTCCAAGGGGCCCCTGACACTAGCCAAGACGATGAAATGCCCACCACCTCTGCCGGCGCTAGTGGACAGGAGGCACCGCCACAGGACCAACACACCAGCACCCCATCCCCTGCAGACGGACCACCACCACACAAGCGGGCCCTGAGATCCAGGAACAGGACAGAGCAAGATGGCAAGACCCCCGCCAGGAAATAAGACCACCCTGATCGTCCTCCCACTGTCCCACTTTGTTACCCTGTCCAAATCGGAACTGCCCCAGCTCCACTTCCAATGGCCAGATGTGCAATGTACCTGTGAGACGAATAGACTGGACTCTGCCATGGACATTCCTCCACCATCACCCATCCCCATTTCACAACCCCCCTTCATTGTTATGCACTTAAATAAACACCCTTGAAACACTAATAAAACTGGAGTCAGTCAATGATTGTGAACTTTGTATTGTCAATTACAGTGTTAAAAAAGGTTACCCATTGGAAGGCCAACATACCAATGTCACACATCACAAGCCTTTCTAGGGTGCAAGCTGTTGACATGTAGGTTACGACAATAGTGAAACTGAAATGGAAGGGGCCAACCCAGCTAACAAATAGGGAGTGAAATGTAGGTACACGACAGAGGTAGACGTGTGAAAGTTAATAATATGTGAAACATGAAAATGTACTCACCTGTGTCTCACTGAAAATATTGCTGTATGACTGACTCCCTGTTGTTTTCATCTTCATCAGCTTCCTCCATCATCACTGTCCACAGGCTCCCCAGGCTCCCCTGCTGCAACAACACCGTCATCTGAATCATCCTCCTGCAGAAAAGGCACCTGGCGTCGCAATGCCAAGTTATGGAGCATGGAGCAGGCGATGATGATGTCGCACACCTTCTTTGGTGAGTAGAATAGGGATCCACCAGTCATATGGAGGCACCTGAACCTGGCCTTCAGGAGGCCGAAGGTCCGCTCGATCACCCTCCTAGTCCGCCCATGGGCCACATTGTACCGTTCCTCTGCCCTGGTCCTGGGATTCCTCACTGGGGTCAATAGCCAGGACAGGTTGGGGTAACCAGAGTCCCCCAATAGCCATACACGGTGCCTCTGGAGTTGACCCATCATATCAGGGATGCTGCTATTGCGCAGGATGTAGGCGTCATGCACAGAGCCAGGGAACATAGCATTTACCTGCGAGATGTACTGGTCTGCCAAACAGACCATCTGGACATTCATCGAATGATAACTCTTCCTGTTCCTGTACACCTGTTCATTCCTGCGGGGGGGACCAGAGCTACATGTGTCCCATCAATGGCACCTATGACGTTGGGGATATGTCCAAGGGCATAGAAATCACCTTTCACTGTAGGCAAATCCTCCACCTCAGGGAAAATGATGTATCTCCTTACGTGTTTCAGCAGTGCAGACAACACTCTGGACAAGACGTTGGAAAACATAGGCTGGGACATCCCTGATGCCATAGCCACTGTTGTCTGAAAAGACCCACTTGCAAGGAAATGCAGCACTGACAGCACCTGCACGTCAGGGGGGATTCCAGTCGGATGGCGGATTGGTGACATCAGGTCTGGCTCCAACTGGGTACATAGTTCCTGGATTGTGGCACGGTCAAACCGGTAGGTCACGATGACATGTCGCTCTTCCATTGTCAACAGGCCCACCAGCGGTCGGTACACATGCAGGTTTCCGCCATCTTCCAATATGTCCCAACTGACGGTGCCTAAGAAGGACAACAGCGAAGAAACTGTCAGCATTCCTCCAGGTATGTACCCACAGTCACACACAAGACTACAAAAGACAATTAAGCCATCCGGGAAAGGTTTTGAGTGTAGGCCTCGGTATGTGTGACGCAGTAGTAATTGAAGCCATGTGGGCCCCTGAAATGGCGGCTGCCTGACCTCTAAACTGGGACAATGGGATTGTGGGGTAACTGCGCTGGCGTTGGACACCGTCGCGGTAGGCATTCGTAGAGCGCGGCGCAATGCAGCATTGGTTAACATTGGACCCTATGGGTCCCAGGAGCCAATGAACAGGTGCGCTGGCGGTGATGATGCGCCCGCCGCGGACGTCACCACCATTTTCTATCTCTTCAATCACTAGATACCTGACCTTCGACAGGAGAGGACCTACACTGCTAGTGCTGCTGTGACCTCGGTCGGGAAGCGACGATGGCTGCTGCGCATGGGGAAAGGGCCCCTGCCTTCACTGCACAGGAGTTGGAGAAACCTGTGGATGGGGTCCTCCCCCAGTACACGCTACTCTACGGTCCTCCAGACCAACAGGTTAGTACACAGGGAGCACGTTGTATGGGCTAGGCTTGGGTGGAGAGGGCTGGGTGGATGAGGGAAGGGGGCAGAGTACATAGAACAGTTGTGCATGGGGATGAATGGGCCACACGGATAGAGTTGGGAGGGGGCCAATCACAACGACGGTGCAGTAGGTAATGACTGTCCTCTTTCCTTGTGCATATCATGTAGGTCAGCGCCCACCAGAAGAGGGACATTTGGTGTGCCATCGCCAAGGAAGTCCGGACCCTGGGTGCCCACCAGAGACGGGGCACCCACTGCTGTAAGAGATGGGAGCACATTCGCCACTGCAGCAAGAAGACGGCGGAGGCTCAGCTGGGGATGGCCTCCCAATGTGGGAGGGGTGCCCGTCACACCATGACCCCCCTGATGTTCCAGATCCTGGCGGTGGCCTACCCGGAGTTGGATGGGCGCTTAAAGACATCACAGCAGACACAAGGGGGTGAGTACTACCTCATCATATAGACTTTGTGTGCAGTGGAGGTGTCTGGGTGGGGGTGGTGAGTTGTGGGTGTCCCTAGGCCAGGGCGAGTTAGGTAGTCAAGGCCCCTCCGTTATGTAGGCCATGTGGCACTCTACCCCAGCCCAAAACAGAGGGAAGTTGATGTATAGTTGCCCCTTTGCCATCCATGTGGGCAAATTACTACCATTGCCATGTAGGCCATATCCCAGAAGTAGCATGTGCAGAGGTCAGGAGCACGGCGTAATGCATGGGGCTGCTGCGTCTGTCTTGTCCGCCAACTGTAGCGGTATGCCATCCACTAAAACTCTCTTTCTTCTGTCTCCCCCCTTTTCCTGCTCTCCCTGTCCTTTTGTACATCAGCATCAACAGGCGGAGGTACAGTGGCACTGGAGCACGAGGGAGCTGCATCCCACATGGCCATGGAGGGCCACTCCACAGACTCTGAATTCACCAGTGGGACGGAGGGCGAGGGGAGCTTCACGTCGGCCACCAGATCACCAACCAGCGACACAGACTCATCCGCCGATGGGAGCTCCCCTGTGGTGGCGGCACCATCTGTGCTCCCCACTTCTACAGGTACAGCCGCCACCTCCCCTACCAGCACCGCCCTCCCAGCAGCCCCTCAGCGTGTGTCCCATGCCCGCTCACCCAGGAGGGTGGTCATCACCTTCGCCCCAGGCACCTCAGGCCCTGCCCCAGTCACCCCTGCTGCCCTCAGTGAGGAGGCCATTGGCCTCCTCAGGTCACTCACTGTTGGGCAGTCTACCATTCTGAATGCCATCCAGGGTGTAGAATGAGAGTTGAAACACAGTAATGCATTCCTGGAAGGCATTCATTCTGGTCAGGCTGTCCTTCAGCGAACCCTGCAATCTCTGGCTTCAGCACTGATGGCAGCCATTGTCCCTGTGTCCAGCCTCCCCCTCCAACCTCCTCCACCCAGACCCAATCCCCTGTACCCCAGCCCATCCCAAGCACACCTACAGACCAGCAGGCACAAAAGTCAACACCCAAAAGTAGCTCAAGCAAACATAAGCACCACACACACCACAGGCACTCACACAAGCATCACACCCATACAGACACAGCAACATCCACTGTCTCCACTGTGTCCCCCTCCTCCTCTTCTCCCTCCTCCCTCCCAGTCTCGTCTACACACACACCTGCATGCACCACTTCTACAGGCACTAGGACTCGCACCAGAACACCCAGCACCACAAGCCGCTCACCTGCACTCACCACCTCCACTGCCATTTACACGTCTCCTGTGTCCTCTCCCAGTGTGTCTGTGATGCCCCCTCCCAAAGTACACAAACGCCGGCAATCACTCACCCAACATCCATCCACCTCTCGACAGCCTCCAGTACCTGCACCTGCACCCAAAACACCTAAAGTGACACCTCCTACAACCACCTCCTTTACCTCCACTCCCAGACCCCCTCCAACTACCCATCCCAGTGTCCGTCAGAAACTGTCCCTCTGTCAAATTGACCTGTTTGCCCCCACCCCACCCCTCCAGTTCATCAGTCCCGTCGTAGCGCCTCAACCAAAAAGCCTCCAGTACCAGTGGTGCGTGTTCCAGGTTTTTGGAGTGCACCGTCCACCAGGGCAGGCAGTAGGACCCGGAGCCAAGGCACTGTCAGCCCACCCCCTGTAAAGGCACCGAAATTGGACAGTGGACGACGGGACCGTGTCAAGACTCCTGGTGGGACAACAAGTGAAATGGGATCGAAGGTGATTGGTGAGTCAGCTGTAACTCCAAAGAAGGTGGGGAAGGTTCAGAGGAAGTCTGCCCAGCCTGTTGTGAGTGTCACGGCGGAGAAGTGTGCCATCATTTCCGGTGGTCCAGACACAACCGCCAGCACCGTCGTTACTGGTCCAGAGACCACCGCCAGAGTCATTGCCCAGGAGGGCCCGAGTATCGTCACTGGTCAGGAGACCACCGCCAGAGTCATTGCCCAGGAGGGCCCAAGTATCATCAATGGTCAGGAGACCACCGCCGGAGTCAGTGCCCAGGAGGGCCCAAGTATCGTTACTGGTCAGGAGACCACCGCCAGAGTCATTGCCCAGGAGGGCCCAAGTATCGTCATTGGTCAGGAGACCACCGCCAGAGTCAGTGCCCAGGAGGGCCCAAGTATCGTCACTGGTCAGGAGACCACCACCGGAGTCAGTGCCCAGGAGGGCCCAAGTATCGTCACTGGTCAGGAGACCACAGCCGGATTCAGTGCCCAGAAGGGCCCAGGTATCGTTACTGGTCAGGAGACCACCGCCGGAGTCAGTGCCCAGGAGGGCACAAGTATCGTCACTGGTCAGGAGACCACCGCCGGAGTCAGTGCCCAGGAGGGCACAAGTGTCGTTACTGGTCAGGAGACCACCGGCAGAGTCAGTGCCCAGGAGGGCCCAAGTATCGTTACTGGTCAGGAGACCACCGCCGGTGTCAGTGCCCAGGAGGGCCTGAGTATCGTCACTGGTCAGGAGACCACCGCCGGAGTCAGTGCCCAGGAGGGACCAGGATCCCACAGCCACGCTGGGCGATGATGGAACGTCATGCCACACCCCAATGTCCAGTGTGGAGTTCGTCATGCCACACCCCAATGTCCAGTGTGGAGTTCGTCATGCCACACCCCAATGTCCAGTGTGGAGTTCGTCATGCCACACACCAATGTCCAGTGTGGAGTTCGTCATGCCACACACCAATGTCAGTATCTGAACCGCCATCTCAGGCTACCGCTGAATAGTCCATAGCCAGCCATGTCAAAGCACCGCTGAACAAGGCCAAGACCGCCATGGTGAAGACCGCTGAACAGTCCATAGCCAGCCATGGCAAAGCACCGCTGAACAGTCCATAGCCAGCCATGGCAAAGCACCACTGAACAAGGGCAAGACCGCCATGGTGAAGACCGCTGAACAGTCCATAGCCAGCCATGGCAAAGCACCGCTGAACAGTCCATAGCCAGCCATGGCAAAGCACCGCTGAACAAGGCCAAGACCGCCATGGTGAAGACCGCTGAACAGTCCATAGCCAGCCATGGCAAAGCACCGCTGAACAAGGCCAAGACCGCCATGGTGAAGACCGCTGAACAGTCCATAGGCAGCCATGGCAAAGCACCGCTGAACAGTCCATAGCCAGCCATGGCAAAGCACCGCTGAACAAGGGCAAGACCGCCATGGTGAAGACCGCTGAACAGTCCATAGCCAGCCATGGCAAAGCACTGCTGAACAAGGCCAAGACCGCCATGGCAAAGCACCGCTGAACAGTCCATAGCCAGCCATGGTGAAGACCGCTGAACAGTCCATAGCCAGCCATGGCAAATCACTGCTGAACAAGGCCAGGACCGCCATGGCAAAGCACCGCTGAACAGTCCATAGCCAGCCATGGCAAAGCACCGCTGAACAAGGCCAAGACCGCCATGGTGAAGATCGCTGATCAGGGCAAACACCGTGTGGGTATGAATAGGCCGCCACATCAGGCATCCTTCTCCCATGTGAAGCTGGGACAGTGCCAGGACAGGAACTTTCACGGGGAGACTCATCCAGTCTGGCCACCAGTCCCACCCAGTACCAGTTGAGAACTGCATCTACTTGCGTCAATGTGGCTTTGCACTCCCCATGATGGCACAGTGGGCAAGCCACCCACTGTAGAGACTTGAGAGACTGTGGCTTTGCACTCCCCAGGATGGTACAGTGGGCAACCCACCTACTTGGGAGACTTGAGAAACTGTGGCTTTGCACTCCCCAGGATGGTCCAGTGGGCAACACACCCACTGTAAAGGCTTGAGAGACTGTGGCTTTGCACTCCCCAGGATACATCAATGGGCATGGAGCCCCGTCGTGGATCTGGCTTTGCAGTCATGTGGCTGAGGTGCCCCCCTTCCCTTCCCCCTGAGGTGCCTGTAGTGTTTCAATCTGATGCCCCGGCAGTGTTCTCTCGGATTTTGGTCAGGTATCTATTGTGGGCCTTGCCCATGCATTTTTGGACTGTTGTTGCACCAACATTGTTGTGTACATATCTGCACTACTTCTTGTATTGTATATATAAATATGACAGATTTCGAGATATGATTCAGTATATTTTTATATGACATGTATATTGGCACATTACAATATTTGAACGGATCTCGCTTTGTCTTTGCATTCTTCCGGGGGGATTGTGGGTTGTTAATGTGATATTTTTGACTGCATTGGTGTGTATGTTTTAATATGCGAGGGTGGGGGTGTTTGGTGGGTGTCCCCCTGACTTTTGCCTCCCCCGTGTCATAGATGCAGTACTCACCGGTATGTTCTGCTCCTACATCGCTGTTGTTCGTAGAGGAGCAGAAAGACAAGGGCAGGTAGTATTTGGAGTTCCGGCTCCATGGAGTCGTCGTTCCTCGTGGAGTGTGTTGAGGTGAGCGTTTTCCCATAGCAAAGGCTGTTTCCGCCGTTTTTTTATCCACGGTGAATCCGCCCCGGAAAAGGTGAAGGATTGGTGTGTTATAATAGTGTGGGCGGTACTTTGTCTCCCGCCTGTCTGTTGGCGGTGACCGCCACGCTGTTTGTCTGTACCGCCGTGGCGGGCGAAGTGTTAAAGTGGCTGTCTTTGTTGGCGGTTACCGCCAGGGTCGTAATTCCCTTTTTTTGTCCGCCGGCCTGTTTGCGGTATTACCCCACCTTTTACACCGTCCGCCAGGGTTGTAATGACCACCTAAATCTTTAAAGACAATAAGATCCAGAATGTCTCTTATTTTCTAACCAAAGTATTGGCTATCTCATGTTCCTTGTGTTTGCTTGATTGGAGGAGGTTTCATAGCATAACATTTGCTCAGATGAAGTTTCCTCACAAATGTATGTTTCAATGCAAGATTTACCACAGTCCCAATCTGTAGTAGGGCAGAAACTGAGACTAAGTTTTAAGATTCACTCATGGTTATTAGTTAATATTGTCTTAGAAATGTTTACTACTCTTGCATTCACCGGGGAATCTGCCTGCAAAGCAGAATATCCATCCATTCCTTGGTATCTTTTCCTTTTCCTCTTTCCCCTCCTCATTTTGTGCCACTGTGGGCTCGCTCTCTGCCTCTGGTTGATTTTGGCATGGTCATTTGCATTCATTTCATTTCCCCTTGAAAATCCAGCTTGTGTCGTGGCACTTCATCAGCTGAGCATACTGGATCTGAGCTTACATATGTATTACTAAGGGTGACATCTGATCTGTGCACAGTGTTAAATTTCTCTTTGGCTCATGAGGTGTCATATTTGTGAGCTAAAGTGTAGATCCTACCCTACTCATAATCAAGTCTATCTCGCTTAAATGTGTGTGCCTTTCATGTTCTTGTTTCTTCTTCTTGTTTCGAGATGTGTTCTTCCATCTTCATTAATACATTTTACTTCTTCCTGATTGGACACCATTTCCAACTCTTTCATCAGTTCTTCAATGACTCAGGTCTGTTGTTCCCTATGGCATCTCACATGTGTGGCTAGTGTTCCCATGAGTTTCAATGAGCATTTAGCAGTGTATGATTGCCACTCCTCTAATAAATTAGGATCCATGTCTCCAAATGTTGGCAATATTAAAATGTGTAGACCCCATGGTGCCCTTCACATTCAATATTTAGTAGGTGATGTAATTTTCCACCATTTTTGTTAACTTAGAGATGTGCATTTTTTCTAGTTCTCTCATCATATTAGTTGCTGTTCTTAAGCCAGAACCCTTCACTTGTCTTGTATCTTGTTGTCCATTTTTTTTCTCAAATACATCTGCTGCTGCTCTCTACCACAGGACTCTATGATCCCCCATGTTAATAATTAAAGTGTATACAATTTAAAAGATTTATAAGTTACAAGTTCTTTCAGATATATCATATTTCCTATGTCAACTTCTATTTCATTTCCTTTCTCAGAGTCCTTGCAATCAAAGATGATAATTGAAACATTAACTACTAATGGGCCCTCGATCTGATGGTATTTTCATAACCTTGACACTTATTCTAATATTTTACATCCGTAACAATGAAATATCAATGGTTGATCTTCAAATCCACACTATTGAACTTAGAGAGGTATTCAAACCAACACTATTACTATGAGGAAGCACAGTTCTGTTTCTTTCCTTTATGAATCCAGTGCCTCGGCTGAATCAAATCCTTCAAATTACCAAACACTGACCTGTGGAACAGTTAAGTGCTTACCGGTCCTTTCCTTCTACACATTTATTACGGTAAGGGTGGCTGGGCTGAGTATATATATTATTATATACAATACAGAAGAAAAAAAACTTAACAATAAATTTAAAAAAAATGTTAAAACAACAACAATTTAATTACACATAAAAAAGTTACAAATATATAAAAATACATTTTACTAAAAATATATTATATATTATACTTCACAAACATTACTAATTAAAAAATAGATTAAACTACACAGAAATATATTAATCATAGTAATGTAATGTTAAACTATATTTTTAAAAAAACTATACATTTCTATGAATAATACATATAATATTCCCACTCCATTCTGCGCAACAGTAGGGAAAGAGTTGGACTCAGAAGGGGTAATATTTACTATTCCCACTCAAGTCTGTGAAACAGTAAGGGTTAGCATTGAACTCAAGAGTGGTAAAATATACTATACCCATTCCAGTCGGTGCAACCATAGGGAAACCATTGGATTCAAGAGGGGTCAAATTTAACATTCCCACTCCAGTCAGTACAATAGTAGGGAAAGCATTGGACTCAAGAGTGGTAAAATGCAATATTCCTACTCCACTTTGTCCAACAGTAGGGAAAGCATTGGACTCAGGAGGGGAAAGATTTACTATTCCCACTCCAGTCTGTGTAACAGTAGGGAAAGCATTGAACTCAGGAGGGGTAAAGTTTACTCTACCAGCTCCAGTAAGTGCTACAATAGGGAATAAGGTGTTGGACTCAAGAGGGGTGCAATTTACTATTCCCACTCCAGGCTGTACAACAATAAGGAAAGCATCAGACTCAAGAGGGGTAAAATGTATTATTCCCTCTCCATTTGCTGCAATAGTGGGGAAAACGCTGGTCTCAGGAGGAAGAAAATTTACTATTCCCACTCCAGTCTGTGCAACAGTAGAGAAAACGTTGGACTTATGAGGGGTAAAATTTACTATTCCCACGCCAGTCAGTGCAACATTAGGGAAAGCATTTGGTGTAGGAGGGACGTAGGAGGGATAACATTTGCTATTCCCACTCTATTCTGTACCACAGGTTGGAAAGCATAGGACCCAGGAGAGATAACATTTACTATTGCCTCTCCATTCAGTGCAACGGTAGGGCATGCGTTGGACTCAGGAGGGGTGAAATTTACTATTCCAATTTCAGTCGCTGCAACAGTAGGGAAAGTATGCCAGATACATCCCTTATTTTAATACACATATTAATTCCTTAACATTATAAAACTATTAACATACTGTAAAATTAAATATAAACATAAAAACAACAATTAAACAATTGAAATGATTATACATTGTTTAAATAATTAATGTAAGAATTAATTATTTCATTAAATTCCCACACAATAGTCGCATTTTAAATATATATCTAAATTACAAAATTATAATATTTACACAATTCAAATAATACATTAACAATTATTTAATGAGTTATAAATAAATAATGTTAATTAATTATAATTTAATTAACTTCCCACCCTATACCCAGACAAATCCAACAACCTGCAACCAAAATGTAAATTACAAATTGAATTAATTACACAATTTACATAATTAATTAACATGCACATGATTAATAATTTATGAATAATTAATAATTAATATTTAATTACCTTCCCATGCCATACCCCTGCAGATGCAACAACCGGCACCTAAAATATAAATTGCAAAATTATAATAATCAATTTACATAATTATATAACAATTACTTTATAATTTATTGATAATGATAATTAATCAGTCATTATTTAATTAACTTCCACCCATATGCCCCTACAAACCTAACAACCTGCAACTAAAATATAGCTTTAAAAAAAGTTCTTTACACAATTTATATACTGATAATTAAATAATGAATTAACATTAACTTAAAAAATATATAAATTAATTATACTTAATTAACTTCCCTCCATGTACCCCTACAAATCTCACAACCCACTAGAAAACTACAAATTACTATTTTACAATTAAAGGAAAACTATAAATAACTTAAAACTAGTAACTATATTTAAAAAGCATTAACAACAATTACACAAATAATGTAAAACATATTAAAATATAATTTAAACACATAAAGAAACTCAACAAATTATGGCGGTCATTCCAACCGCGGCGGGCGGAGGTAGCCGTCCGCCTGGCGGAACCGCCGAATGACCGCACCGCGGTCAAAAGACCGTGGCGGCCATTCTGGCTTTCCCGCTGGGCCGGCGGGCGACCGCCAAAAGGCCGCCCGCCGGCCCAGCGGGAACGACCCAGCAACGATGAAGCCGGCTCCGAATGGAGCTGGCGGAGTTGCTGGGATGCGACGGGTGCAGTGGCACCAGTCGCGATTTTCAGTGTCTGCAAAGCAGAAACTGAAAATCATTATGGGGCCCTGTTAGGGGGCTCTTGCACTGCCCATGCCAGTGGCATGGGCAGTGCAGGGGCCCCCAGGGGCCCCAGGACACCCGTTCCCGCCATCCTGTTCCTGGCAGTAACAACCGCCAGAAACAGGGTGGCGGGAAGGGGGTCGGAATCCCCTTGGCGGCCCTGCAAGCAGCACCACCATGGAGGATTCCCTGGGCCAGGGGAAAACCGTCAGGAAACCGCCGGTTCCCCTTTTCTGACCGCGGCTTTACTGCTGCGGTCAGAGTGGCCCATGAAGCACCGCCAGCCTGTCGGAATGACCCCCTATATTCCTTACCTTAAAACACAGATATTTCTGTCAACGATTTTTTTGAACACAACATTTCTGTGTCACAATATTAAAAACTCGATATTTCTGTAACTCCATATTTTTTAATCAATATTTTGTCCAAACACCAAGGGCCTCATTACAAGTTTGGCGGTCTGCCAGACCACTACTGTGGCGGCCGCCAAATTACTGCCATGTTTGCAGTCATACAGACTGCCATATTATGAGTTGCACAGCCAAGACCGACATAAGACAGCAAATATCCAGACACCGCCAGGGCTCTGGAGGGCAGGAAAGAGGTGATCCAACCACCAGCACCCCCAGCCCATCAACCACCCACTGAACCTATTACGACTCACACATCACAATGGCAGTTCTTCCATGATGGACATCCAATGGTGGCACAAACTGCGGCGGTCACCACAGTAATACAAAACACCACATTGGATGGATCAAAATCCACACAGCTAACACACATCTACACACCCGACACACCCACAAACTGCACTTTAAAACATACTCCTTCACACACCACAATCCTTTGCATCTACAATGCCACACATGGAAGCCAGAGCCCAAAATCAGAGACTGTACCATAGATTAGGCCTCCCTCCAGCTTTCACACAGCAGCTATCCCACACCGTACAACACACCCACCACACAAAATAACACCTCTACATTTATGAACAATCTCACCCTCACCACACAGAACGTACATCCCATCACCCTTTTTCAGTGTTATCCACCACCGCAATGTCACCACAAAAACATCTCCATTTCACAGATGATGAGTTATAAGTCAATGTGGATGAAATTATCAGAGTAGAGCCACACTTATTTGGAGCCCAAGTTCAGCAGACCACAACTGCGAGGAAAATGGAAATGTGGCAATGAATAGTCAACAGGTTGAATTCCATAGGCAGCTATCCGCGCTCACAGGAGGATATCAGGAAGATGTGGATTGACTTCAGGGAGAAAATGAATCCCATGTCAGTCGGGTACCAACAGGTGGTACTCAAGACTGGCAGTGGTCCCCACCCTCCACCCCCACAGTTCACATCATGGGAGGAGAAGGTCTTGGCCATTCTGCATCCTGAGGGCTTGACAGGAGTACCTGGGGGAGTTGAGTTGGGTAAGTCACTACACTAATAATGCCACTAAAATGTTTTGTCATGCATACTCATTGATCACCTTTGCTACCTTAACAGCTAACCCACTCACCACTCCTGTTTACAACTGTCTGAATACCCCTGTCTGGAATCGCATATGTGAACTTAACTCACCTGGGAACACAGTAAATGTGTATGGCATGGGTAATACAGGGAATAACAGCACTACAACTCCCAGCAGTCACTGTTCGACCATTCAGAAAACCAGAACAGTGTACCATATTGAAAATGTCCTTGCATGTAAACTAAACAATGGAGTATGCTCACTTGAATGCACCACAATTTTACAGTCTGTCGGAATGGCAGCAATGCTAAGGACATCTGCTAGTATAAGAACACTAACACACAGATACAACTGTGTTCTCTACTAAGCTGTACCTTCTACATCCCCTTATCTACATAACAGTATTCACCCAGGGGGTTAACAACAGTATATTCTGTTGCCATAGGACAGCTATTGACAGGCACGCCAAGGACAGCTGCCACTGACACACCCCACACACACAGCTCCAACTGTGTCCTCTACTACTCTATTCCTCCTACCTACTATCACCTATTGGACTCTACTCACCTGGGGGGATCTCACATGTGTGCTGTACTCATTGTAATCAATCACATATGGCCAGTTAGAATGGTAACTCCAATTGTGATAGTCAGGTCAGTGTTCACATGACATTGTGCAGTTGTTAGCTCAATAATGAGTTCTTGCAAACTGGGAGGTACCATGAAACATATACTGCTACACTGCTGCCAAGATATGAGTCAATGAACAGGCATCCAAGTGCTAAGATACTCTGACATTCTGCAGCAAGGTGACTTAAAAAGGATTTGTCTGTACCCCATATGTCAGGACTCCATAATTGAAAGCAGGTGTCACTATCATATAAGGGCATCAAGCAAAGCCAGTCTCTGCATGGCCCAAATCATATCTACCTGTCAAATTTGGTGCTCCATGTCACACAACAACCTGTAACTGTTTGTTTCACATCTTCAACAGGTCTACTTGCCACTGGGACCATGGAAAGCACTCCTGAGACAGCCACTTCCCCTCTGGATGAAGCCCTCTGTGAGGAGAGCACTCCTGGATATATGGATGTTAAGGACAGATCTGGCTCATCTGGGCAACCTGGTCAGACGACAACTGTCAGCCTTACCCTGCCCACATTGACTCCTCCCAGCCCTGTTGCATCTACATCCTAGGCAACCTGTTGCCCCTAAACCTGTGTCCCAAGGACAGTAACAATCTTCATGTGCCCCCTTAGTCCAGGTACCAGAGTCACAACTCGAAATCTCTGACAATGATGGACCCGGCGCCAGTGGCCAAACTATGCCAAGGGTGCAGGCATGTGGAGGTAGGGTGCAATGGCCAGCGGCATGAGGCTGCTAAGGATACATCTGGCCAAGACGCCATGGCCCATATTTATACTTTTTGACGCAAATCAGCGTTAGGGCAGATTTGCATAAAAAAGTTCACGCCCGGCTAACGCCATTCCAACGCACCAGCCGGGTGCCTTATTTATGGAATGATGTTAGCTGGCACTGTGGCCTGGTTAGCGTCATAATAAATTACGGTAACCGGGCAGCGGAGGAGAAGGGAAGACTGGGGGTTGTGGCCAAAGAATGGTGCAAGTCAGGTTAGAGTAAAAAATATTGACTCTAACCTGATTTACGCCATTTTTTGATGCACAACCCCCATGGAAATGACTCCTGTCTTAGCAAAGACAGGAGTCATGCCCCCTGCCCAATGGTCATGCCCAGGGGACTTGTGTTCCCTGGGCATGGACATTGGGCACAGTGGTATGTAAGGGGGCCCAAGTTAGGCCCCCTTATGCCACTTAAAAAAAATATATATATACTTACCTGCACTTACCTGCACTCACCATGGATGGGTCCCCCCATCCATGGGTGTCCTCCAGGGGTGGGCAAGGGTGACAGGGGGTCACCTGGGTGCAGGAAAGGGCACCTGTGGACTGCTTCCATGGTCTCCCTCCATGGAAATGAGTCCACAGGCCCCTTAACACCTGCCGTAACCCAGGCGTTAAAAAAGGCACAAATCCGGCTGGGTGTCATGTTTTAAGGCCCGCCTCCTCCTGTACGTCATTTTGACGCCAGAGGATAAATAAGGCGCACATGCCTTAGAGTCATTTTCTGCATGGGAACGCCTACCTTGCATGTCATTAGCGCAAGGTAGGTTTTCATATACAAAAAATTACTCAAACTCCATAACTTTGGCGCTAGACGGGTCTAGCGCCAAAGTATAAATATGGAGTTAAGTTTGGGCTGAATTTGTGTCAAGAAAAATGATGCAAATCCGGCGCAAACAGAGTATAAATATGGGCCCATGTCTGAAGTCTTGGGAGCCTACCAATAGTCCCAAGGTTTGTAGGGCCAGGTAATTGCCATGATGAGGGACATCAAGCAGCTGCAGGGGGACATCCACCAGGAAGTCATGCAACAGTAGAAGGCCCAAAAAGCCCAGCTGGCTGCCATAACAGGAGTGCTGAAAGACATCAACACCACCCTGAGCAAGGAACATCCACAACACTAGACCCCTTCCATTGGCCAAGTTACACCAACCCCTTCAACATCTGTGGCAGCCAGTGAAATGGAGGCTCTGTCACGAAGAAGGTCATGCCTCAGACACCCCTACCTCTATTGCTGGAGAATACCCCCGTGCAAGAGTGGGCATCTACCCAAACAACCAGGAGGTGCAGATGGCAAGACAACAACCACTGCCAAGAAATAACCCCCAACTGACAGATTGCTTTTTTGAGACTCAAATGCAGCTTGGTGACTTTTCTACAACCACTGTCAATTTACCAGGATAGCCGGACACTAGACTTGGGACTTAAAATGTTGTGGCAGATACTCAAATGATAACATCCACCATGACTGATCCCTTCACTGTTTGAACATTATTTCTTTGCTCACATTCATCCTAATCTTGTGTGCACTTGTAAATAGACAGAACTAATACACTAAGGGGTCATTCTGACCCCGGCGGTCATGGACCGCCGGGGCTGGGGTCGGCGGTAGCACCGCCAACAGGCTGGCGGTGCTCCGCCGGGCATTCTGACCGCGGCGGTACAGCCGCGGCCAGAAACGGAAAGTTGGCGGTGTACCGCCGACTTTCCGCTGCCCATGGGAATCCGCCATGGCGGCGCAGCTTGCTGCGCCGCCATGGGGATTCCGACCCCCTCACCGCCATCCTGTTCCTGGCGGTTCCGCCCGCCAGGAACAGGATGGCGGTGAGGGGTGTTGTGGGGCCCCTGGGGGCCCCTGCAGTGCCCATGCCAATGGCATGGGCACTGCAGGGGCCCCCGTAAGAGGGCCCCACTTTGTATTTCAGTGTCTGCTTTGCAGACACTGAAATACGCGACGGGTGCCACTGCACCCGTCGCACATCCTCCACTCCGCCGGCTCCATTCGGAGCCGGCATCCTCATGGAGGGGTGTTTCCCACTGGGCTGGCGGGCGGCCTTTTGGCGGTCGCCCGCCAGCCCAGTGGGAAGCCCAGAATACCTGCGGCGGTCTTTTGACCGCGCAGCGGTATTCTGGCGGTTCCCTCCAGGCGGGCTGCTCCTGCCACCCGCCGGGGTCAGAATAACCCCCTAAGTATGATAGTCATTTTTCATCCATGTGAGTAATTTAATCTGAAATATATTTCATGCTCATTATTGACGCAGAAGAAGGAAATGTGAGGAGGGCCATGCCACAGGTAGTGTTATGCTGGTGATTAATTCCAACACAATAACACAAGTGAGCAATCACCAATCAGTATTTATTACACTGTGCAGCACATAGGCTGACCAAATGTCAGGAATGTCATAGTCAAGTATGTCAAAACATTTATTGCTTCTGCGTGGTGTCAGTAAGTAACATCCCACAGACCACTGAAGTAAGGGACATGTTAGACTGTGTCCCTCCGAATAGGCTCACAGATTGGTAGAAATTGTCATCAGCTAGAACCTTATCACATACCTATACCATGCCTACTAAATCAACTTGTGAACAGACAAGGAAGCAACAGTGGTATACAAGGAGTTGAAACAGATAAAGACTTACATAACCTATACAAATCTGTAGTAAATATTGTAGTGTCTCCGATTGTGCATTTTGACTGCCCCAAACAAAGGAGATCCTCACAAGATTCACTTCTAGTCTAAACTTGCCTGAAAACCTGAGCTGTATACTGCAAAGCATAAAATGACCTGTCTGATAGTCACACACCGACCCTTCTCAACCAATTCTGCCCCCTACAGTACCCTAAAAAGTCAGAGAAATTACAGAACATAACATATTCACACTCAGGTGAAGTACTAATTGATGAGATCTGCCAAAATGTCTCCACCTTCACCTTGATGACTGTATCCTCACTTGGCATTTCTGCATTCTCGCCCAGTGGAACTGTTAGCTCTCCCTCATCTGGGATGTATGGGATCTGTTGCCTCAGGGCACGGTTGTGGAACATGCAGCAGGCCACAATGATCTGACAGACTTTAGTAGGTGAGTAGAGGAGGGCTCCACCAGACTTATCGATGCTGAGGAATCTTTCCTTCAGGGCACCAAAAGTCTGCACACGACATGCTGTGTCCTTCCATTGGCCTCGTTGAAGCGAACTTCCCCTGGCGTGGTTGGGTTGCTCACTGGTGTCAACAACCAGGAATGGTTTGGGTAGGCAGAGTCCCCTGTACGGAATCATGACGTGTGTAAATATACGTCAGGGCATCATCACATTTGCCAACAGACACAGCATACAAACACACATGACATATGTAACATACTAACCAGCCAGGCCCTCTCTGGATACTGTTGCGTCATCAGCTGTGGGATAGCGCTGTTCCACATGACAAAGGCATCATGGACTGAACCTGGGTGCCGTGCACAAATATGAGAAATGTAGAGGTCCGCCAAACAAACTACTTGGACATTTATGGAGTGGAAGTTCTTCCTGTACTTATAGACCTGTTCATTTGTATGTGGGGGAGCCAATGCTACATGGGTACCATCAAATGCTCCCACTACATGTGGGATGTGTGCCAAACCATAGAACTCTGCCTACACATGGGCAAAATCCTCATTTTGTGGAAATCGGATGTAGTTGTCCACGGGTTTTACACAATACAGACAGTACAGCCTTCAAGAACAGAATGAACATAGGCTGGGGCATCCCTGCAATTAGTGTCACTGTATTTTGGAAGGAGCCTGTGGCCAGGAAGTGCCACACTGACATGACTTGTACAATGGGTGGTATGCTGTCTGGATGACAAATGTCAGGCATCAGTTCTGGCTTCAACCAACGACAGAGATCCTTGATTGTCTGCCTATCCAGGTGGTAGATCTGAATGGCATGTCTCTCCTCCATGTTCTGCAAACCTGCTAGTGGACCATACACAGGAGGTTGTCTGACCCTTCTAATTCCAAGGTAACTATGTGAGAGAAAATAAGAAGGTATGTCTACCACTCATTGGATCCCTTGTAAGTGACACTACATATGCCACACAAAAAAGTGACATGCCATTTAATCAGTGAAAACATGATACACAGCACATACCAATGGTAATAGTGGCACATTATTTACATGTCATCCCCTTGCCTCAATTAAGATATGTATGTATAAATGGATGCATCATTGAGACTATGTGATACAGACATCAAACAATGCCTGTAATTAAAAGCCCCAAATAACATTTTGCCCATTACCAAGAGGGTGGTGATTGTGCCACAAAAACATTCTCAAACTTAGCAGGACACCATGTCCCTTCAATCTGGGCAAATATACATCTTTGGGCAATGCCAGCACTGAAGATTATGCAGTATAAATGTTTCCCACATTGTGACGCATCATATATTTTACTTTTCTGACCATTGAAAGGCTTTAAAATGGCAACTGCATGACCGACTACACTGGACAATAGGAAATGACCGCGACCAGCAGTGGAAGTTGTCATGACAGTAGGCGGCTGCTACTACGGCGGACATTGCCATTGGAATACATTGCTGTCCATGGTAGTCTTGGGCCAATGGCAGTATCAGCCACTGGTGGTGGACATGATCGCCATCTCCTGATTAATCTCTCACTTGACTCCTGACACTGCTGCCAGCAAGAATTCCACAGCCTGAGCTGCTGTGTACTGCCTCTGGGAGCAATCATGCCACGTCCTACAGGTGATAGGACTCCTGTCTTCTCACCTGAAGAGCTGGAGGAGCTGGTGGATGAGGTCCTACCTCTGTATGGCAGCTCTATGGTGCACAAGAGGAGCAGATAAGAGTAACATGTGCACATATGTGTCTGTAGCTTGACTAAGCTTTGATTTGGTAAGCCTAGGCATATGAGCAAAATGTCAGAATGTGTCCTTAAAGCCCTGTAGGTACTATCATTGTGCTTAAATGATTGAGTTCCTGGGCATGTACCTATGTGAAGTAAAAGGTTTAGAGTCCTGAGACATTGTGGACAGTGTGCAATGAGTGTTCCCTGACCCACCTTGTCACTGTTGCACATGGTTAGCTGAGGTGTAATGCCAGCCATCACCAGGTAATCCCATCATCAGATGTGCATGATGTGTGAACATATCTGCTAACATGACAACAGGAGGTGTTGATGCATGGTGTTTGTCATTTTCTCACCATACTTTTGCCCTGACTGTTTCTGCACATTCATTTGTGGCCACATCTGGCATTGTTTTAGTGCTGTACGAAAGCCAGCTAATGACACTCTGTGGCCCTGAGCTCCATACAGTGACAGCCCTTGCCAAATCAGCTATGGGATACATGGAGCATTGTGATGCATCTAACTTTTTGGGACATTGTAGTTTGTGTTGATTTGTGTTGTCTGCCTGCAGAGTAAATTGCCTTTCACTTGCCACTTTCTGTAAATATTGCAATCTGGACTGTTATTGTATAGCTTTTGCACTACAAGTGTGAGCCTGTAGCCACACCCTGCAACCATATACAGCCTGAGATAGTTAAAAATCATGCTTCACTACTAAGGTGTATCGACTTCAGCCTATGCCCAGTGTTTTTCATTGTTATGGCATTGGGGGCATGGTGGAGAGCTGTAACAGATGTGCTCATAACAACTCTGACCATTTGTGTTACATCTCCTTGAAAGGTCCCATGATCATACCGCCCTGTTGGTTCCTTTATCCATCTCTAATGCATACTGTGTACACTCCTAGTTTACTGGGCATTGAACTTCTGCAAACAGTGTGTTGTGAACAGATTTTCCATGACATTTAACCCAGAGTATTGAACATGTTGTGGGACATGTCACATGCAAGGCGAGGTGCATCTTTCTTAGACATAGTTTTTGTGTGCACACATGTTTTGGAAGTATAATGCAAATTGTTTGGACTGGCACAAAGACCCCCACTGTCAGAAGAGGTGGGAGGACCTGAGACGCTGGGCCGTAAGATCGCAGAGGCCCAGCTGGGGCTGTCCTCCCAACAGAGATGGGGTGCCTGTCAGACCGTGACCTCCTTAATGGTCTGGATTTTGGCAGTGGCCTACCCTGAGTTGGATGGGGGTTTGAGGGCAGCACAGCAGCCACAAGGGGGTAAGTGCATACCAAACTCATGTTTGCCCCTTTACCAGGTGATTGAGTGAGGGGTTGGATGTTACATCTGAAAATGTGGTAAGTGTAATGTGTCACATATCTTCTGTGATCACATTGATGTACACAAGTCATGTACTGGCAACAGGTGTGCACATTTATTTTGTTTTGTTTTGAGACATGGTTCTCAACTATGGGGACCCCTTAGTCCTATAGTAGAGAATGGAGCACAAATGATAGTGTTTTTGTGTTCCAGTAATCTGCTTCTACTACCCTGCTGGGTGTTAGTTCCCACCAAAAGATCACTCCTCCCTAATGTCATAGTAGAAAGGTGGGTCGGTTCTTGCTTTCTGTCCTCTGCTATGTACCAGAGGGTATGTATATGTGTGAATTGAAGTCAGGCAGGGACAAGTCATCTCCAGTGTTTGTTTGTTTCTGATGTGTCACAGCATTATATGATGCAGTGGTGCTTATCAGACAAGCCACATGACATACATAGCTAACATCTTCATACTTGTTGCAAGGTAATTCCCCTTGGTAAGTGAGCAATGTACATTGACATGTGTGATGCCCCATCAGAGTTGACAATATGTATGTTGTTTACCAGTGTGCATATGCTACATTTCCACAGGTACACATATGCTGTTATTATCAGCTATAAGAATGTGTTTTCCACGCTGATGTCCTAGCAGAAACTAGTCACATATTTTGTCCATGGCAGACTTTTGCAGGTATGATACATAGGCAACGGTTGTCCACTCAAAGCTATGGCGCAGACAGAACTGTGTCAACATCATGTGTATTTTGAAGAAAAATTCCATGCCTCACTGTTGGAATTAATAATGTGTACTTGTTGTAGCTATGAAGGATATGACAAGTGAGTCCGGGGTATTTGGGAACTTCATGTTTAACAATAAACTTATTTGGTCAAGTGGTGGAAATTCATGAACACCTGTGTGTAGGTTGGTAAGTGTGACCTGACTGTTGGCTTGCATCGCAGTTGTTGTTTCAGTTATGTTAGCATCATTTATGCTTTGTCTCTGGCAATCCTACAGAGACAGATGCCAGGCTTGCCATGTCTGATGTGAGGGTAGTGATGATTCTTCTCATTCTGTGGCAAAGTGATTTAATCATGTTAGTATCAGCAAGGTATTTTTCCTTCCTTCCTGTACAGTACAGTAGTCTATTTGATACATACACAATATGGTAAACTTCTGATTGTGTGTGGGACATTGGTGTGTGCTTAGTTGGTCTTCACATGACTATCATTGTTTATCTTCTGGAGACATGTTTCCCTTCCCTCCAATATTTGGATTCAAGAACCATGCTCGGTGGTATGACACAACAGATTATCCTACCTACGCTGGAGGTGGATGGTATATTTGGACTCAGGGAAGAGTGGGTAATCAGATGCATTCAACACAAATCAATAACATGAGAAATGCGAGCAATTTAAACACCATGAGCAATGTGGCCACTGGAACAAAACTCCAAACTGAATTTAGTTTCAAAGCTTTATTACAGCCACAGGATAAAGAAAATGTAAATTGCATGCAAAAATAAATTATAAACATACATGAAAACCATAGGCTGACCGAAATGTCTGAAGCAATTTAACCAGCTAAACATCAATACTATTAAACACTCCAATAAGATGACACACATTAATAAAACAATGATTTGCACAACAGAAAAAGATTTCAAAGCAGTTGATGGTGACATTGTCAAGTTCAAGCAATAGTTCTCAAAATATGGTCTGGGCCATCCCTACTCCTATTACGAATTTGGACTTGCATGTTAGGGACGGGCTAACACATACGGGCAATTAAAAAAGGAAGAGCCAAATAATTTGCAAAATCAGCTAACTAGAGTAACTTACTCTAAAATACACTGGTGAAAGTCACCTAAGCTAAAGGGAACTTAAGAAGCATCACATTGCAGGTTATATGTCTCTTCTCATGGGGCAGCAGCCAGGAAGGATTCATCAGTCCAGAGTGCCCCCAGCTTCACAGCATCAAAAGACAGCAGCATCAGGGTGGTGCAGAACACACTTGGCACATAGGGTAAGAGAGCAGTTCAGAGTTTGTTGGGTATATTAATACTGAACAGCATAAGTATAGGAACAATTGGGATAGGTGAACATGAGAGGGAAAAATGGCAACAGCTCCGAGGATGGTTGGAAAGGACTGATTCCGATGGTGTCAAGAAACAGGCTTTCCTCTGGTTCAAAAGTTTCACCCTAATTAGAAATGTCCATAGAGTTCTGATTGGTCCGGTATGTGAACCCATCTTGCGCATATAGACCAATACCCAATGAAAATTATAGACACCCTTCAGGTTTGCAAGTATTCCAGATTTTCTCAGGGAAGGTGCAAAGTCATCTCAATGATTTTTTACAGTTCTGTTGATTAATGACAATTTGTATATCAATTGAAAAATTGCAGATTTTTCCCATTTGTCATAGGATGATTTGATGATGCTTGTTGTCCATCCGTTAGCTAGAACAAACATTGCTGCATTTTCAGGTTGACAGAACCACAGTTGCTGTCTTTTATGTGAAGGAGTTTTCATTTTGGCATGCACCAGGTTTTCCTCAAGTTAGACCCTCTCTTAAAAGAGTCATGGGTAATCTAAATATTTTTCACCACCTTGAAGTATACACATGTATTGTCTAAACTTTACTTAATGCTTTTGGATAAGTGGTTATATGTGAGGACCACTGCTATTCTTTCTTCAGTTTCCATCAACTGAGGACTAAGTAAATTGTCTCTGTGATTGTTCCTCATTCCTTTTCTAGCATTTCTGAACACTTCTTTAGGATACCCTATGTTCAACGGGCAAGATATCTGTCACATTTGAGATGGAGTATCCTATCTACCAAGGTTGTAATCAGGCCCACAGTCTTCAATCTGGGAGTAATTTGTCTGGGTGTAAAGAAAGCACTCAAAAAGCTAGGTTTTTTCAAAGGGCTCACAGGTGAAAGCTCTCAAAGTGTAACATCGTCAGTTTTCTAGTAATGGATCTTACTTTGAACTCCTCCATTCTCATTTCTAATGTCCAGATTTAGAGGACCAAATGTGTCCTGAAGTGTGATTCAGTTAATTTGAAATGACTATCCCTCTTATTAGGCCAACAAAAGAAATCAATTAAAGTTTCCATCATTCCCATCCATATCATGAACATGTTGCCTGTATTAGACTGCCATACGGCGATATTTTCTTGGAAGAGATTCAAATTAGAAAATATGGTTTTCTGTAGGAAATTATGATCTTAGAAAATAGCTAAACATGGGGAACAGGTCAATCCCATTTTTGGACCTTCAATATGTAAATAGTATGTGTCTTCAAATTGAAAGAAGTTATTTAATAAAACTAGTTTCAAACATTCAATGATTAAGCAGATAGGTACTTCTTATGGACATTCTGTTTGTCGTAGTATGTCCTTGTGACCGGGTGCGTCAGTGATGACACGTGAGCAATGAATATGTGTTCCGATGTCTTTTATTATTTTCTTGATTATGTGAAGTTGTGAACATGCTACATAGCCTCTATTGGTCCATTTTCTTCTGATAACGCCGGGTCTTCAATTCTCTTTCCTTCTCTCTCCTTATTACAGGGCTCCAGGAGGCGCATGTGAAGAAAGACAAGACAAGACAAGGTATTGGTAAGTTGCTTTTCTTGTCTCCAAGTCTCTTTCCCTTTCTCAGCCTCACTCTTTCCCTTTCTTATATCTCAACCTTCTGAGTGTTTTTCAGGTACTTCTTTTCTCTGTGTTCTGTTCTCTCTCTTCTCTGTTCCTTTTCCTATCTTTGGTATACCTATCTGTCTGTACCTCCCCCTCTTCGAGCCTTCTTAGTCTGCCTCTTTATCTAGTTGCCTTTGGCTTCTTAGCTTGTACTTCTTTACTCTTTTGGGTCTTTTTGTCTTTTCACTCTCTTCTATCTCGACCGTCTTTATATCTTCCTGCTTCTTGTTCACTTCTCTTTTGTTTGTCGAGTTCTCTTCTGTCTTCTTATTGACCCTTTCTTCTAGTCATCTCTTACTGGGTTATGTGTTGGTTCTCCTCCCCTCCCCTCTTGTCTTTCCTGGCTTCCCCCTTCCACCACCTGTATTTCCCCCCCAGCCCTTACTAAAGACGCACCAGGCTTGGCCACGCTTCTCCAGAAGCGTGGCTGGAAGGATCACAAAACACCTCCCGGGCTGGTGTGGTTTCTGGGGTCTCCTCGCAGGTACGTTCCGCTGGTTCCCGTCATCCAAGGGAATCCTCCTTCACCATCTGCTCCATTCGCAGCGTTTCTTCGTCCGTCTCCATCTCTCCCGTTTCGTCCACGCTGTCGCCTCCGTCAGCTGGTTCCTCTTCCTTGTCGACGACGCCTCTGGAGCCGCAAACTGCTCTTTTCTGCCGTCTTCTCCCCGGAAGTGCTAAGGGATTGGAGAGCGCCCAATCCCTTTCCGGGTTGGAGGCGGCAGAGTCAGCACCAGTCGCGTCCCCGGACAGGCTTGACGGCATCGGCCCGTCACAGACACTCCCTCTAGCGAGCGGCTGATAGAGGCACTCAGGACCCGGGTGCCTAGATAGGTAATCTGCATTTGTCATGTGTGCTCCCGGGGAATGACGGATCTGGAAGGAAAAAGGCTGGAGTGAGTGAAACCACCGGAGCACCCGAGCATTGGTATCTTTATGTTGGGCAAGCCAGGTTAGGGTTGCATGATCTGTTATCAGGGTGAAAGTTCTACCAGTCAGATAATATCATAGGGATTCCACTGCCCACTTTATTGACAGACATCCTTTTTCCAATGTGGGGTAGTGTTGTTCCCGGGGAAGTAGCTTGTGGCTAATATAGACGATTGAGTGTAATGCCCCATCTTCTTTCTCCTGGGATAATACCGCCCCTAGGCCCACATCTGAGGCATCTGTCTGTACTAAAAATGGTTTGGTGAAGTCAGGACAACAGAGTATAGGTTCAGAAGACAGGCATCGCTTTAACATCTCCAAACTCTTCATTTCAATAGCAGAGAGGGTAGGTAACTTGTTTGGACATGTTTTCTTTCTTATGTCCTTAAGGGGTCCTGCTATATTTGAGAACCTAGGAATAAATCTACGGTAATAACCTACTAAACCTAAAAAGGCCCGGATGTCCTTTTTCATGCGGGGAATGGGTATTTGGCTGATGGCTTGGATCTTTTTCTACCTGGGGCTTTACCTGTTCTTTCCCTAGGATATAGCAAAGATACTTAATTACGGTGTGTCCCAACTTACATTTCTGTGTGTTAGCCGTGAGTTTGGCTTCCCTTAAGGCCTGTATTATGTGGCTTAGGTGTTTTAGATGGTCCTCCCACGTAGCGCTCTAGACCACTATATCGTCCAGGTATGCTGCTGCATACTGGTGGTATGGTTGGAGAATTTTGTCGATTAGACGTTGGAAGGTGGCTGGGACCCCATGAAGTCCAAACGGAAGAACCGTGAAATGATAAAGGCCAGAGGGAGTGGCAAATGCGTTTTTTTCCCTATCTTCCTGACGTAAAGGAATCTGCCAATATCCTTTCGTTAAGTCCAGAGTGGACATGTACCTAGCTTGGCCTAAATAGTCTAGGAGTTCGTCTATGCGTGGCATCGGGTAGGAGTCAAAATATGATAATGCGTTCACTTGTCTGAAGTCTACACAGAATCTGGTGCTACCATCTGGAACACCAAGGGCTGGTAGAGGGCTCAATTATCCCTGCCTTTAACATAGCATCTACTTCCTGTTCTATTATTAGTTTCTTGGCCTCTGGGATACGATATGGATGTTGCCTGGATATGGTATTAGGCTTAGTGCGTATGGAATGTTGGATCAATGAAGTTTGTCCCGGCATTTTTGAGAACACGTCAAGATTGTCCCTGACGAGGCACTTAAGCTGGATATATTTGGCTTCCGGTAGGTCAGTATTTAGCTGGGGAAATGGCTGTTCTAAAAAAGAACCAGTTAGTAGGGGGAGGACAGGTATGTCCCCTTACGGTTCTTTTGTTATGTACAGATTGAGGTGTTCTTCCGTCGCTCATGCCATTTTTTAAGGAGATTTATATGATAGATCTGGTCGCGCCCTGTACCAGGTGGTATTTCAAGTTTGTATATGGTTGAGTTGATTTGTTCTACTACCTCATAGAAACCTTGCCATTGGGCAAGCAACTTATTATCAAAGGTAGGTAATAAGACCAGCACCATATCTCCTACTTTCAGACTACGGGAGGTGCTTTTGGAGTCATGGAGACTCTTCTGCTTATTTTGGGCCTCCCTTAATGCGGCGTGGGCTTCCTCCCAAACCGTGTGTAGGTTTTCTTTTAATTCTTTAGTGTAGGTAAGAATATCCTTGACCTTGTTTTCTGACTCCTCCCACTGTTCTGCCAACATTTCCAAAAGGGTGCGGGGTTGTCACCCAAAAAGTAATTAATAAGGGCTATGTCCGGTGGACGCTTGGATATGGGTGCGTTTGGCATAAAGGACCAACAGTAACTTTTTTTCCCAGTCCTTGCTTGCTTCAGAAATAACTTTTCGGAGGAGGGTTTTAATGGTTTTGTTATACCGTTCTACTAATCCGTCTGTTTGTAGATGATAGACCGAGGTTCGTATCTGTTTGACCCCCAGGGTCTGGCATATTTCAGCCATGAGTTGAGACACAAAAGGGGTTCCCTGGTCTGTAAGAATTTCTTTTGGGAAACCTACCTGTGAGAAATTTTTTATCATGGCTTGGGAAATTGTTTTGGTATGCATACTAGAGAGAGGTATAGCCTCGGGATACCGGGTTGCGTAGTCTACCAGAACTAAAAGATATTGGCGTCCTTTGACAGATGGGGTTAACAGTCCCACAATATCCATGCCGACTCGTGAAAAAGGGGTGTCTATAATAGGCAGGGGTTGTAGAGGGACTGGCCCATGAGCAGATGGGTTAATTAGTTGACATTTTGGGCATTCTTGACAGTGTTTTCTGATGTCACCAAGGACCCCTGGCCAATAAAACCTTTTAAATACTGCTGCCTCGGTCTTCTCTCTTCCCATATGCCCCTCCCCGTTATCCCTATGAGCCAGGTGCAGAACCTGTTGTCTGTGTGTTAGAGGAACTACTAGCTGAGACTTTCTCCCTGAACTATTGGGACTACAACTGTATAAAAAATTATTCGTTATTACAAAGGAGGGACCTACTGATCGTTCATCCGGTTGTAAGGCCTGCTGCCAGGCGTTTTTCAGTGTGGGGTCCTCTCGTTGGGCTTCTCTAAAATTCCCTGTAGACGTTAGTACGGTAGCTGCCCTGGGAACGGACATATGAGTGTCAGTAGTTGGGGTGGCATGGTAATCCTTTTGTTGTTCTCGTTTTTGTTTTCTAAGGAGTTTCTTTTTCAAAGGTCTATCTTCTACCTCAACTACCCCATGTGGTGCTTCTTCCCACCAGGCGCTGGTTACCTCTTTGTGGCTAGCCTTTTCTAATAATGGGCTGAAATCAGGATAATCAGTGCAGAGTATTAAATCCTCCCCAAGGTTTGGGATAATTCCTACCATGATGGTTTCTTCTGTCCCTCTCTAGTTGAGTATCACTGTTGCCACTGGATGCAGTCGTTGGTCTCCATGTACACATGTGATCAGGACTTGGGTGAGGGGGGTACTTTGTTCAGGTCTCACTAAATCCTGTCTAACAGCACTTTGGCTACACCCGAGTCTATCAGAGCTTTCCTTTTTAAGCCATTAAGAGAAACTCTAAGGGTATACTTTGTTTTCTTATGTCCTGACCATAACACTCGGCCTCTCGTCATCCCTATCTCCATGGGTTCTTCTGTCTCTTTTTTTAATGGACAGTTGCGGGCGATGTGCCCACATTCAGAACAGTGGAAGCATTGCGGTCCGGTTACGGAAGGGCTTGGGACGGGGGAAATGATAGATGCGACCCGGTCGGGACCGTGAAGCAGCGTGGGTCGTGACTGAACCAGTTTCCCCTGTCCTGAACGAGGATTAGTGGAGGCAGGTGTTTTAGGGGGGATGCTATGGAAACCAGGGGTTCTGTGGTATACACAAGAAAGTTCTATTGCTATCTGATTGGTTAAGCCCATATGTTGTCGGACCCAGTTCCGTGTACTGGGAGGGAGGGCTTCCAAATGTTGTTCAAGTAGAATGGCATCAAACATCTCTTCTCTCGTAGTCTCCGTGGGGTGTAACCATTTACCCCCTGCATGGTGTACTCGGTAATATAGTGTATGTGGATTCTCCTGGTGTATCCACTTAGTTTGCCGAAACTTTCCCTGTAGCTTTCCTTATCCAACCCAACACGTTCTAGGATGGCCTTCTTTATTTCAGTGTACTGTGTAACCCCTCTGGGGTTTACCACCTGATAGGTGGCTTGCAATTGTCCTGTTAGCAAGGGTGCTATATATTGTGCCCATTTATCCTCTGGCCAATTAGCAGTACTGGCTACCCACTCAAAGTTCGTGAAAAATGAGTCAGGATCCTCGTTTTCTTGATACTTCTGAAGGACACTGCTTGGAACGTTAGGGTGCACCTTAGTGTGTGCGATGGTATTAGTTAACTTTCCTAAAACGGTTTCATTTACCAATTGATTGTTAGCCATGATGGTGGCCTGGCTTTTCAGGGCTGTTTGTAGTGCCTCCCGTTCTTCTTTGGCTTCCTTGAGCTGCTGTTCCCAGACCAGTTGTAAGTGGTGCTGCCCTTCAGCCAACTGTTCGATCATGTCTGCAAGAGTGGGTTTTTCCTCCATGGAGCTGGGTTTTCGCACGTCCAAGATCCCACTTCTGACACCACTTGTGACCAGGTGCGTCAGTGATGACACGTGAGCAATGAATATGTGTTCCAATGTCTTTTATTATTTTCTTGTTTATGTGAAGTTGTGAACATGCTACATAGCCTCTATTGGTCCAGTTTCTTCTGATAACGGCGGGTCTTCAATTCTCTTTCATTCTCTCTCCTTATTACAGGGCTCCAGGAGGCACATGTGAAGAAAGACAAGACAAGGTATCGGTAAGTTGCTTTTCTTGTATCTTAGTCTCTTTCCCTTTCTCAGCCTCACTCTTTCCCTTTCTTACATCTCAACCTTCTGAGTGTTTTTCAGGTACTTCTTTTCTCTGTGTTCTGTTCTCTCTCATTTCTGTTCCTTTTCCTATCTTTGGTACACCTATCTGTCTGTATCTCTCACTCTTCGAGCCTTCTTAGTCTGTTTCTTTATCTAGTTGCCTTTATCTTCTTAGCTTACACTTCTTCTCTACTCTTTTGTTTTTTTTTGTCTTTTCACTCTCTTCTATCTCGACCGTCTTTATATCTTCCTGCTTCTTGTTCGCTTCTCTTTTGTTTGTCGAGTTCTCTTCTGTCTTCTTATTGACCCTTTCTTCTAGTCATCTCTTACTGGGTTATGTGTTGGTTCTCCTCCCCTCCCCTCTTGTTCTTTCCTGTCTCTTTCCTCTGATTCTCCCCACCTTTCCCCTCTTGTCTTACCCGGCTTCCCCCTTCCAACACCCGTATTTCCCCCCCAGCCCTTACTAATGACGCACCTGGCTTGGCCACGCTTCTCCAGAAGCGTGGCTGGAAGGATCACAAAACGCCTCCTGGGCCGCTGTTGATTCTGGGGTCTCCTCGCAGGTATGTTCCACTGGTTCCTGTCGTCCGAGGGAATCCTCCTTCACCGCCTGCTCCAGTCGCAGCGTTTCTTCCTCCGTCTCCATCACTCCCGTTTCGTCCACGCTGTCGCCTCCATCAGCTGGTTCCTCTTCCTTGTCGACGACGCCTCTGGAGCCACAAACTGCTCTTTTCTGCCGTCTTCTCCCCGGAAGTGCTAAGGGATTGGAGAGCGCCTGATCCCTTTCTGGGTTGGAGGCGGCACAGTCAGCACCAGTCGCCTCCCCGGACGGGCTTGACGGCATCGGCCTGTCACAGTCTTCCTCAACTGTTTTGTTCCTTAGAATCACTAAGGACTTTTTATTACAGCCTCTGGTTCAGAATACCTCTAATTTCAAAGATACAACTACTATGCTTGATGTGTTAACTGTCTGTCTCTTTAGTCGAGAAACCAAAGTGTGGTTAGAATAGAGATCGAGGCATTGTACACAGGAATACCTTGAAGCATTGTACACAGGAGTACCTCAAAATCAGACTAAAACAGTTATTCGCAACATGGTGAAGGGGCTGCTTGGTGTGATGTTATTGTGCACATCAGCTGGTTTGTTTATTTCCATTTGTATATCTTCTCTTTGGAGAATTTTTGGTTATAGCACCTAATTTCTTCTATGCCGGTTGGGAAAGCGACTGGTTAACACATAAGCCCATAATTATCAAGGTTTTGCATCACCCTTGCACCATGTATCGGGACGCAAGGAGGACACAAAACCTAAATGAGGTTTAGCAAGCCACACAAGGCCACCTTGATAAATCTAGCGTAAATCTAGGGAGCTCAAATCGCTGCCTTGCGTTAGTCTGCTGCAGGGAGGTGTGCCATGAGAGGGGCATTCTGTAGCACACGTAGAAAGAGGAAAATGCCCCTGAAGTTTGTTTTTGTGCAGGAAGGCACTCCTTCCTGCACTAAAACAATCCATGCCTGCAATGTAGGCACCCTTGCACCAGAGTAAAGCAGGAAGGTGCAAGAGTGCCTGTGGTGGCTTTAGGCATCAGTTTGTGCACCAGCGCGGACAGAGAGCAGGAATGTGCCACATAATGTTAAACACAGCCCATTCTTGCCCTCTGTCTTTCACGGAGCACAGTGTGGCGCAGCAAAGCAAGGCAGTTTAAATGTGGGCCATAGTATATATGTGATTAATTTTAGATTCTTCTATTTTACATTGTATATTTCTTCTTGTTTCACAGGATATGCAGCTCATAACGTTTTGTGGCTGAACACTGTGGCCCGGAACAGGTGACATTGTGTCATTGTGTCTTATTGAGGTTTTATCAGTTTTTAGAATTGTGCCATAATGCATCTATCCTGATGAGTGTGCTAGACCATGAACAGCCCAAACGTTAGTCAACATTATTCATGAGAATGATAAATATCGGACAATTGTTTTTTAACAAATGCTATTACAGACAGACTGAATAAACTGGGTATGCGTTGCTGTGAATAACATTTTAATTTGTTTGCTCTACCCCTGTCCTACTCACAAATATGTTTCTCGCACTAACCTGATTTTGCAATTGGGAATGGCCTCATTGAGATAGGGGACCCCGAGATTGGTGGGCTAAATACTAAGGGCCAGATGTAGCAAAATAAAAAATTGTGACTTGCAAATTGCGTGTCCTACCGACTCGCAATTTGCAACTCGCAAAAGTGCATGCAGAAAGGTGTCTCAGACACCTTCTGCGACTCGCTATGGGGTCGCAAAGACCCTCCTCATGAATATTAATGAGGTGGGTCGCAGTTTGCGACCCCATAGCGAGTCCATGCACTCACAGGGATGGTGGCCTGCTGGAGACAGCAGACCGCCATGTCTGTGACTGCTTTTTTAATAAAGCTGTTTTTTTTTTTTTTTTTTGCAGCCCGTTTTCCTTAAAGGAAAACAAGCTGCAAAAAGAAAAACTTCCGAAACCATTTGGACCACTGCCTGCTCTGAAAAAACATTTTGTTTGGCATTCACAAAGGGGAAGGGGTCCCATGTGGACCCCTTTCCTTTTGCGAATGAGTTACCACCCACTTCAAGTGGGTGGTAACTGCGAGTTGGTTTGCGACCGCATTCGCGGTCACAAAGCAACTCAGCATGGCGATGCGGTCGCAAATAGGAAGGGAACACCCCTTCCTATTTGCGAGTCGCAGCCTCAAATTGCGAGTCAGTACCGACTCGCAATTTGAGGTTGTGCATCACGTTAGGTGTTTTGCACGCCGCAAACTGCATTTTTTGCAGTTTGCGACGCGCAAAAGGTTTCCTACATCTGGCCCTAAGGCACTTGGCCAACACAACTCACAGTTGCCAAAAAGGTTGCATTTCTTTGAGTGACTATCTGATAAGATAAGGAGACTTGAGAGACCCATTACTATTAGCCTTAATGCTCTCAAGATATTTGTTCATTCCTCGTAGTGGGGTCCCTTCCTCTCACAGACTGTGAGTATTGGAGACTGTACATGATTGGTTGCCTAATAGGCTTGTGGATGTACATATACGTGGTTATATCTCTACCAATCTTTGGGAGTTCTTAGAACTGCAAAAAACTTGTCTCCACATGGTCCCCATTTGTATTAACAGTTGTCATCTGGAGGATATACTAAGATAGTACCTCTTCCTTGGTTAGGCAGTGAGTCACTGCAGACGTACACAATGAGTACAACCCACATTTTTTATATAGATTTATTTTTAGAGTTCCTATTGGAATAGGTATGTTAAGAAGTGGATTTTATTCCTGCATCTGGGTTAAATACCACTCCTAATATAACTTTTCCATGACATCATTCAATTTTGATGGGAAATATGTTATCATTTTGGACTTCTTCCAAAATAAAATCTTGTCAGCCTCATTTTGTCAGGATAGTTTTTTCAATTTGGATTTTCTCTATAATTACTAAATGCTATTTTGTTGGATTCATGGTGTAGGACAAGCTACTCAAAGATGGAGGCAAATCACGACACTAAGGGGCTGATTATGAGTTTGGCACTCCGAGGACCACCATGTTGTCGGTGGCGGTTCGACTGCCAACAGTCTGGCTGAGCAGACTGCCATATTATGAGTTTGGCAGTCATAGAAAGAGAAGACCGACAATGGTCTACCGCCACCGCCAGGCAGTACAAACCACCACAGCCAACTGGAAGCACAAATAGCCCGGCAGAGCCTGAATTTCTACTGGACCCTTCATGAGGTTGCACACCGCCAGTGTGACCGTGGCAGTCCAACCACCATGTTCAAGCTGGTGGAAATGGACAGTATAAAGGGAGACACTTACCTGCAGGAAGCCTCGCACGTCCGGAGTTGCCATAGAGCCTTCCAGAAAAACCTCATGCCACTGCTCATCCAAAGACAACAAAATCAACACCACCGTGGACGACAGCAACTTTAAGTACACCCACCCACCAGTATCATTAATCAACAGAAAAAGCACGCAGTTCCGGGAAACATATCTTAGGGGGACACCCCACGGGCAACAGCTACATGTGTCACAGAACATACACCCGCAAATATACATCAACACCGACACCCATATACTCACAATACACACACTTTGATCAGCACACACACACTGCACTGCAACACTACACAAATACACACGTCCACACAGCTCTGGATCAGGGACATTGAAGGCCACACAACATTCTCCAACACAGCAACAACAACAGAACTAATGCACATATTCAAATACAACTCAGACACTCACACCCATACTGGGCAGGAACTGTTCACACATACAACACACATATCCATCGATGTGGCATGGAACACATACAACATCACCATGAAACAACCCTGCAATGGACACACACACAGAGATAAAGTGACAAAAGAGACAAAGATCTCATGAACAACAATACCTACATAGTTGGGATGGGAGCCTCAGGAGCACACATGGAAGGAGTCTGAAATGGGACACATGACACATTGAAAAGGGTCCTCAAGTAACATGCACACAGGAAATGGCCCTACATTGATCCCAGGCAGTAACAATATCAAAACCAATTGTCATGGACAAAACCAATT